>NC_061108.1:55818919-55931419 GCF_015104395.2 Macrobrachium nipponense | reverse complement strand
GATAATTGCATAACATTAAGATTTACATGATAAAAATCATATAATTAACTTCTATATTCTTCAAACAAGCATGCTGATAGATATATAATGATTGTGATATTGGTACGGATTCTGTTATTTACTGATACTTTATATATGGTACTGATATAGGTTCTGATCCTTTACTGATACTTTATATATGGAATACATAGCCAAGGAGATACCTACTACACATTTAACTAGCATTTCGAACAACTTTTCGCCCATTACACAGTTCCAGACAACCACCTAGATTCAAATGAAATGGCCAATTCCAAATGGTTCCAAAAACAACGGAAAATTGTCTGGGCAGGGTCCGACGTTCTGTTTAGCATCCTAAGCCATACAAATACGTTCGCGATAAATAAAATCATCCCCAGCACATGGTCTGCGCCAGCAAACGTAGAGTTGAATACCCTCCTCGGTTGTAAGCGTTGGAAGTATGTTCCTTTGTAGTCAATTCCGACAGCTGCTGGACCACCTCCGCATTAAAAACGAAATTAACACTGGGATACGGGTGACGGTCCAGGAAATCCACGAAATAAGCCTGTTCACTTATGATGGTGCTTATTCCCTGAACATTGTAGGTGGTCGTTACTCCACTGCAGCTGTCCGCAGTGATGAACAGTTTTGAAGTTGTAGACAATCCGTCCGGGCATGCGACGTGAAATCTTCCGACTGCGAAGTGTAGCCAGGTTCCGTTAATCAGCCTGTAAGTGAACATATTCTTGTCAAAAGGGTAAAGTAAATTCAGACAACGTTCAAATATGTGAGAGAGAGAGAGCCGTTAAGGACTAGACCTAACACACATGAATTCGCTGATATGGTGGAATTCAAAAGTCAGCTGTACAAACTTTTTTACCCATGGCATTAGAGCAATGAGTGAACCTATCCAGGTCTCTGACGACCATAAAAATATCCATGTTAACGGATATTAATACGAATCCAGAAAAAAAATTAAATATTACTGGTAGTAAGCTACTAGACATATAAGTGGGAAATGGAGCTATTTGTAAGATTGCCAGGCAATATAAGAATCGAAGGGAATATTAATCATAATTTTGTAATTCTCTACGCTTACTGAAATTAAGCTTTGATAAAATTCGATCCTGTGTGCCCCTAACAAAGGTTCATATTCAAGTTTCTCGCTCACATTCTCTAAGGTTAATGTTAAAACTTTAATAGGCAAGAGATGCAATGAAAGAACTCGCTCTGTACTAATTCCTATATAACCTTTGGATTTTTTCAAGAAAATGTGACATTTTCCCATGAATATGATCTACTTTTGAATTATGATGAGCTAATGTTATAAGTAAATATTGCATATCCATGACCTGATTTATATTACTGAAATGCTCGTTTACCAATGTCATAAGCTGATTCATTGACTCTTATTGTCTGGGAAGTTCAGAGAAAATTAATTCATTTTGATATAGAAATTCTATTCACTTATTTTGTTCATTGATTTTAAACTATTTGCAATTCCCAAACTAATCTTGCATTAATCACCGCGGATAAGAATGGGTTACGACTTTTGTACGCTAACGACCTACGGTCCACATGAGAAGTTCACGAGCTAAGCATTCCACTCCAGCTGACTTGTTTTGCAAACACAAGACAACAACACAGCTACAGACAAAGCCCGTGCAAGCGGATTATCGGGGTTAAAAGAAAAATGATGCTTCTGCAATTGATACAATAATTCAGCATCTCCTGGCAAGAAACTGCGCACAAGCCAACTTTAAGAGTTACGTTACTCGCTGTAATAAATACGTTCTTAGTACTTTCAATGATAGAGCCACCCACCCACACGAGAATAATGTCTGAAAAAACAGTACCCAACTTGAACAATATAAGTTTCACGTTGGAAACCTGCAAAATAGTAAAATATATGTAATTACTTATGTTAAATTAGATATTTCTTATTCAAAACTAATGAAAAAATTTTCCATACAAATTTTATATATATTATTTACCCTGTAAGATTCATATAGGATTATTCATATAGGTATACATTTTCACTTCTAGCCTTTCTGACTTTAAATTTTTTTTTTCATTGACTACGAATATAAACCATTGGAACAAACTGTATGCCAGTAAGTTTTGATATGTGTTTGAACTTTTAGCCTATTTGTCGTTAATATCCCTAGAATACTGAACGTGCTACTAAACTTAGGCATTAAGTTATAGTTCAAACCTTTACGCATATATATTTGGACATTTTATGAACACCTACTGCATATGGTCCTGTTTTGTTTAGCGATTTTATCGTGATTCCTTTTCATTATAATTTGTAACTCTTCCAACTTCTTACGAAGTATATTACATTGGTACCTCGAGATACGAAAGGCTCAACTTACAAAAAACTTGAGATACGAAAGCTGACACGAAAAATTTTACTGATCTACATACGAAAAGTTTTCAAGATACGAAAGGTTTTTGAAAGTCCGAGATTCGCCCGATAACAATGATGAAACTCGTGCCGTGCGCCGCCATCTTAGTTCTAGTAGACTCGCCACCATCCTCCTGCTCTCCCATTGGTTCCTGATGCTAGCCAAGCCATGAGATCCTTCTCTCCTATTGGACAGCATCCCTCCCATCATGCATCTTACGTGTTGGCGTGCCTTCGATCGGCCACTTCGCACCCGAAGCTTTATCGTACGCATGCGGCATTCGTTCGGTCCAACGATTTCGTTTAGTATCGTAAATTCGCTAGTGATTTTGTTATGCTACTTTATCGTGTTGTGAGAACCTAATTAGTATACATACTACATACGTAACTTAATTACGTACAGTACATATAGTCATGGGTCCCAAGAAAGTTGCTGAAGTTCACAGAAAGAAGAGAATGCTTTCTATGGAGACAAAAATGGAGATAATAAAAAAGTATGAAGCTGGCTTGCGGTTGAGTGTGATTGCTAAGGAATACGGCCGAAATCTGGCGACGATAGGCACCATCCTTAAGCAGAAGGAAGCCATCAAAGCAGCTACACCTTCCAAGGGCGTGACTATTTTGTCCAACAAGAGGAGCCATGTGCATAATGAAATGGAAAGGCTGCTTCTTGTATGGATCGAGGACAAAGAAATCGATGGCGATACGATAACCGAGACGGCAATCTGCCAGAAGGCCAGCGCTATTTTCGGCGATTTGATTGCCCAAGCCGAAGACGACGGCAGAGAGGGGACATCAACGGCAACCCCAGAGTTCAAGGCTTCTCATGGGTGGTTCGAAAAATTCTGTAAACGGACTGGCATCCATTCGGTGGTGAAGAAATTGAAATTACGTAAAGTATAAAAAAGTAAAAAGAAATGTAAAAATCAAAAAAAGGCAAAATAAATTTTATTTTAATTTTTTGTAAAGTTAAGTGTTACAGTTTTGTTAATGTGTTTTGTAAAGTTTAGTTTGTTTTTCTGACATTTTTTTATGTTTCGTAAAGTTAAGTGTATGTATCTGCCGTTTGTCCTCCTCCTCTGCCGCCACTTTCGGAGATAGCCTCACTCGAAAGGTAAGCTTCCACATTTTACGTTACAGTAATAATATTTCTTGTACACTAATATACACTTTATTTACAGGTTTTGCATTTTTATTATTAAGTTACGTATTGAATGGTCCAAATTGTTGTAGTATTTCATTGTTTATAGGTCAATTTAGCTTTATTATGAAATTTACTGAGGTGTTTTTGGAGGGCTTGGAACGGATTAGCCATTTTACATGTAAAATGTGGTCCAAGATACGAAAACCTCATAATACGAAAGGCGCCTCGGAACGGATTAATTTCGTATCTTGAGGTACTACTGTATATCGGCTTACACTTGTACCCATAATATGCTTTATATCTGATAAATTAGTGGTTGGCTTGAGCATGTGGAAAAGTGTTCTAGCGGGCGTACCGTATCAACCAAATGGATGGTCTAGCAGCAGAGGTAAATGGAACACTGGCTCAGCTATCATTGTCAGAAACAAATGGTGTAACAACAAAATAATTTTTTTCCTAATTCTCCGGAGGATTCTTCAAAGAACTCCTGCCACTATGTTGATTTCCTTTGTTGGAAACTAAAGACTCTGGAGAATGATTTCTAACTTTATTCTTTAAGGTATATGAATACTCTATACTACTGGAAACACAATTGTGTGAGAAAATTAAATGTCAAAGAACAGTTCGTGGTACTTTTAATACTTACTAAAATGTTGATCGAGGTGAATATAGATACGTACAGCCATTGTGTATTATCCAGCAGGGAGGTAGAAGAGAGAAAAAGAATCATAGAGGATTATTTTATTAGAGGAATTGCCTCACGTAATACAACTAAATGAAGGAAAAGAAGGAATATTGGGGACTTTTACAGTAATGAATTTGAAGGAAGATTTTAAAGGTACATTAAGGGAGTGGTGGAAAAGGGCTCATGCATTATTTCTTGGTGAGCTTGTGAGCTTGTTCCTTATTCCACATGTAATGGCCAATTTTGTCAACAAGATCTTCTGCAGGCAACAAAATCTTCTGCAGGGATTTTGCCGACAAAACCTATCCAGTCAGTTTAGATATCAGTAGAAACAGAAAACTAACATAATGAGTCAATGACACTTGTAGCGATGAATCAGTGACGTTGAAGTGTTACATGATTGTTCTGATTTAAAGTGATGTTGCTATTTCCTTTGTTACATGTCCTTTATTGTTGTGGAGTGCGCTGCATGTTGCATGTTGCGTGTTTGGTAAGGTGGAATTCTGGAACTAAGAAATTTGATTACAGTAGCATAATTAGAAACTTAATTACTCATCTTCTAGCCAGGTGATTTCCGAGCAACCACCTGCTAGATCAACCACGATGCGTTAGGTTATTACAGTAATTGTAATAAATGTTATCGATGCCCATCAAAGCTATTGTGTTGAATTGTAATGCGTTGCGAAGTAGCACAGCATTGCTGAGCCGATGGGCAAAATTTTAGGCTTGATTAAATTGTGATTTCAGTGATTTGGAACTGCATTAACATAACTTTTTGCGTCTTGATTGCCGCCCCCACATGTTCTTATACGATTCATCCAGTGGCGTAACTTCAGATTTTTCTTGTTAGGGGCATTAGTTTAGAACTTATGTTATGGGTAGGGTGGTGAGCAAAGCGAGGCCTATCAGCTGGGGTAGGGGGTGAAAAATTTTTGGAAATTTGTGTTCATTCTGGAGCATCATTCTTCAAGGGCAGAAGCATTAAGAATAAAGGCTGTTTCTATGGCATTCAGTTTATGTAGTCTTTTCTATTCTTGATATCTTCTTTTCATGAACGTGTAGCTAGTGTATCAGATTTCCAAAGGACACAAAAAGTTTTCTTGTTATTTCGGTTTTAATACCTCTTGACGTTTCAAACGCTTTCTGACAATTATTTTCAAAGAGTGAATGGATTGACATTCTTGTATCAGAGTAAGCCAGCACAGGCTCTTGCTCTTAGAGCAGCCCATAAAGGATTGACATAGGGTGTTTTTGATTAAGCTGGCCTTATTGCCAGCACTGGTTCTTGCTCATGGAGCAGCCCGTAAAGATTGACATACAAGTTACATGGGTATATATATATATAATATATAGCAAGTGAGTTTTGGTGTACAGTTCACAAGTTGGTTATTAAGCTGCATTTTAGTTGGTTGCGATTTGGTGACGCACTTGGTCCCGTAGGCATTGAGATCTTTGGGGGTGGCTTTTGTTAGGATTAAAGACCGTCCAGAAAATGTGCCTCCTGTGTCCGGTACTCTCTCTCTCTCTCTCTCTCTCTCTCTCTCTCTCTCTCTCTCTCTCTCTCTCTCTCTCTCTCTCTCTCTCTCTCTCTCTCTCATATATCGGGATGACCACTACCATGCTCTCTCTGTCTCTCCTGTCACCTCCAAGTAGGGGGCTATTTTTAATCACTACACATAAAAACATCAAAGAAGGCCCGAAAGAGAACTTGTAAAAGGCACCAGAATCATAGGCCAGGCAAAGGACCGCCAAACAGCTATGGCTTCTCGAGGCACTGAATATTTTGGAAAAGAAGCCTGACATCAACACAGTGAAGGAAACCGAATTTCTTGCTACCATCATAAAATGAAATTCAAGAAACCAGCTTACGCCGGACACTGACGAGAGAGAGAGAGAGAGAGAGAGAGAGAGAGAGAGAGAGAGAGAGAGAGAGAGAGCACTGGACACAGGAAGCACATTCTCTGGACGACCTTTAATCTTGGATAACAGTCACTCCCAAATAGCCACATCCAATAGACCTAGATCATCTCGACTCCTCCGGGACTGAGTGCGTCATCAACCGACGACCAACCAAAATGCAGCTTGATAATCGACTTGTCAACTGCACACCAACCCTCACTTGCTATATAAACCCTGCAACTTGTACTCTGAAAGTAATCTGCAGAGCGCTTTCCAAACGTCAGAGGTAATAAAACTGAAATAACAAGAAAACTTTCTTGTTCTTTGGAAATCTGATAACCCAGCTACACACTCATGAAAATAAGATATTAGGAAGAATAGAGAAGACTATAAATTGAATGCCATAGAAACAGCTATTATATTATTACTATTATTATTTCAAAGGCTAGGGGGGACAAACCAAGTTTGGGGAGACCAGTATGGGGGGAGGGCAAGTACCCATCCCCCACATGATGCCCCCTGGATTCATCCTTTGTTCCTTGATTCAATTCATAAGCTATCAGATTCAAACTAACTTTTCACTAGCGGAAGCCTACCTTGTCTCATTGTGAGGCAAGGGGTTGAGCATCCCAGTGCATACCCTCGTTTGCAACTTTTGTGGTTTGTGGTTTTTGTGATTCCTTTACTTGCTTCACGACTTCATCATCAGTAGAATTTTGTAACCCCAGCTATAGCTTGAATTAATTAGAATGATGGTAAATTTGCATATAATTCGTTTGGTGTAACTGCCACCCTTTATTGCTAGTTCGAAGCCATCGTCAGTGGACTTCGTATCCTTGCCCAGAACAGCGGGCATGAACCTATTATATAAATTAAGAAATTCTCAACAAATTTTGGCAACCTCGTAACAATTGAGAATCTTGAACAGGTGGTAGAATTAGTCTGTGATGAGCTTCCAAAGACTTGGAAGTTATACAGAAGAATGAATAGTATGGACTGTCGGCTGGGCATGTGCGTGAAATCTTTCTTCTTTTAATTCTTCAAGTCATTTTCAGATCTGTGAACATGGAATTAGGATAATTATAATTAATGGCTTTTGTATAACAAATACCCTTATATTCATACAGAGCAACCTTCTAATTGTTTAGGTACTTTATGGGACAAATGTTCAGTTGTGGTCAAGTTCACGTCTTGTAGCACAGGGGAGCGTTGCTGGCTTTACTGATGGCTTACATGCTGGAGATGTTGCTGTAAAATATGACACCCAGGTAAGATCCAAAATTTATTGTTCCAATATTGAGATTATAAGTATCTGTTTTATTTCGAGATATGTGGATTGGGATATTTGAATTACAATATGCAGCCATTATGAATAAAAAGATGTACATATTTTTATGAATGGAAGACTGAAGATTTTTTTATTTAAAACAGTAGCTCCTTAAATGTTTCACATGTTTATTCCTTTTATTATTTTGAAGAAATTTGAGTAAATAAGCTCATTTTTTATATTTTCAGATACTTCTAAATTTGTATTGCAATGATCATCTTAATTTCAATGATGGAACTTGTTGCAACTCGAGAGAAGCTGTCACAATGACCCAAATAGCAACTTTTGCTGCCCTGTGCTCTTGGTGAGTAACTTGATTGTGTTTACCTTTTATACCCTGAACAAATACAGACTATTGCTTTGTTAAGCCAACTGATTTAAAGTTGAGGCTAATTTGGTTAGAATAAAGCCTCCTCTTTCTCGATAATTGATGTTTTCACATTCTGCATTGGTCCCAGAGACAACAACTTTTGCTTCATGGTAAAGTCCCATTTTTCCTGATTCCACCTAGTACATAAAAGTCTCATGCAGCCAGCCTCATGTTTAAAAAAATGTACTAAACTTTCATGACTACAATATTTAACAATTAAACCTAGCTCTTGACCCACTGTTTAAAATTCCTATGTTAACCATAAGCTGCACGACCTGTTTACCTTTGACTTGGGCAAAGATGGAATCTGCCATTTTATTTTAAAAGAAACAATGGTTAAACAGTGGGTAGTGTAATGGCCTCGTTATTAGAGACCAGCAAGAAATTGGACTGAAATACTGACGAAAGTTGAGACAGATCAAGGAGGATGACTGAACAAAACAAAAATTACCTTAATATTAATTTATTTACTTGTTAATTTACATTATTTACAAGTGAGACCGGGTTTTGGGTGGCGAAATTACAGTTATCAGTTATCAAAATAATCAATGAATAGACAATCAAAACCATTAATAAACCAGAAATCAGTTGTGAACATCGTACTAAACTGGCGCATGAACTCGCTCAACATAAGAAATTATGAAAATCACAATAACATCATTATCAGAGCCATATACTTGGTCAACACCAAAAATCAATAATCTGAATAAAAACTAGGCAATCATACTGGCAGCATAAACCATAATACGTAATATTAATAACACAAATAGGCAGCATGAATACTAAAAATAAATACCAGTCACATAACACCCTAGCAGCAAAATAAACAGACAAATTCACAAGAATTGTCGAAGACAGAGACAGATGAGTCCTCATCCTCCAGTTGGAGTCAGTCCTCCCGTTGAAGTCACAAATGACTTCCAGCTCCTCCAATACTGCCATGGTGCTGTTGCCTTCTCAGCCAAAGGTTCCCAGAACCTCTTAGATCGCCATCCAAAACCTGTCTACAGCTGTCACTCAATCCACGACAGAAGTCACCTCGTCACAATGACGATAAAAACTGGAGGGTGAGAGAAACAATGGAACAATTGTAATGATTGTTTAAAACAAATAACGACTAATCATTACAGTAGAGAGACTACTGAAATGTTATGAGGTGTTTATTTTTTGCTATCTATCCAGTGTGATGATTTTCTTTACCACAGCCATTGTCTTTTAGTAGTCAGCAGTCATTATATCTGACAGGCAGAGGAGGTTGGTCCAGTGTCACGTCACCCAAGAAGTGAGGTCAACTACTACCTGTAATTCTGGCTCATCCTCTGAAATTTTGTAGGTTGTGGCAGGAGACTGGAGCAGAGCTATGAATATTGAAAACCTTAAAAAAGATTATTTTTGTTGTCCTTTCTTTAGATAACCTATATATTTGCTTTGGGTTCATGGAAGTTTAGGGCCCCTAACAGTGAGAAACCAAATATGGACAAAAAGCCTATCAGTGAATTAGCAGATGACCTCTTGGAATTCTATAGCTGCTTTTTTGTGGTAGTCAAAGCAACAGAAGGTTGGTGCATAATCATCAGCCTTAGCTTCAGGATGAAGTAGTGTTGTCAGTTGGTTGCTCAGTCCAGAAAGGGAAATTCCATACATTTTAATTTTGTGTGGAAGGAGAAGCTGTTACGGTTTCAAGCCATATGTTTCGGTGTAGTCACTGCTTCTTAGGTAGTCATTGCTCTTCAGGTGTTCACCAAGGTTCTTGCAACAGTCAGTATGAGGGCTATGTGGCATCAGATGCATGATCAACTAACTGACTTATCATGGCTGTTTTAGCAGTGATTAAATCCTGCAACTTAATTTTAGCTAACTGATAGATGTCCAATCTGGAACCAACCAAAATTACAAAATACTTTGGAATAGATGAAGACACCATGAACATTTAGGAGCGTTTGACAAAAGAGGCTTCAGAGGTTGTGCTTCTGCAGTCATTAGTTACTCCAGAGGCCAAGTCCCCAGCCAAGATGTCAAGATGTACGCAAAATCTGCTTTGGTCAGCTGTGCACAGTTCCCCAACTCTACAGTGTCTATTTCAGGGAAAATACAGATAAATCTTGGGGTGACAAGATTTCCAGAACCTGAGAATATTCCCAGAACTTCTGTCTTGCCTGGTAAATGTTCCAGATAGAAAAACTTCAGTGAAAGTCATTACTTTTGACATTTTTATCAGCACTGGGGAATGCTCTTTGTAAGGATTTCAAAGTTATAAAGTAAGTGCCTACTTTGAGAGATTTTTCAGCATAAGCAGCAGAGACCTTTACTTGACGTTGGGACTACAGCCATCGTTCAGCCATTCGAAGCTTTGGCTCAAGTTGTAACTACCCTTTTTTTCACTCATTCTTATGCCATGACTATGCAGTTTAAAGTTACAGATCTGCTCTTTCTCAAGTCCTCAAGGTTTTGGGTCTTGACATTAATACTTTAGTAGAATTGAAACGATGAGTCAGTGTTTTGAAAAAGATGTGTCTCTGGAGTCATAAGTTATCTAACTTGGATCTCTCATTGTAAAAACAACGTTTTAGTGTAGCAGGATCAGCAAGTTCCATGCCATCTGCAGCAAGATCGCATACTAAAAATTGGACCTCTGTTGTCATATCTTTTGCTGTGACTTACTTGCTGGATGCAGTTTCCTTGTAATCAAGATCACTCCGTGGTTTTTTACTATTCTGTCACTTTTCTCTCAGGCCAGGAATGAAGAAGACTTGGTCCTTAGTTCAGGTTTGGATATTTGGTTGTATCTTTATAAAATCAAGGAGTTTAAGAAAGTAACAGAGAGTGGGTTTTTTTTTCCCACAGGTTCTTATATTGAGAGCTAGGTAATACCTAAATTATTGTTGAATTATTTTAAAGGCTTCAGAGGTAGGTAATACCTAAGTTATTGTAGAATTATTTTAAAGGCTTATGGTAAAGTTTCAGAGTAATAGGTTGCATAGGTTAAATTTCTAATCTATGAGGTCAGGGTACTTTTGCATCCTTGCTTTTTAAAAGAAATCTTTACATCTGCTCTATTTTAATGGAATGTGTTCAGATGTGGCAAACATTCGCTGTACTACCTTTTATGTAAAAGAATACAGTGGTCCCCCCGTATTCACGGGGGATGCGTACCAGACCCCCCCGTGAATAGTTAGAACCCGCGAATGTTTGGAACCCCTATAAAAATGCTAAAAACAGCCTATTTTTGTTAGTTAAAACTCGAGAAAAACCCACTAAAAATTTTCATACATGGTTTTTTTAATAGTTTTATCACAAAAAGTGTATTTTATGATGAAATTCATAAAAAAAACCAGGAATTTGTGGATATTTACCATAGAAAAATACCGCGAATGCGCGAATTTTCCGCGAATAATGCAGGGAAACGTTCCCGAGAGAAATCTGCGAATGTGTGAGTTCGCGAATCTGGAGAACGCGAATACGGGGGGTCCACTGTATGCAGTCAGTTGGATGAGTATTCCTTAGGGCTAGTAGTTGTGGTAGGTCAGACATTACCTGCTTCAGTTGTGGATTTTGTTGCAGGAATCATTTCCATCATCTCAACGATCTCATCTTGGAATCTTTGTATAACATTTACGAGTTCCCTCGCTTAAAGTATGGATAAGTATCTTCAATGTTCAAGCTTCCATAAAATGCAACTTCTTTTCATACTAACAGAGTCCTAGCCCAAATCATAACTGTCTCAATTTTGCAGAACTTTATCAAGAAAATTAGAAAAATTCTCAAATACCCAGAGCCTGACAGGGAAAATAAGGAAGATTTTGTAGATTCTTCTACCCTTCTAGCAGAAGCCTCTTTTGTCACCCATTCCTCTTGAGTTTTCCCTCATGTAGAATCTTCCCCAAGCAGAGAGCTCTACAACAAGAGATTCAGAACATGTTACACAAGGGGGCTGTGGAAATAGTGCAGGCCCTGTCACCAGGTTTCTACAGCTGCCTTTTCCTAGTACAGAAAGTATTTGGGGGATGGAGACCTGTGATAGACCTGTCATTACTGAACAAGTTTCTCCAACTTAACCTGTCAAAAATAGAAACACCAAAGTATGTTATTTCATCTATCAGGCTGGGGACTTCATGGCTTTCTTGGATCTTCAGGATGTCTATCTGCAAATACCAATTCATCCTTCCTCCAGATTATTTCTTTTGCGTCAGAGAACAAAACTTATCAATTCAAGGCCCTCTGCTTCGGGTTGGCAACAGCTCCCCAAGTCTTCATAAGAGAGATATTCTTGTTTGCAGGTGTCTGGACGATTAACTCATTCTCATTCTGTCTCCTTCAGCAGTCCAGGCCGAGTAGGACAGAGACACCATTTTACAATTGTGCAAGACTCTGGGAATTCTAGTAAATTACAAGAGACTGGATTTAGTTCCAGCTCGGAAAATAAAGTATTGGGGAATAACAAACGATACTCAAATTTTGAAAGCTTTCCTATTACAACAAAGGATGGAGAAGTTCCTGGAAGTATTGGGCACCGAGTATCTCTGGAAAAACTGGTTCCAAAAGGGAGATCTCGAATATTTTCTCTACAGTGGAAGTTGAAGGACAACCAACCTCACGAACTTCCAGGGAAACTTATTACAATTACCAAGGACATCAGGAGGGATTTACTATGGTGGAGGAATTACCTCTGAGGACTGACTCTGGACCAGGCTTCCCCGGAGATGTTAGTGCTATCGGATGCATCCCTGACAAGATGGGGAGGGGGACATGTAAATGTTCTGGAGATGAAGGCAGCCTGTGGTTAGCTCTCTGGTTCTTCAAAAAGGACCTCAAAGAAAAGACTACAGTATTGAAGAGCGACAATACGTCAGTTGTCTCCAATCTAAGCAAACGGGAACTATTTCCCGTTCATTAAACAAACTATCTCTCAATATCCTTGCTTGGTTGGAACTCAAGGGAGTAACTCTGACTTGCCAGCTACATTCCAGGGCTGAAGAACATTGTGGCAGACACCTTTAAGCAGATCAGGACAGGTGGTGAGAATAGAGTGATCATTACTCCAGTCTGGTTGCAACATTGAGGAACCACAAATTACCCCTTTACTGCTCTCCAGTTCCAAAAAAAACACTGTCATGCAGGACACCTCCAACTTCAGTGGGACAATCTAGACGTTAACGTATTCCCTCCTTCAGCCAAATCGAGAGAGTGATCAACACGTGCTTAATTTCACAAGGGCTTCAGGTGACGTTAGTAGCCCTAATGTGGCCTCAAGCAGAATGGTACGTGGATCTCTTAAATCTTCTTAGACATTCCCAAGACGTCTTCCTGAAACTCAAGATCTGCTGATTCAAGAGCACAGCGGGAGAACACATCGGTCAGTAGTCACTTCAACTGCACAGCTGGAGACTATTAAGCAACTCCTCAGAAAGAAGGGCTTTTCTAGAAAAGTTGCAACAGTCATTGCCAGCTCAGTTCGAAATCCTCCCTCAAGCTTTACGAAGGAAAATGGGCAGTCTTCCTGGATTGGTGCAGTAAGCGGAATTTACATCCCCTCAAGACCACTATCAAGAATGTAGCAGAATTCCTTCTCTTTCTGAGAAATGAGGAAAACCTATCCGTCTCAGCTATGAAAGGCTATAGGTCTGTTCTTTCGAAAGTTTTTAGAGCAAAGAGATATAGGTCTCTCATCATCTTGGGAGATTTTGGATATGATGAGGAATTTTGAGAGACATTGCTCTCCTCAAAGTTTGAAACCGTCTAATTTGGGATATCACCAAGGTGTTAACTTCTTTAACAAAATCTCCTTACGAGACCATCAGAACTGCCTCAGATATGGACTTGACCTTGAAGACAGTCTTCCTTTTGGCCCTAGCTTCCACGGAAAGAGTTGGTGAGCTTCATGTACTTACTTATAATAGCACATCCATGGATGGAAAGAAATGGGGTTCAATTTTCTGCCAGACTTCATCGCAAAAACACAGAAGCCTTCAACTCATGATTGTAGTGTTATGGTTCGGGGTCCGATCAGGTTCTTTATTGCAATAAGCAAAAAGGATTCAACACCAACAATTGAAGCACGGGATACAAATATAGAAAGAAACTCAATCAGAACACAAGTTTATTTACAAGCTTATTCACAAAGATAAATGCAGAATGGTTTCTCCTATTTACATAACGAAATTAAATCTGACTATATGTGAAAAGGGTGAACAGTGCGGTAATGAAATACTTGCTGGCCTGTTTTACAGCTGCTGAGATTGATGCTCGATATGATGGCTTTATGAAGGGACAATGGGCTTCTTATCTTTGCACTGCAGGAAGGAATGACTTAGTCTTGAAACTTGAGGGGCGGGTTACTCCTCAAAACCACTTGCAGAACGTTTCTTCTCTGAAAGGGTTTACTCGTCATCGGGATCTCACTCTCTCTCTGACTACGTTTCCATTCCCACTCTCTCTTGTGCATCCTCTTCCTCTCTTATCCTTCATCTCTTCCTTCTTCTCTTCTCTGATCTTTTGATCCTCCTTACTTCCTCAGAGTCCTGTATATATATATATATATTATATATATATATATATATATATATATATATATATATATATATATATATATATATATATATATATATATATATATATATATATATATATATATATACACGTCGATCTCGGGGTGGAGTTGAAAGGGCAGAGCTAACCAGCGAACGTCTCCGTCCCTCGACAGGGACATTTTAGAAGGCTCTCAACAAAATGTTATGCCATATTCAAAGCGCTGGGTTTCTACCAACAGCCGCGTGCTGGAGTTCCACAAGACAACAGAGTATTCTTGAACGATCATGAGGACACACCCCAAACACATGCAAAAATTCCTCCTTGCTGCAGACCTACTCGAAAAAGATCAATTTTACTTTCCTTTAATATATGTTTCTTCGCCATAAGGTGATTACCATGACAGCTAGATTTGATGGGTTCCCTATTCCCTCTCTTAAGAACTTTGTGGATGATGATCATCAAGAGATTTTCCTTTTGGGATATCACCAAGATGTTATCTTCTTTAACAAAATCTCCTTATGAGGCCATCAGAACTGCCTCAGATAGCAAATTAACTTTGAAGACAGTCTTTGATCGACTGACATAATTCAAATATGAGTGGCCCCACACAGCACATGAGCATGTGTGGCATCATGTGCATTAACAGACTGCACACGAAAGGAATAAAACTTTTTGTTTATAGCCGCAGGTGGAAGCGCAACTTTGAGCAGGGTCCCACATGAAGGAAGAATAAGTTATATTCAATTGTGATGATTTGTGGTATTTATGTTAAGGGATGTAAGTGCACTGCTCTTAATATATGTACAATATTATATATATATATATATATATATATATATATATATATATATATATATATATATTATATATATATATATATATATATATATATATATATATATATATACAGTGGACCCCATATTCGCGTTCTCCGGATTCGCGGACTCACACATTCCCGGATTTCTCTCGGGAAAGTTTCCCTGCATTGTTTGCGGAAAATTCGCGCATTCGCGGTATTTTTCTATGAGAAATATCCACAAATTCCTGGTTTTTGTTCTCAATTTCATCATAAAATGCACTTTTTGTGATAAAACTATTAAAAAACCAAGTAGGAAAATTTTTAGTGGTTTTCTTAAGTTTTAACTAACAAAATAGGCTGTTTTTAGCGTTTTTTTATAGGTGGGGGTTCCAAACATTTGCGGGTTCTAACTATTCGTGGGGGGGTCTGGTACGCATACCCGCGAATACGGGGGACACTGTATGTATATATATAATATAATATATATGTATATATATATATATATATATATATATATATATATAATATATATATATATTCTATATATATAATCTATATAGATATATATAAATATATAATATATATATATATATATATAATATTATTATAATATATAATATATTATATATATATATATATAGATAGATAGATAATAGATAGATAGATAGTATAGATAGATAGATAGATAGGAGATAGTGATAGATAGATAGATAGATAGATAGATAGATAGATAGATGAGATAGATAGATATATATAGATAGATAGATGATATATATATAGCTATATATATATATATATATATATATATATATATATATATATATATATATATATATATATATATATATTATATATATACATGGACAGTTGGTGTTTGAGTTGTTCTCTCTCTCTTTACCTGCTGTTTTCTTCATTTTCATTTTAAAACTATTTTAATATTTGTGAGTTCCTTTGTTGTTTTATCATTGAATGTTATTCATGTGTCTCTTTGCTCTTTCACAAACAGATGATGCACAGAGGTTTCATGTGCGAAACGTTTCGTTGGTAAAAAACTTTATCCCTTTTACTCATTGTATCATGGACACCTTCTGAAGCTCCTATATACATATACTTATATATTCAGGCAGTCCCTGGTTATTGGCGAGGGTTCCGCTCTTGTGCGGGGTGCTAAATATATGAAAACTGCCTTTAACCAGAACTCGGACATTTATGGTGCCAAGTTTCGATTAATGGCACCGATAACCGGTTAATGACACCTCTGTTAGGTGTGTTATGGTGCCATAACACTATAATTGGCACTTTGTGGCACCAATAATGCAAACTTGGCCCGTTTTTCTGCCATAAAACACCAATTTCATGGTGCGAGACAAGTGCCATAGAACTGGATGGCCATTAACCGAGTCCGCTGATAACCAGGGGACTGCCTGAACATATATATATCTATATATATATATATATATATAATATATATATAATATATTATATATATATATATATATAATATATATATATATATATATATATATATAATATATATATATATATATATGTTATAAAATAAATATACATATGATCATAGATCTCAGCATTTCTTGTCTTTAAATTTTTCCTTCGTGTCATTACCATTATTTAGATATATGTATATATATATATATGTATATATATATACTATATATATATATATATATATATATATATATATATATATATATATATATATATATATATATATATATATATATATAATGGTAATGCAACAGAGGAAAAATTTAAAGACGAGAAATGCTTGCTGAGATCTTTCGTCCTACATGACCCTATACTTTAGGCCTCAAGTAAAGGGTCGTGTAGACCGAAAGATCTCCGCATTTCTCGTCTTTCCTTTTTTCCTCCATGGCATTACCTATATTTTTTACATAGCATCAAGTTTTATATATTTTGTCGCTCTCAGGTATTTGTTGTTTTGGAGACTGCATCAAACCCCTCGTCCTCAGTAGCGTTGTAGTGCTTTTGCCCACACGTAGCCATTATATAAGTCATATCACATTACGGTGATTCATATACATATATCGAGCTACAAATGTCCTTTAATATCTAATTCACTCTACCTCGGAATTAATATGTTTTCATATATGTTTAACCGAAGGGGGTTTGATGCAGTCTCCAAAACTACAAATACCTGAGTGCGACAGGTATTTGAGGTGGGAGGCGGCATAAACTTATATCCTCTTGCAGTGGTGGGGTGGGCTAAGGCTTCACTGCCAGTCCTGGAATTGAAGATGTCGATGGTTCATGCCCGTTGGCTGGCAATTCTATTATCGCCTAAAAAATTCCCCTTCGGTTAAACATATATGAAAATATGTTAATTCCAAGGTAGAGCGAATTAGATATTAAAGGGTTAATTCCAAGGTAGAGCGAATTAGATATTAAAGGACATTTGTAGCTCGATATATGTATATGAATCACGGTAATGTGATATGACTTATATAATGGCTACGTGCGGGCAAAAGCACTACAATGCTACCGAGGACGAGGGGGTTTGATGCAGTCTCCAAAACTACAAATACCTGAGTGCGACAGGTATTTGAGGTGGGAGGTGGCATAAATTTACATCCTCTTGTGGTGGCGGGGTGGGCTAATGCTTCACTGTCGGTCCTGGAATTGAAGATGTCGATGGTTCGTGCCCGTCGGCCGGCAATTTTATTATCGCCTAAAAAAATTCCCCTTCTGTTAAACATATATGAAAATATATCAATTCCGAGTAGAGTGAATTAGATATTAAAGGACACTGTAGCTCTATATATCATATATATATATATATATATATATATATATATATATATATATATATATATATATATATATCTATAGTCCTAAAGGGACATTAACTTACCCTTTCAGGACCATATTTTTGGTAATGTGAACCAGAGTCAGGCACTGCCACCAAATCTGTTAATACCTCTCTCAGTGAGGAGGAGGGATGTAAAACTTATCTCTTCGAGGTATGTTGGTAGCCATGGCCTTAGAGCAGTAAGACACTGAGTGATTCTCTCTCTCTCTCTCTCTCTCTCTCTCTCTCTCTCTCTCTCTCTCTCTCTCTCTCTCTCTCATCCAACTAACTCACACATCACAGTTAGCTAAATCAGACTTGTGACCACAAAAATGCATTTACTTAAGAACAAAAGGATCAACTAAATAAATCAAATTCTCAAAGAAACAAATGTTTAACTGAATAAGTTCAAATTCAAAATCCAAACAATGCAACACTGTTATTCAAACAGAAAACCCAAATAACCCAGGGATTGGACAAAACCCGTCCAGCTCTTTCTCTACAATAATTAGACATCAGTCATAAGATAGATAACCAAAAAAAGTCATTGTCTCCCCACACCACTACCATGGGATATCAGATAAGTTCCTATTGAAGTTGCCTGACTTGCCAGAAACGTCACTTAGAAAAAAAAAAGGAAAGGGAACCCCACATAAATAGAAAAAAATGAAAACGAGCCCCACATAAATAAATTGCAAATATACCAAAAAGACATAAATTAAAAAGTCATATGGAAAAGGGCATCTCTGAAATAAAGGTTTAAAATACAAAAAGACAAAGCCACACTCGGGCTCAAAAGTACGCTTACCCATTTCAGCTGAGTACTAACACTTAACTAGATATAACTATATACGGCCAATTCCCAAAACAAGGCTGCTTCTCCGACTTCGTTATCTTACCCTCCCATTATGTAGGGGAACAGCTCGTACGTACATAAGTACAAACTTTCTCACAAGACACCCCCTTGAAATGACGTCACTGATTCGTCACAAGTTTATGATGTCATATACAGCTCATTATCACACTCAAAATCTACCCAAAACCAGATCCTTGCTTCTGCTCATGCACGGACACAAACTGTGGCCTGCCTTGTTGCCTGCCTTGTTGAGGCAGCAACTTCCCACCTGGCGCCACCCCAAGTGATGCGTCAGCATTTTTGGGCATCGCTGTCTCCATGGGAACTAACGCTGAATCTATCATTTTAAGACCCCACTTGTTTCCATGGGAGTCAAAATGATGATATCTATCGTTTCAAAGAATGTCACTGCTCATTACATCCGCTTATCAACCATGGGTCAACAAAAAAAGCAATTTAAATATATAACAGAAGCTCGGCCACCACCACTGAATGTCCTTATTCAGCCACAGTTAATATAAAAAGAAAAACACATTGGGCCAGCACATATTAATGAAAACTGCACGTCCTTGGCAGCACAAGGTTCATCATATAAAATAAATATCAATAGCCTTTATCTGGGCTATAATACCAGTTGACTTTAGAGCGCATATCTTCCCATCTTGAATTTCGACGCTCCCGTGCGTGTGTGTGTGTGTGCGGCCTGCAGCTGCACAGGCCTATGATGTAGAAAAACGTCTCCCGGTACCACTTCCATTATCATCCAAAAGGCGTCGTAAATCCTCGTAGACTCATATTTTTTTGCATGACGGCAGCATGCGACATCTTGCCCCACGAATCATAATTTTCTCCCCAAAAAAGGTAGCTGAAGGACGTCTTGCTGGCATATTCCACATAGGCGTAGGGGAATGGTGTTTTTGGTGCTTTCAGTATGTACATCAGTCAGATCACCAGTCAATTAAAGAGGAATTAACCCTAGACATATATCTGTCAAGTAATGACCTCAAAATTCTAAGAAATACTAACTGAACGTTGTCCAATTAACACCACTAATACAAAAAACTGTAATGTGCCAAAACAACTCGGATATACCACATAACCACTAAATTAATTCCTAACTAAAACCAAAGAACTGAACTTACTGTGAGAAGTAACATAAGACCACGAAACCAAAAATCACCCTTAATAATATTCAAAAACTAACTATAACCCCATAAAGAAAATACTAAATTCTATAATAACAATAAAAAACACTCGCCAAATCCCGTACACCATTTGCACAAACCACACCAAACAAACACGTTATTGGGTTTGCGAGGAGAAAAAAAGCAAAAAACAAATAGAAGGTGAAAATTCACAAAAACTCTACGGACTACTGTCCTTACATTTTAAACTCGCCATTGCTCATGTACGAAAATACCTTAAAAAAAAAAAAATGAAATGACCCAGGGAAAAAAGTAACAAAACCAGCCCCAAATTACTACCAAAAATGTTCTCTCGAACTCTGATATCTGTGTTAACCGCGCAAAATCAACAAGAACCCAAACATATCCCCTTATTTCACTTAAGCGACTCAAAACAGGAAAAAACACTAAGACCCCAAATTATAAGAAAAAAAAGGGATTTTGACGTAGGAAAAATCTATTTCTGGGCGAGGAAGCCGTGTCCAATCCTAACCATCAGTTACACGTTATCCCCCAATTGCAACATTACATTGTCTGAATGCACATTACTTGACTAGGCTACTTGTTGTGCCTATAAGCCAAAAACACTAATGAGACATACGTATATGCCATTCTCTAGCCCTGGCAACTAACGACTCATAACTTCTGTAAAATGCTCAAAATACCGCAAAATAAAAAAATCCAAAAGGCAAATATTAAGCAAAAGACAATGAAAAAATCATACTAGGTCATCGCAGATGCTCAGAAAACTAAATCAAAACTATAAGTCAGGGCCAAAATCATGTTTTGCGCAAACAGAATAAAAATATAAACTAACTCCAGTTCAACAATAATATTGTCCGCTTACACATGAGTGTCAACTTAGAAAAACCTGCATACTGATTCATATCTGCAGCAAAACGGCCAACCACTGAAACATTATCACCATATCAGCCTTCAAAAAAAGAACAGGAACATAATTATCACAGCTCAACCACAGAAAACGGCAAATATAAACCAAACATAGGCCGAAGACTAACCAAAATGAGTCCTGAAAATCCAATATATATCATCAATAGACAAAGACATATCATCAGTCACCAAACTAATAAAAGACAATTCCACCTCCAGTAATCGCAATATTCTACAATTTCGTAGATGCAGTACTCACAACAGCTTTCCACTGACCTCAACTAGTATCAAAAAGAAAATGCTTTTCTCGAGAACTGAACAATCAATATACATTGTTCAAAAATAACATCATCAGCTAGAACAGCATTATAAACATAATTCACCTGCTGTTGGGGGGAATTTACACTCAAAATTGTGACTTCGCACAAAAACCAACAATGATAATATAAAGAACACCCACATTACCACCATATTATTAATACCTCAATTTCACCAATACCCACATGTGAAATAAAAAACCAAGTACCCCAAAAATCGTTATAACTTTAAACAGGGTATTACAAAAGAAAACTCTGTTCCCCAAAAATGCACTCAAAGCATTTAGCTGATACACTTAACATATTACCACACACCTTCTCTCATGAAGGTTTCCATTGGCACCAAAGAAACCATAATGCAGCCAAATAACTGAATCTGAAACAGCGGACTAAAACATGGCTCTTTCCACCAACAAAACGAAATACCACATGACCAAAATATTTTACCCCTAATGCCCCTCGTGATCGGACTCTGAAAAACTGTGCCAGTACATAAATAACCTCGAAAAACATCCCTAAGGAACTCGCATTACCGGCAAAAATTGTAAATACCCTGTTTAGCATAACTGCTGAGAAGGGCAAAAACTGCCAAATGAAAAGTATCAATAATCCCAAAATTGCCATAGAATCCTAGAAAAAATTGTCAGTATGTCGTAACTTATTACTAACAAAACCACAAACCCGAAGTGTCTAAACAAAAGCTTCCCCATATCCACTTCGGCACAGGCCACCAGAAACTTAATCAAGTCTCCTATCACTGGAAAACTTGTCACGAAAACAACCATGAGCAAAATCCAAAATCTTCATGTGATAAACACTTGGAAATATTTGCCGAAACTCCCGGCAACTCTCTAAAAAAAAAGAGAGAGTGCAAGTGCCATACAATTGTCATGCATGTGCTCATGGACTCGAAAAAAAGAGAGAAAAAAAGAAAACTGACATCTCATCACAACAACTGAACACTCAAGGGTATTGTGCAAGAGCTCTGAAAATGCAACAATTTCAGAAAAATAAATATCCAGAAAAAATAATACACAGTGACATTATTCATGCATCCAAAACTGCCCAAATTCTCCCCTAAATCTCTTTGCAGCATTAAACGGCTGAAACTAACAAATGTATCACCGAAAAATGATTCCAGGTCACAAACTGTTCTGAGAGAGAGGAGCAAATTCAAATTCGCTCTTGACACGTCATATAAAAAGTTACAGGAGCAACGACTTACATCCAAAAGGGGAAAAGAAAACTGGCACTGTTGACCATTCTCGTGACACCTGTAACTTCTGTGGCTAATGCCAATTCCAAACAATTGTCTACTAAACCCACAGAAAAAAAAAAAAAACTAAGGGCTAACAAGAAAACCAAAAACCCGGACGAAAAGAAGACCGGACAACTGAAGGCATAGAAGCTACGACGACTGTATTGCTTAACACTTGCCTTCTTTGAAAGAACAGCGGGGGAACATTAAACGTGTTGACCGCTCCTTAGCGAAACACACGGCCAGACTCAAGTTTGATGTGCATATTTATCCCTGAGCACTGTTAACACGCTGCACTCATAAGTCTCAACTGAGTGGCAGACCCTCGAAGGCATCTCGCAGCAGACAAAAAATGCTGACCCTAATTAAACACTTCTTCTCAGTACCAGAACAATGTCTCCCCAATTCCTATCACCTGTCACCTAGTAATTGAAATTCTAACTCCTTTACACAACCAATCTCTCCAGAAACGTAACCCAAAACAACCTTTTATTCGCTGCCATAACTGTTTAGTCCTAAAGGGACATTGACTTGCTCTTTCAGGACCATATTTTTGGTAACGTGAACTAGAGCAAGGCAATAGCATCAATCTGTTAATACTCTCCTCAGTGAGGAGGAGGGATGTAAAACTTATCTCTTCAAGTTATGTTGGTAGCCATGGCTTTAGAGCAGTAAGACACTGAGTGATTTTCTCTCTCTCTCTCTCTCTCTCTCTCTCTCTCTCTCTCTCTCTCTCCTCTCTCTCTATCTCTCTCTCTCCTCCTCTCCCTCTTCTCTCTCACAGCTAACTCACACATCAGAGGTAGATAAATCAGCCTTGTGACTACAAAAATACATTTATTTAAGAACAAAAGGATCAACTAAATAAATAAAATTCTCAAAGAAACAAATGTTTAACTGAATAAGTTAAAATTCAAAATCAAACAATGAACCACTGTTATTCAAACAGAAAATCCAAATAACCCGGGGATTGGACAAAACCCGTCCAGCTCTTTCTCTACAATAATTAGACATCAGTCATAAGATAGATAACCAAAATAAGTCATAGTCTCCCCACACCATTACCATGGAACTATCAGATAAGTTCCCATTGAAGTTGCCAGACTTGCCAGAAACGTCTGTTAGAAAAAAAAGGAAAGGGAACCCCACATAAATAAATTGCAAATAAACCAAAAAGACATAAATCAAAAAGTCATATGGAAAAGGACACCTCTGAAAGAAGGGTTTAAAATACAAAAAGACAAAGCCTCACTCGGGATCAAAAGTACGCTTACCCTTTTCAGCTGTGAGCACTAACACTAAATATATCTATATACGGCCATTCCCAAAAGAAGGCTGCTTCTCCGACTTCGTTACCTTACCCTTCCATTATGTAGGGGAACAGCTCATACGTACACAAGCACGAACTTTCTCACAAGACACTTCCCTTGACATGACGTCACTGATTCATCACAGGTTCATTACACTGGAACAGATGCATGATGTCATATACAGCTCATTATCACACCCATAAAATCTACCCAAAACCAGATCCTTGTTGTGGCCTGTCTTGTTGCCTCTTGTTGGGGTAGCAACTTCCCACTTGGCGCCACCCCAAGTGATGCATCAACATTTTGGGAGCTTGCTTTTTTCCGTGGTAGCTAACGCTGGATCTATTAGCATTTTAAGACCCACTTGTTTCCATGAGAGTCAAAATGCTGATATCTATCGTTTCAAAGTATGTCATTGCTCATCACACCCGCTTATCAACCATAGGTCAAAAAAAAAAAACAATTTAAATATAAATATATATATATATATATATATATATATATATATATATATATATATATATATACTATATACGTATATTTATATATAATATATGTATATATATATATATATATATATATATATATATATATATATATATATATATATATATATATATATTCACACACACACACACACAGCGGTACCTCGAGATACGAAATTAATCCGTTCCGAGGCGCCCTTCGTATCATCGTATCAAGAGTTTTTCGTATCTTGGACCGCATCTTACATGTAAAATGGCTAATCCGTTCCAAGCCCTCCAAAAACACCCCCGTAAATTTCATAATAAAGCTAAATTGGCCTATAAACAATGAAATACTATAACAATTTGGACCATTCAATACCTAACTTAATAACTTACTGCTAATTGCATGTAGATAAAGTGTATTAGTGTACATGGTATACAAGAAATACTGTACGTATTTCTTGTATATCCGAAAGTGGAGACAGAGGAGGAGGACAAACGGCAGATACTACTACTTACACTTAACTTTACGAAACATAAAAAAATGTAAGGAAAACATACATAAACTAAAATTACGAAACACATTCACAAAACTGTAACACTTAACTTTACTAAAAACTAAAATTAAAAATTTTTTATTGTCTTTTTTTTATTTTTATTTTATTTTTTTTTTAATTTTTTTTTTTTTGTTTTTTTTTTTTTTTTTTTTTTTTTTTTTTTTTTTTTTTTTTTTTACAAAATTTCAACTTCATCCTCCTTTCAACTTTCTGTTTTTTAGTATCACTGCGTTCTTCCCCTTTTTGCTTACTCCTGCTATTACTAGAGGCCTCTTTAAAAGATAACTATCCAAGGAAGATTGCTTCTGCCTACTTTTCACAATGTTCCTGAAACGACTCAGGCAAGCCTCATCGAACTGCGCAAGTAAACGACCTGTGTAAGCCTTTTCGGGGTGTCTTTTTTCAACAAACTATTGCACTTTATGAAAAGCAGCTAGAGCACCCTTAATTTCTGCCGTTGTTATAGGGTCGTCTTCCTCCTCCTCGCCGCTGCTAGAGAACTCCTCTTGAACGACTTTATGTTGCATGACCTCCAACTTCTTCAGGTCATCCGTCGTAAGCTCCTCTTGGTGCTCCTCGAGAAGGTCGTTGATGTCGTCCTCGTCAACGACCAGCCCCATGGACTTGCCGAGTGCAACGATCTCGTCAAGATCTGGTTGCAAAACAGTTTCAGGATCGTCAACTGTTTTCTGAATCTGCAGCACCAGCTTCGTCCACGTCGAATCCCTTGAATTCCTCGGACGGATACGGCATCAGGCCAGAGTTTCCTCCACGAAGAATTCAAGGTTCGCCTCGAAACCTCCTGCCAAGCTTGGTCAATGAGTCAGATGCATACACAACATCGAAATGCTCCTTCCAAAATTCACGCAAGGTGAGGTTTGTGGTATCGGTGATGTCGAAACATCTCTTGAAAAGATATTTCATATACAACTTCTTAAAGTTGATATCACTTGCTGGTCCATGGGCTGGAGGAGAGGGGTGGTGTTAGGCGGAAGATAAAGAACCTTGATGAAGGAATACTCCGCTAGGATATCTTCCTCGAGGCCAGGAAGGTGGGCAGGGGCATTGTCCAACACCAGTAGACATATCAGAGGGAGGCGGTTCTCTTCCAAGAATTTCTTCCTGTCGGGCCGAAACACAGATTTACCCACTCGGTGAACGAACAAAAGCCTCGTTACCCAGGCCTTTGCATTAGCCCTCCACATCACTGGAAGCTTCTCCTTAAGCATTCTTTGTGGGCCTTGAAGGCTCGAGGAGTCTCGGAATGATAGACCAGTAGGGGCTTCACCTTGCAATCAATCCCCACTGGCGTTTGAACAAAGTGCGAGCGTAAGCCTGTCTTTCATAGGCTTATGCCCGGGTAGCTTCTTCTCTTCCTGCGTGATGTACGTCCGACAAGGCATTTTTTTCCAAAAAAAGGCCAGTCTCATCACAATTGAAGACTTGCTGAGAACTGTAGCCTTCCTTGGTCATCATCTCGTTGAACATCTTTTTAAAGGCTTCGGCCGCTTTCGTGTCTGAGCTGGCAGCCTCCCCATGCCGCACCACCGAATGGATGCCAGTCTGTTTACGGAATTTTTCGAACCACCCATGAGAAGCCTTGAAGTCTGGGGCTGGCGTTGATGTCCCTTCTCCTCCGTCGTCTTCGGCCTGGGCAATCAAATCGCTTAAAATAGCGCTGGCCTTGTGGGAGATTGCCGTCTCCATTATCGTATCGCCAGCGATTTCTTTGTCTTTTATCCAGACAAGAAGAAGCCTTTCCATCTCGTTGTGCAAGTGGGTCCTCTTGCTGGACAAAATAGCGACGCCCTTGGAAGGTGTAGCTGCTTTGATGACATCCTTCTGCTTAAGGATGGTGCCTATTGTCGACAGATTTCGGCCGTATTCCTTGGCGATCACACTCAATCACATACCAGCTTCATACTTCTTTGTCTCCAAAGAGAGCATTCTCTTCTTTTCGTGAATTTCAACTTTCTTGGGACCCATGACTACTATATACTGTATGTAATTTATGTATAAGTAGAGTAAAGTTCTCACACAACACGGTAAAGTACATATACTGCAACGAAATCACTAACTAATTTACGTTAATAAACGAAATTGTTAGAACAAATGAATACCGCGTGTGTACGATAACGATGCTGGGACGAGTGGCCGAGGCACGCTGCTACGTAGTAGATGCATGATGGGAAGGATGCTGACCAATAGGAGAGAAGCATCTCATGGCGGTGACTAGCATCAGGAACCAATGGGAGAGCAGGAGGATGGTGGCGAGTCTACTCAGTTGGCGGTGCGCAAATTTCAAAATTGTTATTGGTGGTCTGGGCGAATCTCGGACTTTACAGCAACAACTTTTCGTATCTTGAAAACTTTTCGTATGTAGAGCCGTAAAATTTTTTGTATTAGCTTTCGTATTTTGAGTTTTTCATAAGTTGAGCCTTTCGTTTCTCAAGGTACCACTATATATAGTATATATATATAATATATATATTATATATATAGATATATATATATATATATATATATATATATATAGATATATATATATATATTATATATAAATATATATATATAATATATATTATATAATATTAATATATATATATTATATTATATGGATGTATGTATGTATGTATGTATGTATATATATATATATATATCTGTGTGTGTGTGTGTGTGTGAGTGTGTGTGTGTGTGTGTACACAAGTATAAGAAATCCTCCAAAGAGATGTCCCTCCTTAAAGGGGGAAGGTCTTTTTCTGTTGCTGCCTTCTGGTTTCCTCTATTGGTACATCACGTCCATTGTACCACCTGTTTGGGCGGAAATTAATTCTAACACCTCCTAATGATGTAACCAGAAATTTACTGGTTCCAGTGGGAGTTGAAAGGTTATTTAAATAAGCAACGAATCCACTTAATTAATGGTTGCCAGTCCGATAAACTCTCTTGTTTGGGTTATTACAGGAACACTTCTGTTGCTCTCTCTCTCTCTCTCTCTCTCTCTCTCTCTCTCTCTCTCTCTCTCTCTCTATTTCTCTCTCTCTCTTTATATTCTTTTATTCTCTCTTTCTATCCATCTGTCTATCAGCGAATTTTTCTCTCTCTTTTTCCATATATATCTCAATTTTTCCCTAACTAACATACTTCACTTTGCCACCACCATACATTGTCCTCAATGTTCTACTAAACACAATAACAATGGATGTAATAAAACTAAATTGGGAATAATTGGTAATAATGGACACAAATAAAAGGGTTTTTTTCAATAGTGGAGAAAAATATAAGCATATCAAATTATTACCAAGTAAAAATAAGCATATCAAATTATTAAGCATATCAAATTATAAACATATTAAATTATTATCAGTAAAAAATAATCTTAACATCAGTTGTCAATTAAGGTTCATTTCTTTTCATTTCTGTCAGTATCTCCTGTATCTTATTAATAATTAATTTCCTTACTATTATGATAAACACAGCAACAGTTGCTATTATTACCACTAGATTTGCTAATGATAAGATTGGGGATACATTTTCCATGTAGAAAAAATTCATCAACATAGTTCAAGTTTTCAAGTTTCTTTAATTCAAATTCAGAAATTTGAATTCTTTTATCTTATATGAGTACTTTTTATATGGCGCATGTTTGTGGAATTCATATGTTGTAAATATATTAGGTTCATAATATAAATGGTTAGCTATTATCAGTTGACATGATTTTGTAAAAGATCTAGCATTTTTAAACCTTATTTCTGTAGACTATTATTACATTTAATTTTAACTACAACAGTATTTAGTGAAAATACAAAAATTTCTTGATCAATTAGTAATGCTTGAAAAGTTTTGTTGTAGTTTGTGATTGTACGTACATCATTTTCTTGATTTTGATTTATGACAATTTCTTGGATTCATGAATATGTATCCGTATTCTCATATAGATTATCAAAATAATATATATATTCCTGAAGTTTTAACAGGATACATTCATTAAATTGTTTATCAGTGAAAAATGACAATAGTAGAGCGTGCTCTTCTAATGCAAAGTTTATGATATCAATTAACATAGGAAATTGGTACAAAGTGACTAATGTGTTTGTGATCCTAGTATTAAATCGTAATACATGAATACCTCTTTCACAAGTGGTTTAAAGTGTTTCTCTATTACACAAAATTTAATAATGTTGGTTGCAAAATACCTTTATAAGCAAGAGGAATGGCATTTAATGCATTCCTATATCCCTGTAATACCACTTCACTTTCTAGAACAAATGCATTTAAAAACTGTATGTTTTCCAACTTGTTCAGTTGTTTTGTTACATTCTGATTGACTTGATTTATAAAATTTTTCAGGTTTTTCTATTTTTTTTCTGCATTCTGATTGTGTGAGGTAATCACCTTATCTCTGCGCCAGTGTGTGTATTCTTTCTTTTTCATGCTGTACATTTGCTTCGGTAGCAACTCCAAATAATGTGTTCAAAGCAGTTCCAGTGAAGGGTAAGAGGGATCTCATTGACCTCTTGTTCACTGTATTTTCTGTCTGTGTTTAATTTCTCTTAACAATTGTATGACACTATTATTGTTATCCTTCTGTATTATTGACTTTATATCTGTTTGGATTTGGCTTAATGTTTCTTCACTATTTGACACTGCTGTTGTCGATAGAAATTATTCCCAAGTCTCTGATCATTTTGACTTTTCCATGGCTTTTTAACAATGATCCTTTTCTTATCTCCACCTTGGATCTCCACCATGGAAGAGATGAGTCCAATTATAACTAAAATTACGATGAGCCTCATTCTGGATCTGTAAGAACAGACTTTTATCAGAATCTTATATAAGTTTCACTTATATTTTCGGTCCAATACCAATCTAACACCTTACACATATTTATTCATCTAACTCCGTCGGTTTCGGAGATTATATCGATTATTTATCAGCAACTCAATATCTTCACCAGCTTTCTCTTGTCTTATGTTATCTATTAATATGTATAGTGGACCATGGGTCTGCTTTTGCGACTTTTATATATTTCCAGTAGACAACTCTTTCCTTTAAATCACTTTCATTAATTATTCTACATGTGTTTTTATTTTTTGCAGTTTTATAACTCTATGTGGTCAGTGAAATTCGGAGAAACCTTTACATTTGGTCCTTCTTGAATGGGCCTTTGTAAATGTATTTGGGTTCCCGCTGTAATATCTGGTTTGTTGGCATGAGTCTCATGGACCTCTTTTAGCTTAGCCCTTGTTTTCATGATTGTCTCGTAATTACGTCTGGTTTTCCATGCAACATAATCGTCATAGTTATAAGCATGTCTGGGTGGTGTTGCATCGGTTAGTAATGTGTTAGGTAGTCTCTTTTGATAACCGTATAACAAATAATGTGGAGATTCTCCTATTGTCTCATGTACAGTATTATTCCAGTGCTAAGTCCCAATCTTGTGTCTGCGGACTCACTAAAGTTTTCAGGATATCCTTTATTTTACGATTAGTTAGTTCTACTGCTCCATTAGAACTTGGTTTATGATCGGTTATTTAACATTTGTTTATTTAATAAAATTCACATATTTTCTTGAAAAAATCACTAGAAAATTCAGCCGCATTATCAGAAAGAACTTGTGGATATAAATGAATGTCTTGTGATAATTCTAGATTTAAGAACTGCATCTGTTTCTTACTGGTATTAATTCTATTGTGTTAGATAGTCTAAGAAGACTAATATTTGCCTATTTCCTTTAATAGTACTGGGAAATGGACCTAAAAAGTCCATAGTTACTACTTGGAATGAATCTAATTCTGATGGATATTTTTCAAGCGGAGCTTTAAGATTTACGTTACCTTTAAGTTGATTACAAACTATACAGTTTTGTACATAGTCCTTGGCCTCTTCACTACAATTTGGCCAAAAATAATTTCTGGTTATGATTCTTTTTAATTCCTGGATGTCCTGCTAAAAAACTTTATTTTATCATAAAAATCACTGTTTTATTTTAAAAATTAAGTATATTTTCGAATTGTGTAAGCTGATTATTAATTTTTGGGGCAATTTTAGTATCAGCACTTCACATTGTAATTCATGTCATATCCATTGTAAGCTAAACCTTCATTGGTCTTCACTGAAGATTAGGAAGGCTGAGACATCTAGAATCCTCCATCTTCCAAGCATACTTACTCTGCCACTCAAGTCACTGTATCACTGCAATATCATATCTCGTGTAATCCATTCTGTTAATTTTCCTTTTCCATTTATTAGCATTTCTTTCATTCTTACATTCTCAGAGATCTATGGAAAAACTTGATTATGGAGGTTCCTTTTTTTTCGCGTAGTCATTCTATTCATTAAGTATAGCAAAGAGACTAAGACATCCAGTCTATCTATGTGTGATGTTATCTGGAGATTCAACAAGAGTTTAAACAAGTGTGTATCAACCAATATCTAAATTGGTCCAACAGAAAATAATCCACCAAATAGCCATTCTTTAATCCCGTAGGTAGGACTTGGTGTATATTCCTTTTATTAAGTATTATTCAGTCTTTTAGAAATTTGAGTAAAAATCATTTTGCTTTCAGGATTACTCTTTTATGACATACATCCTTAAGCTTAAGACTTTCAGTTATGTTATATTCTTACAGCCCGATTATTATGATAGCAGTGTCAGTTAGACAGTGGTTTTGTGCCTCTCACCATGTAGAAGGCATCATTACTTCAGATACTAATGGAGAAGCTGGTCAGCCACTCAACGGTGAAAGTAGTGGCACGTCCAAGAAGAGTAAGCAGCCGTCTCCTCAAGATTTCCTCATGGCACTTGGAAAATTGGGACTTATGATGGGATACTTCTTCTTATGTGACAGGTAAGAAGTTATCATTAGCGTGAACCAGGTTCTTGTTTCAGCAAGGTCCCATTTTTTCTTGTTATTTCTTTAAATTCTCACAAAAGGGACAATGATAATTAAGTAATGGGATTTGTATGCATTTTTTCATCAAATTATTTTTTATGTAAAGGTTTTAACAAATATTCTTCTTTGGCTGTGAGGTTTTTTATTTTCATGTGATAGATACGATGAATGATATTTTATTTCTTCATGCTCTGTTGATGATTACACTTCAAAGTTTAAAGACTGTTAACATTTCGCAATCATTCCCTTTCTTAACCCCTTCTTTACCGGGTAGGTGAGCAGAATGTAAACATTGCGTTTGCTGCCGAACTGAATCTCTCGGTAGTGACTCAAGTTTGGAGGGGTGCCGATCGTAAAAATATTTGCCAAAAATACACTAATCAAGACAGGCTAATGAAATTATCAGGTATTATTAGCACTATAATAACGCATATTCTCTGTTAGTTTTATCATCCTACAGGGAAAATAAATGATTTTATGAAAAAAAATGTGAAACTCAGTGTCCCTTGTACAAGGGACACTGGTGGTCGGTGAGAAAACTACGGTCTTGAATAGAAATTCGGTCTTACAGAATGTTGGTATATCACACCTGGAACATGCACATAAAGTATTATCAAAAATAGAACCGTAAATAAGCACGTAATAACAAAAAAAAGAGCAAAAACTAAAGCGAAAGCCCCGCCAATAAATATGGAAATCGCAAATTTTATAGTATATCTTTCAAAAATTGGTCAATGTCATTTTCTACGTTTTCTAAGATTAGTTTCATCACAGAAAACAACTTTAGGGGTCATCGGGGTATCTAAACTAATTTTTCAAGTTTCTTGTCCTCAGAAAAAATCGCTTTTTCTCTGGTTTGGTTTTTTTATATATATAAAGTTACTATAAGGCTTTATTTCTACCTTCATTTATCTGGTGTTCATATCTTTTATTTTGTAAAATGTAATGTGAATAAATAAATAAATACAGTAAATGATGATACAACTGGTTTTTTACTTGGGTAGAAGTTATTACATGTTTACGCTTGTCTGGTTTTGTGATTTTTTGTTGAGACGCAGTTCATCTGTCACCTACACACTACTATAAGCAATAATAATATTTTTTTTGGGTTCATCATACGTCTGGCATCGTGTCATACTGTTTATTTTGCTCCAAACTCTTCAAACCGAAATTACAGAATGATTGGAAGTCCCTATCTGAAAAGAGGAGTTTTGGTGGTACTACGCATACCACCTTTATGCACCCGGTGCGGTGTAGTAGACTTGAATGGTGGTACCCACCTACCTCCAAACAAACTTTCGGTAATGAAGAGGTTAATAATTGGAAAAGTAGTACTGCTGTCAAGTCAAATCATGTTCTGTCTTTTAGTTAATTTTTGGTAATAGCCTCCTCTATTTTTATTAGTTTAGAGCCCTCCTCTTCATTAATACATTATTTTGATTTATAAATTTCAGTTGTGCTCCTCCATTACTAATTATATTCATTGCTATTCATACTTCAGTTATCTTTTATAGAAGACCTTCCCTCTGTCATTACTATTTTGCCATCTATAAGGATTCCTTATATAATGAGGGATTACATACAGTAATCCCTCATTTATCCGGATCGCCATTATCCGAAACTCGACATTATCTGTCACACCCAGACCAGGGATCAAGTCCCCAAAGATATATGATATGCATATGAAATGTTGAAATTTGAAAAAACCACCCTTCAGTGGTTAGCAATGCTTCCAACACTCGGACTGACTGAGTAAGGATATGGGGTGTTGGGGGTGTGGGGAGGCCTCAAGAAGTTTCCGTGGTGGGGGTGGTCGGATGGCTTGGCGGCGCCATCAGAAAGGAGGGGGAAGTAAGCCAGGGTAGAGGAAGGCACAGAGGTGTTGTTATGGAAGGTGGGTGGAGCTGGGGAGCAGATTCTATGGCTGGGAGTGGGTGAAGATGGCTAGGTAGACCCTGACTATCATGTTTTTATGTTTATGATACAGTAATTTTATTAAGGGTTATGCACAGTACTACAAAGACAGACAGAAATAACCATGGTAGGTATCTATATATGTTTGAATCGAAGGCCAAGTACATTCACACAAACACTCCTTCACTGATTATTTATATTTGATGCTACAGTACGCATTCTTGTTTATATTTTTTTACTTTATTTTCGCATTTGTTATTCTTTCAAACCAAAGGATAGACGCAGTCATGTCTGTAGGGTGGTGGTCAAAGGTTTTATGAGCCAATGGGGTTGTGGTTTCTTGGTTCACCATGGTATTTTGGGTTTTGGCAGTGGTACTGGTTCATTGTGGTTTTATGGTTCTGGTGGTTTGTTGTTTTGTGAGGTTATATTCACCAGTGTTATTTTGGTGGTTTATGGTTGATATTTTGTGATTAGTGGTTTTAGTTAATTATATTTACCAGTTATTTTGGTGGTTTATGATTGATATTTCGTGGTTAGTGGTTTTATGAGGTTATATTCACCAGTGTTATTTTGGCGATTTATGGTTGACATTGCGTGGTTGGTGATTTTCTGAGGTTATATCCCGCTGAGGTGGTTTTCTTTGGTGTTATATTTTTGGTGGTTTAGTGTATCTAGCCTAAGGGAGGGTGTTTTATATTGGTGGGTATATAATGGAGGTTGATATTTTTGTTGCTAATGCTGATTGGAGGCTAGTGAGGATTTCCTTTTGAGGATTAATGAGGTTCTGTTTTTTGTTGAGGATTTATTTTGAGGTTAATGACTTTGGGGTTTGTGGGGTTAGCAGATGGCAATGTCGCTATTTGTGGATGTTTGGAATAAACAGGTCATCAGGTGCTGACATTGTGAGTAGTGTCTCAGATGAGATTATTGTCGATGTTTTCATTTAGAGTTGGATGCATATAGGATTTTTCTTCTGTCTGACAATTTCGATGATGACGTTCTGCTGTGAGGAATTGCTACCGATTTATTTATGTCGGTAATTTTTTGTGTGTGATGCAAACTACGTTTGGTAATATGGTGAAAGAGTTTGAATTACTATTTTTATTATGGGAAATCTGTAACTGGATTAAGTGGTGTCAGTGGTTTTTGTTACTTAGGTTTATTGGATGATGTGTTACTTTTTAGAGAGGTTGCTGAATTTATTTTGAGATACATAACATATAAATGAGGGTCAAACTTTACATTATGGGGTTTTGTTGGTGTACTTATCAGTTAAAGGGTTAATTTTTGAGTTGTCAGTTAGAGATAAGTTTTCCCCGTATTTCTCAACATGTCAGAAGATAGAGACCATCTTTATTTTAATGAGGAATTTCAATTTTTAGTGATTAACTGTGAATTTGGGTGTGTGTTAGTTCATGACAGATACATGTGTGAAAGCAGGATTTTCTTTCTAAGATAAATACACTTGCTTAGACTTGTCAGGGTGTCAGTTGGAAAATGTTCATGACGAAACACGATATGACTTTAGAGAATTCCTAGAGAATTCCCAGAGTCATATCGAGTGGTGACTACGAAAACAACTTAGGATCTACTGCGCCAGATGTATGGTCTTCACCATGGGCGACAAGGTTACAGATTGCTACTACAGGGACCGAAAATCTTCGATGGCTCGTGTGGAGTCGTCTCAGGTTAATTTCTGGGGCAAACCAGGGATCTACGATGCTTCTACGAAGTAGGTACAAGAAGCACTTGCATGGGAGGGAGTCACGGAATATTCAAGTGCAGCAGCAGAGGAGATTACGATTCCTCCATTGGAAGATGATGGATCTACAATTCATCAACAAATGTGTTTATGAAACACCTACATGGGAACCACGAGGTGGTAAAAGTTCCGCCTACATTGGAACAATTATGGTTCTTCCACTAGAGGAGAATGGAGTGGACGATTTTTTCTTCGCAGAACATTACACAGTTCTAGTGATTGCCGTTATAGTGGTGATAATGATGGTCATGATGTGCGTAGCCAGAGCCGTCAAATTTGGATGTAGCCGACAGTTGATCTGATGAAGGTGGAAGAGCACTAATAAACCTCCTCACAAGTTTTTAAAGTTAAAGCCACCCAAAGCATAAGTGACAGTGCACACAGGGAAGTGACAGAGAAAAGTATTTTTACTGTTGTAGGTTTGCTTTTTTTGTGTACAACAGATTTTAAAGTCTATGTTGTAATGGGAATTGGGCAAAATGAAAAAGCAAGTGGTACTCATTTTTATCCGGTAGGTAATCTGCTGTTGTATAGCATGTTGTATATGAAGGGAAAAGGGGCTGATTTTTTTGCTAAGTGCATTTATACAGTACAATTTTTTACAGATAAGGGGAAATAAGCTAGGTTATAACCTTTTGCAACAAGTTTTCATTTAAAGTGTGATGCCGGATTTTTATAAGCATGTTGGCTGTCTTCACTTGTGTTGCATTGATACTCCCTTGATCTTATTTGACCATATCTGAATTTTGAACTTGTTCAACAGGGCTTTGGCTCTGTTAATCCAGATAATTGAGATATTATGTGTATATATATATAATATATATATATATATATATATATATATATATATCTAACGGAAAAATCTCTAATGAGGCCTAATGACACTCATTTAAACAAATGGAAACAAAACATCTAATTGGTAACGTAGCCTACCTTTTTTCTGTTGAATGCCATCTCTGGAGTTGGCTGAAAGTCAGTTTCAAACTAGGCTAATGTAAACTCTCGTGGTTACAAAAATATACTTTTTATTTTCCAAAATTAGCTAACATGAAAATGGAATAAAATTAATTAAACCTGACTCAAAAAGAAACTTTAAACTATCGTATTCCTCTCAAAATCATATTTAAGTAAGTACCCCCTTTTCCCTAAGTGTCCAAACATTCATAGTGTATTAATAGTCAAAATTAGTCTAGAGAAAACCTCATAAGGTGACTTTGAATCCATCTGAAGTAAAGAGACCATAATTATGACACCATAAAACATTAAAGTTCGTCAATAAATAATGTGTGCTGCACCTCACTTCCCTTTCTCTAGAACTCAAGTAAATGTCACTTCAAATGTTAACTTTTTCAAAGTTCATTTTTACCTTGTCCGACGGACCTGCAACACCTCTTCTGTGGCATGTTCCACACTCTATCAATCAAAATCAGTGAGTCCCCCTTTGCAACTTTTGCCCCAGATTACATATATGTCATTTTCTTTTCATTACGAACATACACAACAATTGGCACACAAGAGACATGCACGCTACATACATGAAACTCGTGATCTTCAAAGTGCGGCACTGACCCCAATTGTGCTCTGGTAAGCTTTCCTGTTTGTTTTTTCATTTCAGCATCTTTGAGGAATCCAGCGTTTTGCATCTGTCTCTAACCTGTAAGAGCTAAGGTTATTAACCCGACTATTTAATATTATAGACTTTTGTTGGGGCCTCTAAGATGGCTCGGCCACCTCTGTCTTTTGTGCACCCCTGTTGCACACCACATGGGCTACTGGTATATACTAGTTCATAATATTTGCAAGATAGCTCCTATAACACATATTTTGACTATCATTATAGCTACTATAACTGCAATCACTGGAACTGTGTAGTATTCGTCGAAGAAGAATTCATCCCCATCGTTATCCTCTAGCGGTGGAGCCGTAACTATCTCCTGTGTAGGCAGATCTTTAACCGCCTTGTGGTCCCATGTAAGTGTTTCACGAACACCTTTGTCGAATAATTGTAGATCCTGGCTGAGCATGTGAACCATCTTGAAACGACTCAGCATGCACCATTATTAAGCGTCTGCGACCCCTGTAGGTATATCTTAACACCCTTGTTGCTGAACTGTAGATTCAACGTCCTCTGATGAAGGAATCGTAAACGCCACCTTGTTGCAAACTTGAAATATCCTGTGACTCTCATGCAAGTGCGTCTTGCACCCGCCTCGTAGAAGTATTGGAGACTCCTGATTTGTCCTGAATGTATCCTGAGATGATCCATCAACGACATCTTGTCCATGCAAAGGCGATCCGTAACATCGTCGCCCGTGTGAAGATTCAACCTCTGGCGTTGTAGATCCTAAGTTGTCTTCATTGTTTTTGACAAGCCTACATGATCTTAGAACAAATAAACTCTTGCTATAACACACGAATCTGTCATAAACTTATATACCCAATCTCATAGTCAGTTACTAAGGACTAAAATTCTTCACTAAAATAAAATATGATCTTTATCTACTGGTTCCTTTTAAACTTAATGGGAGAATTATTATCCGTAACTGACCACTCATTATTAGTCCCGTATCTGACACATATACTATCAAAACCCCATAATGTCTATACAGCAAAATCCCTGTAATGTTTATACAGCTAACCTCCATCAAACATAATGTTGAATATCCCCTCTATCTTACGTATCCCAAGATAAATTCTACCTCCCTTCTTTAATAGAAATCCTATGTATATTTACCATAAAAAACGCTTAATCCCAATTATAAGTTTCCCTTGTAGGAAAGCAATAATAATAATAATCCAACTTTTCCCATTGCAAAATGTATAAGGAGAAAAAATAATATAATTCAGCGCTTTTCCATGTAAAACGTAGTATGTATCGTCACGCAAATTGCTGCCGCAACATATCAGCGTTGACCCGAATTGACCCCTTCAATTCTTCCCCATGGAATGTCATCATCGACATTCCTGAAAACGGTGCAGACCTCTGAGTAATCAACTCCAAAATAAAATATCAACAATCGGTCTCATCACAGCATTGTCAGCATTAAGCCACCTGTGTATACAACATGTGCTCAAATCACACAATGGACTTGTCTAGTCAGACTCGTAAACTCAGAAATCATCATTCCTTCAAATGGCCCAAAAATGCACTATTAAACCCTCGCTGGGAATCTTCAATAAACATTTTTACTGATACTATAGAGCCATATTCCTCAAAAATTATCCTTAGGGCATCCTCGTTGTCGCCTCAAGGGTACCCAAAAAATTGTCCTCGAAAGCATCTATTAGAAAAAACCACCAATTATAAAATATCCCCTCAGGCTAAATCCTAAGCCATTTGACCACCGATGTACCTCAAAGTAACTCATTTATGATACTGCCACATGTATATAAAACCCTGATAATCACCTAGTCAGGATATAAACCACAGAAAACCACAATTCAAGAATTATGCATAGCAATTATACACCGCCAAATATAACCACTGGTGAATATAACCTCATAAAATACAACACCTTTATAGAGCCCCATAAAACCACAATGCACTAGTGCCACCCCCCAAGAGCCATAACACCAAAAAGAACCACAATCACCACCTCTTTGGCTCGTAAAACCACAGATCACCACCAAAAATCATAGCCACAAAAAAAAATTCACCACCAAAATAGCCACAAAACTCAGCCCCAATAAACCAATACCACCAGGTAGCACCAAATCACCACCACGGAGCTCTTATGATATTTCTCAACTTAACAGTAATTTCCCATGTTTTTCACCCCGTTTTTCATCATGAAATAATTACTTCTGGTTTTTACGCCAAATCGCCGCAGTTTGCACATAATAAGAAAAATAGTAGAAGAATAAAAGGGGAAGAAAAAATGTTACATTAAACTGATTGATCACATTTCGTCATCAATTTGCATAATCTGAAAAGAATGCAACTGCGTGATGTTATTATTAGTTACTACTACCAACCCTTTTGAATTTAGATATGTGAGTTAATTTCGACTGACCTGTCTTTTCATCTAAGACTACAAATCTGTTTCCTGTCTTCTCCTCAATAACTCTAAAAGGACCCTCAAATTTTGGACCCAATTTGTAATTAGTTCATTTCTCACATTGATTTTTAAAAATACAGTGTCTCCAACAGCAATTTTAACATCTAATGATTTCTTGTTACTTCTTTCCACCATTTCTCGTAGCCTCGAGATTACGGCTGAGATAAGCATGTCTCTCCTTTGCTGTGGAAATTAATGCTTCTATTGTATCTTCTCCATGATGAGGTATAGTTAACAAATCAAATGTGCCTTGTGCTTCAAATGGAGACATTTTAATGGAATCACTAACCATAGTGTTGATGTTATGTCTAACAACATCTATATATCTATCCCAGTTTATATAATTTCCTCATACAGTCCTCCTGAGAGCTTCGAGCACTTTCCTGTCTGCTCGTTCACATAACCCATTAGCTTCAGGTCTGTATGGAATAATTGTTACTTTCTGTATCCCCATGACTTCTGCCAAACATTCTAAAGTCTTAATTATGAATTCTCTGCCATTGTTGGTCAATAAAACCTCGGGTGAGCCATATCTGCAAATGATACCATTGAAAAATGCTATAGCTACTTCTTCAGCTGTTTATGCTTAAGTGGAAAAATTTCTGTTACCCTCGTTAGTTCATCTATTATTACCAACAGGTACTTATTCGCATTTCTAGATTCACAAAAATTTCCTAGGATATCCATATGTATTCTCTGAAAAGGTCTACTTGGTATCGGATGTGACCCTAATTTGCAGGACGTTATCCTTGCGGGTTTGCAAGCATTGCATACTGTACAGTTTTTCACAAAATTTTCCACATCTTTCCCAATATTTTTCCAAATATATTTAGCTCGCACCTCATTATGCGTTTTTTCTATCGCCAAGTGTGGACTACCGAACCTGCAATGTACTATCCAAAACCACTGGAATTAGGACTATCGGAATTACGATGTGTATCGTGTCTCCTTTACTTTCACTAGTCCTTAATTTATATTTAATTTTCCTGACTGATTCCCCTATAAGAAACGCTTTTGCGTCTGCCAAAATTTCATCTTCATCCTGCCTTTGCTCTATGAGACTCATATCCCATTGTATAGAATCCCTAGTAACTAGCGTAACTTGAGATCCTTCCGTATCATAAAAATTTCTGCTAAGGGCATCCGCGACTACATTTAATTTGCCTTCTATAAATTTGAGCTTTGCATCGAAGTCCCTGATAGTTAAGAACTGTTGAACTCTTTTGGGTGACAAATTGGGTTTATTAAAAAGATCCAATAATGGCTTGTGGTCTGTAAGGACTTCTACTTTATTCCCCATCATTAGCATTTTAAAATGAACCAAACTTGATACTATTGCAAAGAATTCTTTATCCACGATAGCTATTAATCTTTCATTGCTGCCCTTTGTCCTAAATTTCCAGCTTTAAAACGCTATTGGATTGAACTTCCCATCAAATTTTTGCATAAGGCAAGCACCCATACCCTCCTGACTGGCATCAGTCACTAATGTGAATGGTTTGCTGAAATCTGAAAATTTCAGAACTGGGGGATTCATTAACGCGTCCTTAAGTTTTTGAAAACTTACTTCTTGCAGTTCTCCCCAATGAAATTGAATGTCTTCCCGCAATACATCTGTTTGAGGAGCTGCTCTGTTGGAAAATCATTTCACAAACCTACGAAAAAATCCTGCCATCCGTAGGAATGATTTAATTTCTTTCTTTGATTTCGGGGTACGAAAATCTGCTCTTGCTTTGGCTTTATCGTCGTTTACTCTAACCCCTTCCTTGGATATGACTTGACCTAAATATGTGATTTGCTTTTTCAAGAAGAAACACTTAGCTAGCTTAATTTTCAATACTGCTAACCTAAGTCTCCTAAGTACTTCCTTAAGCACCTCTAAGTGTTGCACAGTCGAGTCTTTTGCAATTAATATATCATTCGTGTACACAAAAACATTTTTGCCCAATAACCCATGCAAAACTGTGTTTACCAACCTGGTAAAGGTTATTGGACTACCTGATAAACGGAACAACATCCGTGTAAATTCAAAGTGTCCCTTGGGCAATGAAAAGGCAGTATATTCCTTACTATTTTCACTAAGAGGGACCTGGAAAAAACCCTGCGCTAAATCAATTGAGCTATAAATATTATGCCCCCCAATTTCTACAAAAAGATCTGGTATGCATGCAACTGGGTAACGGTCAGGAATTGTCTTTTCATTCAGACGTCTAAAATCGACGCATACTCGGACAGAACCGTCCTTCTTAGGCACTGCTAACAGAGGAAAGTTGTATGGAGACGCACAAGGTCTAATGATTCCTTCCTCTTCCCATTTATTGACCTCTTTTTCTACTGGAAAGGTATGCGGTATGCAGGAATAAAAATGGATTTTGTACCTTTCTCTAAGTTTACTTTATGTTCTAACACATTAGTCAATCCCAGTTTATCCCCTCGTAAAGCTACCATATCCCCAAATTCTGCCAATAGCTCGCTTACCGCTTCTATATGCTCACTATAATCTGCATTAGCTAAATGTTCTCTGAATATTTGCTTCCTTGATTGCATTTCTGCCTCTGAAAACTCAGTTTTCCTCTATACAATGGCCACTGAACCACTGTCATTGCTCCAGTCTTGGAGGTCTACCACATATGTATTCTTCTGGTATTTCCTAACTGTATCATTACAAGTCAGTAATCCTACCCATGTAACACCAGTGTTTGATACACTGTTCACTGATGCAGTGCTAATAACCCACTTAGTTTCTTGCTACCCTCAATTATGCATACTTCCGTGGGTTTTTTTCACTTCCCTCAGTTTGACTTTTACCATAGTCTTTGAACCTGGCATTAAAATAGCATCCTCTGATAAAACATTTATATTTCTGGTTAGTACCTCCCTGCTCCATGATCCCATAAATATCACCCCCCGTGGTTCTCATTGCATCCACCAAGACCCCATTGTTAATATCAGTAATAATATTAGTATCAGTACCACCACCCATAATGCCATTGTCAAACCCGCCAAACTTATTACCACCGTGGCCCTCAATATCCTGTTTAACATCACCGCATCTATTCCCAGTATCATCAGTGTGGGTATTGGTATCACCACTCCCCATATCCTTGGTATCATTACCATTAGCACCGTCAAACGCACCCCCATTTTCAGTATTCCCCATATCCTCAGTTTCACTTGCGACCTCATTAGGGATAAAAACACCGGGTATTCCAACCGTTATACCTTTAACACCTGCATGGACCGATATCGTGTGTGTTCTACATGCAGGATGGGCCAGCAAAAGTCTGTTGCCCAACGCAACCCCTTTTATAACCAAAAATGGTTCTATTAAAACACTATCACCAAGAGTAAATCGTGTTCGAGACATTATTCCCATTTCCCATTTGGAATTTTTCAGTTTCTTTATCCATTCTCCTGCTGAGTCAAAAAGTTTTGAGCTATGCTCAATAAGGCATGTTGTGCCTTTTCGAATTTTGTACAGCCCTCTTAAATCTCTTGCCATATCTCCGTGTTCTTTTGAGCCATAAGCTGCTCTTAAAAATGCTTGTAATTCAGTGCATGACCGACATTTTGTATACTGAAAACTATGGCACCTAAATGACAAATCCCCTTTATTGAAATCCAATAAGGCTTTTGCCTCTGTGAACGCCTCTGTATCATCCTTAATTCCCTTGGCGTTTAAATAGTTTTTCACCTCCTCAATAAAAATTTGCACTGGTTGGGACAGAACGCCATCAACATTGCCTCGAAAAGGGCTAACTCCAGCATTTATGTTTGTTATTTTGTGCACCAGTGTCTGGCTGGTGGCTGGTACTTGCGTCTGGCATTTTGCTATCTATATGATAACTCTTATGCTTTAGGATTCGCCTTGACCTCAGTAACATTGATATATTTATGCGTACACAAACCACCATCCCAAAATTAATAATATATCATTGACCAATAAAAGATAAAATAAACATGCACCAATCCAACAAACTGCTATTTGCAACTAGCTGCCTCCTAGGTTCAAGGTTAATCAGCTAATTTAACTGGTACAAGGTCACGGTGGTCTATAAAAAAACAGTTAGAATATAGTGAGAGAAAGAAAACATATCTCGAACCAAACTCTGATGAGTTAGCGCGACTGTTCACCCGGCCGCCTCTCTCTCTCTCTCTCTCTCTCTCTCTCTCTCTCTCTCTCTCTCTCTCTCTCTCTCTCTCTCTCTCTCTCTCTCTCTCACACTCATGCCATGCACAAAAACGATGCTTTTAGTACCACTTTTCTAATGCATTTCAATACAATAAAACCACTAATGCCCACCAAATCCCAACGGACATAAAAATAAAATACACTTGTGAGCAAATTAACTCCAATAAAAAGAAAAATAAAGAAAAAATAAACTTATACACTCACGTCTTCATAGGTCTGAAGTCAGTACCCGGCTACACTTGCAACCGCCCGTAATTAATTCCCATTATGATATAAATTCACTTTCAGTGCCCAGAAACACAGGAACACGTCTTTACACTAAACAGCAACTAAGATCACTGCCTGCATTAGCTACATGGCTAAAAACCTGAATCTGCTAAATTCCCCTTAAATCAGCAATAGAGTCAGTTGCCCGATACATAATTATAACCACTTTCCCCCAAAATATGCCTAACCTATCTAAATCTAGTCTCTTTGGAGGCGTTACCTATAGGCTAAATTTAATGTACCTTTTAACCGCTAGCCACCAAAAATCTCTAACAGGGAAAAATCTCTTAACGATGCCTAATGACACTCTTTTAAACAAATGGAAACAAAACATCGAACTGGTAACGTAGCCTACCTTTTTTCTGTTGAATGCCATCTCTGGAGTTGGCTGAAAATCAGTTTCAAACTAGGCTAATGTAAACTCGTGGTTACAAAAATATACTTTTTTTTTTCCAAAACTAGCTAACATGAAAATGGAATAAAATTAATTAAACCTGACTCAAAAACGTTAGACTATCATATTCCTCTCAAAATCATATTTAAGTAAGTACCCCCTTTTCCCCCTAAGTGTCCAAACATTCATAGTTTATTAATAGTCAAAATTAGTCTAGAGAAAAACCCCAAAAGGTGACTTCAAATCCATCTGAAATAAAGAGACCATAATTATGACACCATAAAACATTAAAGTTCGTCAATAAAGAATGTGTGCTACACCTCACTTCCCTTTCTCCTTAGAACTCAAGTAATTGTCACTTCAAATGTTAACTTTTTCAAAGTTCACTTTTACCTTGTCCGATGGACCTGCAACACCTCTTCTGTGGCATGTTCCACACTCTATCAATCAAAATCAGTGAGTCCCCCTATGCAACTTTTGCCCCAGATTATATGTCATTTTCTGTTCATTACGAACACACACACCAATTGGCATACAAGAGGCATGCACGCTACATACATGAAACTCGTGATATTCAAAGTGCGTCACTGACCCCAGTTGTGCGCCGGTAAGCTTTCCTGTTTGTTTTTTCATTTCAGCATCTTCGAGAAATCCAGCGTTTTGCATCTGTCTCTAACCTGCAAGAGCTAAGGTTATCAACCCGACTATTTAATATTATAGACTGTTGCTGGTGCCTCTAAGATATATATTATATTATATATATATATTATAATATTATCTAATATTAATATTTAACAAAAACAAAAAACTTTAACATGTTAAATACTGAATACTGTGATATGCCATTTTTGAGGTAGTTTAATGCTTTGTTTTGGCTTGTATCTTTATCATTACCTGTATGACTAGTTGGTTATGGGGTCTTCAAAGGATGAGATGCAGTCTCACTTGCTTCTTTCTTTGGGCTCATGGTAGTCCTTAGGCTTGTGGGTCAAACTGGCGTGGTCTGACTTATTGTTATATCCACAGGAGGTTTACTTGTGGATGTTTTTAGATACTGTTACAGACTTGGCCCATCCTTCAGAGGACAGTGTCAACTCATCAAGACCATTGATGAGTTCCTTCTTCATTCTTTTCCTACAGCCAAATCTTTGTAGGTGTTGATTGGACTCTTAGAGAAGTTAATTTTGAATAACTTTTTGTATTTGCTTTGTGCAGCTGCAGATGGCTTGGATAGCAACCTTAATTTTTTCCTCATGATCTTTGTTGGTAAAGATTGCCGGAACCTGCTATAGTACAATAATGTGTCAAAATATTGCATCATGACCTTAGTGTTTCAGACAAATGCATATTGCAGTACTCAGCAAGCAGTGTCAGAAAACTATTTGGCGGGTGGTACTGGCACACAAAGACTACTTTTCACTGTAAAGGTGGTAGTTTATCAGTCATTTGCTGATTGATATTATGTTTGCACTTAGTGTACTTTTAGTTGAGCTATAACATTCTTATTTAAAGGAAATCAAGATTATTATTGTTCTCTCATTTCTTATGCATAGTTGTTTCAAGAACTGTTGTACTATTCATTATTTGTTTAAATAATTTTTTTTAGTCTGAAGAGGGTATTTTTTTGCCACTTAAAATTTGTGTAATTTGAATATTCAGAGTTGAAAATGAAAAATATTAAAACATTTTTACTTACCATAAACAGAATGTAGGAAGATGTTGAATATTAACCTAGAAATGTTTGGTTAGGCCTACAGAGCCTCGCCTGATCTGTGAAAAGCGAAGTATCCTATAATTTACAGTAAGGTTTTTGTTAATAGGCATTTGTTTATTGTTACGTTTTCATAATCAATACTATATTCTTTTTCTGTCTTTCTACAAATAAAGGCTGGCCCACAGACTTGTCCAATTGGCCTTAATTTTAAGACCGTATGTTTGAAGACCAAATTATTCACTCCTTGAGAGAGAAATGTTTAAACTTTTCTAGCTTAGGTAAAAAAGAAAACAAAACAAGTAATGAATAATTAACATAAAAAAGGGATTTTGACGTAAGGAAAAATCTATTTCTGGGCGATTGGCTCGTGTCGCCAGCGAAATATCCTTTAATCTATTATTTCTAGGGTAAATGTACTAACACATACCAGAGAATAAATAAATAAAGAAAAGGTCAGTACAACTGACTCGCTCACCCTCCAAGAGGGTGTCGGTATGAACACTATGGCGAGTGAGACCACTACCACGAGCCGAATGCCAATAGAAATCTCCCACTACAAAATCCCCACAAGAGGAGAGCCGACCCACAGAGTGGGCAGCAACTACTACTACTCCATCCCATGCTGCCGACTGCTGCGCCTCTGGTGGCCATCCTGAAGTTAGCAGACAATCTTGGGCGATGGGATGGGTAGGGCGGGATTTCGCTGGCGACACGAGCCAATCGCCCAGAAATAGATTTTTCCTTACGTCAAAATCCCTTTTCTGGGCTCAGCTCGTGTCGCTGCGCGAAATCGTACCAGAGAAATAGCACAAGATTGTAAACAAAATTCAACAAACAAAAAAGAGGTCTCAAATAAAAGGTAAAATAAATTAAAAGAATATAATTGCTAATAAGGATACATATACACAATGATACAAAATAGAAATATGCTTAAATTAAACTTAATTCTAATAATATTTCTTAACTTAAGGTAATTTACATATATACAGGAGCAATATGGCATATATGTACCAAAATAGTATCTGTGTAAAGATATGTATCAAAAATGCAGAGCAATTAACATAATAAGTTGAACAAAACAAACTCAACAATAATAACATATAAAGGAATGTATATAACTTAATATACAAAACCCGTAACCATTTCAATAAGATGTATCCCCTAGCATAAAAATAAGGGGATGACATCCAAGAGATCAATATCCACAATCAATTGTGAGTGCCCCTAGCAAAAAATAGGGACACACCACAATCATCATAAAAGCAGCTAAGACACAAGGTAACTGTAGATGAACAAGCAGGAATAGACGAACTGTTGGGTGAGGCAGGTAGAAAGGAGGACTGGATCTTCTACTAAAGATTAAGTAGAGTCGGGGGAAACTATGTTACCCGCTGCTACTGCTGAAAATTTCAGAGCTTCCAAGGACTTTAAGTAATGACGTTTGAACACTGTCGGCGATTTCCATCCAGTATATTTTTTCAACTCATCGAAGTTCATATGTTGGAAATAGTTAATTGAGGTGGCTACTGCCCTGACATCATGTGCTTTTGGGAAAGAGTCAGGATTGGCTTGTTTAATGAAGTACAGGATTTGTTGCCTGATGCCTTTAATAGATAAAGTACCACCTTTTTCTCTCTTAAAGAGAGACCACCCGATGATGGATAGGAGGTCCTAGACAGAAAGGCTCGTAAGGTTGAAACTGGGCAAAGAGATACATCTGTGGAAGGGGTAGTACCTTCCATGGTTCCACCTCATCAAAGGATCTTCATTCTTAGCTATAAAACTACGTTCCGGAGAAAGTAGCACTTCCCTGTGGGAAGGAACTGAATATGATCCGGGATCTACTGGCGATAAAGCCGACAGTTCTGAATTCTAGCTCCTGAGGCCAAGCTTAATAAAAATAGAGTTTTTCTTAAGAGCATTATAAACGAGCATGTGTCATTATCAGTTTCTGAAGCCAGCTTTAGAAACATCGTTTAAGAACCATGATACTGACGTAGGCCTTACAGAAGGTCTAAGTCTAGCACACGCCTTGGGAATAGACGAGAAGTAGGAATCTGTCAAGTCTATGTTGAAACCAAATTGAAAAATCTTTTTCAAGGCTGACTTGTTTGTCGTAATCGTGCTAGCTGCTAAGCCTTTTTCAAATAAGGATCTGAAAAAGGATATAGCTGAATTGATTGTCATGATCCTATATCTGATTCTCTCAGGAAGGTTGCTAACTTTTTGACAGCAGCATCATACTGTCTCAAAGTTGAATCTCTTTTATCGGATTCCAAGAAGAGAATATTTTGAGGGTCAATATTCGCATCCCTTTTCGCTGCAAACTTCATGAAATCCATAAAGTTAGGGTTTTGAGAATCCCTGAGGAAGCGAACACAGTCTTCGTTTGTACTGACTGGGAGAGCCTGGGACTGGGAATCCGTGAAAAGGGCGAAGACCCAGTTCCAGAATTAGAGGGTACCAATTGCTCTTCGGCCAGTCTGGGGCTACTAGAGCCACTTGACCCTTGAATGTCCTGAGTTTGTTCAATACCTTCATGAGAAGATTCACTGGAGGAAAGACATAAATCTTCATATCCCAGTTGTTTCCAGTCTAGAGCCAGGGCGTCCGTGGCATAGGCCAGAGGGTCCAGGTTGGGGGCCACATACATGGGAGTTTGTGGTTCGCTTGAGATGCGAAGAGATCCACTTGTAGGCCTGGAACTCTCTGAAGAATCCATTGGCACGAACTGTTGTCCCAGTGACCATTCCGACTCTAGAGGTACTGATCGGGATAGAGCATCTGCTATGACGTTCTCACTCCAGCTATATGGGTGGAGGAGAGATGCCAACTGAACTTGTCCGCCAGGGAGAAGATGGCTACCATGACATGATTTAGATGACGTGATTTGGAGCCTCCTCTGTTTATACAATGTACTACCACTGCGCTGTCCAAGACTAGCTTTATATGGGAGTACTTTGGCGGACGTAACCTTTTCAGAGTCAAGAACACTGCCATTGCTTCCAGTACGTTTTATGGAAACTGACGGAACTGAAGTGACCATGGTTCCTTGAACTTCCTTGAACTGGGAATATCCTCCCCAACCGCTTAATGAAGCGTCTGTGTGGATGGTAATCCCTGGTGGAGGAAAACTGAAGGGGCACTGACACCGACAAGTTCTTGACTTTCGCCCACGGGCCGGAGGTCGATTACCGTAGAATCAGAGGGACTGAGGATAATTTGTCCCTGGACCTGACATTTGCTCGTGAGCGCCAGATTCTGGTTAGGTCTTTCAGTTTGGCTTTCATCAGGATGTTTGTCACTGATGCAAACTGGAGTGAACCCAGGATCCTTTCATTCCTGAGTTTCTTCTTGACGCCAGTTTTGTGACTCAGAAATTGCTTGACTGACTTCGCTATTTTCTTTCCTCTTGGTTGATGGAATCGACAGAGTATGGGAGGATAGATTCCATTGAATGCCTAGCCACTGAAAGTTTGACTCTGGAGTGAGTCTTGACTTGGTCCTGTTTATCTTGAAGCCTAGATATTCCAGGAAACTGAATCACTTTCAGTGTTGCTCTGTTGCATTCCTCGACTGTTGAAGCCCAGATCAACCAATCGTCGAGATACGCTACTACCATAACTCCTTGCGATCTTAGTTGTTGAACTACTACTTCCGCCAGCTTCGTGAACACCCCTGGGTGCTACGTTGAGCCCGAAAGGAACTACCTTGAAGGAGAATGTCTGGTCTCCTATCTTGAAGCCCAGATAGGGACGGAAGTGGTCTTGACAATAGGGATATGATAGTAAGCGTCTGTAAGATCGATAGAGGTGGTGACGGCCCCACGGGGAAGTAAGGTCCGCACCTGCGATGATCGTGAGCATCTTGAACTTGTCGCAGCGAATGGCTAAGTTTAAGCGGGACAAGTCTAAGATTACCCTTCTTTTTTGTGAGCCCTTTTTTCTTTGGCACGCTGAACAAGCGACCTTGAAATTTTAACTGTTGACTCTCGCTATAGCTCCTTTCTGAAGGAGATCCTCCGCATACTCCGTCAATTCCTTGGAAGGAAGTTGGCGGAAAGGTCTGGATGGGGGTGGGCTCGCTAAACCAGCTCCAACCCAGGCCTTTTGACACAATGCTCTGAGCCCACTTGCTGAAGTTCCACCGGTGGCGAAAGTGAAACAGCCTCCCTCCTACCTGAAATTCCTCATTGGTTTTGGGTAGCCTCCTCGGCCTCCCTGAAATGTTTGCCTCTATTAAAGGGACCTCCCGATCCTCTCCCACGAAAGGATCGCTTACCTCTGCCTCCCTTACCCGAGCGGTCATACTTCTGGGAAAGCTTGACCCTCGAAGACCTGATTGTAGGCTGGAGAGAGAGCGTAAGAGGTGGAGGGTTGAGGCTGAGGGGAGATAACATAAATCAGCTGCGATTGAGCCTTTGAGGTAGAGGGTTGGGCTGTTTGCACCAACGGGAACAGCCGGAACCTGCTGAGAGAAGCGTGGCTGCTTCTTCTGGTAGGGCTGGAAACGTCTGGGTTTCCTTTGAGCCTTACCCTTACCGGCTTGATCCTGTCGTCTTTTAGGCCGTAAAGACCCCAACGGTCTTTAGGCTTTGGTTCAATCTCGTAGCCTCTGCTTGAAACCTCCTTCACCATTGCCTCTGGGAAGAGGTCTGCTCCCCAGATGCTGACGTAAGCAACTTATTCGGCTCGTGCCGAATGTTGCTTCTTGTAGGACATGCTTCCTACAATTCGTCCTAGCAGTGGCGAACTCAAACATATCCGACTGCACCGTTTGAGTCAAAGATTTGGTAAGAAGCTTAAAGAGTGGCTCCGATCCATATGGCGATGGTAGCCACCTCGGTCATAGCCATGGAATTGATGGATCTGGCTAACCGCGATTTGAATCGAATTCCGCCTGAATAAAGGCTATCGGGGAAGCCTAGGTAGCTTCTCACCAAACTGCTCCATAGCACAGTCTGGTTTGAGTTTGCCAGCTGAGAAGGTGTTGGGTAAATCTTCCCACAATGCACCGGCTGAAGGAAGTAAAGGAGACGTAGGATCTGCTTCCTTCAGCTGAGGCATGGAATCCCCCTTCTGGGCTGCTGGAATGGTGGTAGTCGCGATCTTTGTCAAGAAAGGGAGCGGGGTACTCTCTTCCATCGTAAAGATCGTAAACGGACTCTTAAAGGTTGGATTTTCGTATTGGAACAATCCATGTCCTCTAGACACCTGAGCCATTCTCTCTGAGCCTGGTCTCGTGAATAGAGGACTGTCTCCTTTGGTACCTTATCGTCCCGAGTCATGGCTGAGGCGGTGAGCCTGGCGTAGCCGATGAACGGAGGCTGAAGGTCTTGCCCCCCCCCCCCGGGTAGAACTCGAAGTCTTCAATCCTCCGAAGTTCCACATTCCGGGATAGAGATAAGGCCCATCCTGGAAGGGGGCGTATGACGCTACTCTCCAAGGGTTGTTCATTGAGAACGGAGGTAGAGTGTCATACGGGGTAATTGGGCTCCACCTGTGCTGAAGATGGAGAAGAGGCTAGTGCGCTTGGCTAAGTCCGGCTATAATGTTGTCCTGAGAGGTGATCCTATCAGACAACCAACCGGGAGATCATTTGTTCCATGCTGTTCTTCAGAGACCCAACCAGATCGCCCACTTGTTGCAACAGACCAGCGTTGGAGTCCAAAGCCGGAGCTGCTGCGGAGGTGGAAGGGTGGCTCTGAACTGGAACCAAGGAAGCGGAACTGACGACTCCGCTGGAGTATGAGATCTCTCCCTGGAGGGATTTACTCCTAGAGGACTTAGAGCCGGACCCAGAAGCTTTAGATCTCTCTGCTCCGGGATTCCTAGCCGGAGCTTACGAGAGGAAGATGACGCCGACGCCGACTTTTTAGACGACGACGACGTCTTCGTCAAGGTTTTCACTGGTTGACCCTTGACCTTGGGTCTAACGGAAGCGTCAGGAGAAGTATAAAGTTCATTACTCGTAAAGCCTTGGAAGGATGGAGAGGGTTGCAGGGGAGAAGATCCAGTGCACCCAGGGTATCCCTTGGTGTCCAACGTACTTACCTCGACCAACAGGTCGTCTACACCTACCATAGGTTCCACATTAATATCAAGCGTCGCGACTTCCGAGGAGATGTCCTGGCCTTGGTCCGTCAACGAGGCAGCCAGCTGTTGCTGGATGAAAGCGATAGTCGGGGCCGCCTCTGCTGGGTCGACGTAGCCTGTAGCTTTGCCTCCGGGAAGATTAGTACCGCCAACTTCTTCTCAAGAATGTAGGCATACCCTTGGCGGCGTTCTTCCCAAAAAAAACAAAACCGCCGACCCAGGCCCGCATGGGTTGCCAGTGCGGTATCCTCACAGCCCTAAGCCGGAGCCTGGAAGAGAGGGTATTGATTAGATTTTAAGATTAAACTTAAAACTAAAACCAATTTAAAAAAAGCTTAACTTAAAATTATAGGGGCTACAAAACCCCATGAATTTTTATCTTAAGTTAGGGATTAATGTAAAAACTTAATCACTATAACAGATGAAGACCAGTTAACGGAGTTGGAATACTTACCCCGTCTAAGAGCTGGCTCACCAGATCATAACAGATGGTACACGTCTCGTGGTACCAGACCTGGATGTCCCCGTGCGGAGTCGCGCATGGAGCATGGGACCGGCAAACTTCATGTCCACATGGGTCTTGAAGTGTGGCGGCGCATCCCGGATGCTCACAGTTGGTGGTCTGTAAGTGGAAAAGCACATGAGTATCTTAAAGACTCTCACTTACAGGGCTAAAGGACAGAGAACTCCGTTGCATGCCGGAGCTCGGAAAAAATTTGGGCATAACCCCTCCCTTATCGCCTGAATAGGCTATAACCCCCGGAGAGATCCGGTGAAACAGGTAAGGGAGGGGGGATGGTTTAAGGTAGCTTAAGATAAACTTAATAGTTTAACGAAATAGATCTTAAACCTATAAAACTCGAACGTACTGGACTAAGTCCAGTGCGTAGCGGAGTGTCGTAACTCAGCGAGACGGAGTGGTTAGAGAGACCAACTGTCTGCCCCGGTCCACCCTGTTGGGTGGACTAGCACCTTTCGCTGGATGCCAGGTCTCCGGTAGTAAATTAAAAGGAGCCCTAGTAAGGTGGGAAAGAGCGAGAGGACATACCAAGACTCGGGCTAGCAACGGAGCGACGGAGTAGCAACGGAGGGGGGAAAGGCCAGTCCCCCCCCACCTTACATCCAGCCGGACCAGAACCGGAGAGGTCGAGTCCAGTCTGGGTCTGTTCCGTCCCTCTACTCCCTCCGCCTGGGGGGAGAGAGGGAGGCGGGCTCGGGTATGTGGAGCGAGCATGGGCAGACCGATCCACCCCCCCCGACTCTATGGAAGAGCGGGAGGGGGGAAGGTGACTGGACAGGCGTTCTGGCTGCCCGTGATCACATAGTGACCATGGGGCGGTAAGTACAAAACAATGAACAACATAGCCTAGAACATAACCAGCTGATCAGAGAGGATGCTATCGGGAAGCAACCGAACTGAAGAGCGGTATCATAAAGGCCCATGGGCCAACACCTATGCTAAACAAAGCCATAGACGCCTAACTAACCTAAACACATAACATAAAAATAATTCAAATGAATAATATGAAAGAAAGAAAACAAAATAGTAGGAGAAAAAATCCAGGAGTGTACGATTAACCCGAAGGAAAGTCTACCACTCAAAGCTAGCCGAGGCCGATACTAAGAGCCGTGCTAGGGTCTGGATGGGACGGGGCCTACATAAGGTAAACGACATGCATGCATGACAAAACCGTGTAGACCGTACCCTAAACAAAGCGGATGATTAAAATAGAGCGTACTTAAGTAAGGGGATGTTCTGGGTATGGGTGACCAAGAACGAACCCACCACGAGGCAGAACATGCTGCCATGCTTCCGACCTAGAGTTCGCATTTATACCTAAAAAACGGCAAATACGGGCTCAGGGCCGGAAAAACCAAATAGCAATAAACACTGAGTACTTAACTTAGCTGCTGCGATGGCTGCACGCTCCATGATAAAGAAATCCAAAGAAAAGGGCACAAAAAACACAGAGTAAAAAAGGGCACGTGTGTATCGTGTGCGCTAACTGAAAAGGATGGCCACCAGAGGCGCAGCAGTTGGCACATGGGATGGAGTAGTAGTAGTTGCTGCCCACTCTGTTGGGTCGGCTCTCCTCTTGTGGGGATTTTGTAGTGGGAGATTTCTATTGGGCATTCGGCTCGTGGTAGTGGTCTCACTCGCCATAGTGTTCATACCGACACCCTCTTGGAGGGTGAGCGAGTCAGTTGTACTGACCTTTTCTTTATTTATTTATTCTCTGGTATGTGTTAGTACATTTACCCTAGAAATAATAGATTAAAGGATATTTCGCGCAGCGACACGAGCTGAGCCCAGAAAATCGTTTGGTAGATAACAGTGATAGTGAGTAGGAAGTCTAATTAAAGTAAACATAAGAAACCCAAAAAATTTCAGTGAATCTTTTCGAATATATTTAAACAGCAGTAAACGATGTCTATCCTTATTCTCGGTTTGTGAATGTTACTCACACGATCCCATCGTGATACAGTAGTACCTCGAGATACGAAATTAATCCGTTCCGAGGCGGCCTTCGTATAATGAGTTTTTCGTATCTTGGAACACATTTTACATGTAAAATGGCTAATCCGTTCCAAGCCCTCCAAAAACACCCCATTAAATTTCATTTAATTAAAGCCTAAATAAAACCTTAAACAATGAAATACTACAACAATTTGGACCATTCAATACCTAAAATTAAGAATAAAAATCCAAACCTGTAAATAAAGTGTATTATTAATGTACAAGAAATATTATTACTGTAACGTAAAATGTCGAAGCTTACCTTTCGAGTGAGGCTATCTCCGAAAGTGGCAGCAGAGGAGGAGGAGGAGGACAAACTGCAGATACGTACACTTAACTTTACGAAACACATAAAAAAATGTCAAAAAACAAACTAAACTTTACAAAACACATTAACAGAACTGTAACACTTAACTTTACAAAAAACTTAAAATAAAATTTATTTTGTCTTTTTTTTTATTTTTACTATTCGTTTTACTTTTTTATAGTTTACGTAATTTCAATTTCTTCGCCACCGAATGGATGCCAGTCCGTTTACGGAATTTTTCGAACCACCCATGAGAAGCCTTGAACTCTGGGGTTGCCGTTGATGTCCCCCTCTCCGCCTCCGTCTTTGGCTTGGGCAATCAAATCGCCGAAAATAGCGCTGGCCCCTTCTGGCAGATTGCCGTCTCGGTTATCGTATCGCCATCGATTTCTTTGTCCTCGATCCATACAAGAAGCAGCCTTTCCATTTCATTATGCACATGGCTCCTCTTGTTGGACAAAATAGTGACGCCCTTGGAAGGTGTAGCTGCTTTGATGGCTTCCTTCTGCTTAAGGATGGTGCCTATCGTCGACGGATTTCGACCGTATTCCTTAGCGATCACACTCAATCGCATACCAGCTTCATACTTTTTTATTATCTCCATTTTTGTCTCCATAGAAAGCATTCTCTTCTTTCTGTGAACTTCAGCAACTTTCTTGGGACCCATGACTATGTACTGTACGTAATTAAGTTACGTTCTCACAACACGATAAAGTAGCACAACACGATAATATGTACGTACTGCAGCGAAATCACTAACGAATTTACGTTACTAAACGAAATCGTTGGAGCGAACGAATGCCGATTGCGTACGGTAAAGTTTCGTGTGCGAAGTGGCCGAGGTAAAGCATGCCAACACGTAGTACGTATGTATAGAAGATGCATGATGGGAGGGATGCTGTCCAATTAGAGAGAAGGATTCATGGCTTGGCTAGCATCAGGAACCAATGGGAGAGCAGGAGGATGGTGGCGAGTCTACTATAACTAGATGGCGGCGTGCGGCGCGAGTTTCAAAATTGTTATGGGGGCGGGCGAATCTCGGACTTTCAGAAACCTTTCGTATCTTGAAAACTTTTCGTATGTAGAGCAGTAAAATTTTTCATCTTTGCTTTCGTAACTTGGATTTTTCGTAAGTTGAGCCTTTCGTATCTCGAGGTACTACTGTATTTAGCATAACCCCCAAAAGGATCTGTAACTCCGTTCAGTCGTTTAGGTATTCAATGCACTAGGATCTCTAGGCCTAAGTTGCGCCCATTAAATTAAACATTCTTTTGGGGAGATAATATAATTCCATGTTTCATTATTTGACATCTGAATTCTCGTCATATTTGTAAAAATATTCTATTTTAGTTAGACGTTTTTTATGGTATTAAAAGTAAATTGCTGTACGTAAGATTTATAGTACATCCAGATTGGTCTACTCAACATCTAGTATTGCAGGCATGCCAATCGAACCTCATACTATGTTTAGTTTAATTAAGGAAATTATAATTTATATCTTTTCAATAATCATACCTTTTTGCTTATGTAAAATACTCTTTATTTTAACAAAAAGATCTGTAGACCAGTGAATGTTATTTTATGGAAATAAAATAGCTTTTATTCTTTTAATTTCAAGCTCTTCAAACAGATACCAATCTGATAGCACGAATGGTAGGACTGTTCACTTCTAAGCATAATGAAATAACTTGCTCAAAACAAGGGAAATTCTTGCAGTTTTATTTTTAGCTTGTTTTAATTTGTTCTATCTTATGACATTTTAAATTTGTTCAGTTACGTTAATGTATGGAAAATAAAAAAGAAATAGGACCCAAACAAAACATTTCGTTAAGTGGTACAATCGGCAAGAAAAGTGAAAATACAGTTTTCATTAATTTTCGTTCATTGAATTCCCCATTTGTTTTTTACGGAAAAGACATAATTTTGCTAAATTTACTCTGGAATATGAAAATACAATGCAAATTATATTATATAAGTTAAAACTACAAAACAAACACGTTTAGAAACTTAAAAACGTGATATATGTCCTAAGTAATTAGAATTTCTCAGGTGGATTCGTTCATAGAAACCTGGAGGATAGAGTGATTATTTTATTGTACTACATATCACAACGATAATATTTACGCATTTTTCTTTATGAACAGGAATATTATTGCATCATCATGAGTGGTGAATATAATTATTTTAGTTTCTACAAATTTTTTTTTATATTCCAAAGCATTTAAAATTAGGTGACATCAATGGCAGTAACGGCTAAGGCAGGTAAATTAATCAAGTTGAATGCAGGAGAGTTTTCTAAGATGATGAGGAGCCTGAGTGCTTTTGGCGGGAAAGCACAATTCACTGGATACTGACTTTAACGGCTTTCACACTTAGATGACTTTGAAGTTTGATATGGATCAAATGCTAGTAGCTAGTAGCTGTTTACAAAGCTACCGTCATTAAAAAGAAACCTTTATCAAGCATAGTAGCCTGTCAGCTTGAAGATTTTATGGCCATGTTCCAATTACAAGGAGTTCGGAGTTAACCTACACAGCTAACATGACTGCATTACTTTGCTGCAAGGCTGAAAGAGCTCCCAATACATCAACATTTTTTGCACAATATAAAACTTTAATTGCCTGTGTAATAGGTATAGAGTTATTTGTGGTATTGAAAATCAAGATTAGGGTATGAATTTCTTAGAGAATTAACTTGAATACTATGGTACCTTCATATTTTATCTAGTATAGTGAAGCACGATCTTGGCTGCCATATCACCCTGCTTCCAAGGTATCTATGCACCGACTCACCGCTCTGTCTTTTGCCTTTCCCCATCATAAGTCCGTCAGCAATCTTAAAATTCTCTCTCTCTCTCTCTCTCTCTCTCTCTCTCTCTCTCTCTCTCTCTCTCTCTCTCTCTCTCTCTCTCTCTCTCCACTTCTAAAACATTTGAAAAAATATTATCACTCAATCTAACAAAGTGAATATTGTAATGAATTATCCCTATAGATAGGCCTTTGCTCTCTCTCTCTCTCTCTCTCTCTCCTCTCTCTCTCTCTCTCTCTCATCTCTCTCTCTTCTCTCTCTCTCTCTCTCTATCTCTCTCTCTCTCTCTCTCTCTCTCTCTCTCTCTCTCTCTCTCGTTATAATATAGCATTCATTACTGTATTGTACCTCACGATTTCCACAGGTATTGCCCAAATTAAAAAAAAAAATTTTCTCATGATTTAAGATCCATTTCCAGTTATGAATGAATTTTACTTCATTTTAGCACCATAACATCAATTATGAATAAGGTTTTATGGTAAGTTTAAAGAAGGATGATTGATATTCGACTCTGAACTGATGTTACCAAACCAATATTAACGAGTAATATTACTCATGGTTAAGGACTTCTACAGAACCTGTATGGTGTGGTCACCGGAAATCTATAAGGCAACAAACACAATGATTTTGAAGATCCACCCTCTTTCTAGAGTTGCCAGTTGTAGCATTATTGAGCAATATGTGTCCGAAGATTTAAGAAAACTGCATCTTCACTTTTCATGTCGATAGGAAAGTCCTGGCAAATTTTTCAGAGAATTTCATTAACCAACAGATATTTATATTCTTTTTAAAATCACACAGAATCCAAACTTTGCAATCAGAATAAGATTAATATGCCTACAATCACTATAATATATGAAATTGGCAGAAAACTTGTCGCCTTTTTTGCGACTGTTATAGTTCTAGGCTCAGGTGTTACGAGCCGATAGTAAGGCCTTAAGGGCAAAACGTCTACTGGACAGAACAGGGATTGGACTCAAACGATGATTTTTGACATTTTATTACAAAAATGAATTATGAATCATAATAACAAAACAGGTTTCCTAGCAGGAATTATCAAACCATCTTTAGTAATATTCTAAATTTGCATATTCGTGTTCTAATTGAGCATTACTAATGGACACGTGCTCGATTGTCTCAAAACAGAGTTTTACGCCAAATTATCGCAAAATTTTACGCAAAACATCATTCTATTCTCTTAGCAAGACGACTAACAATGTAATGACTCTTAAATCATAAGAAGGAACATTATATTAATACGGATGCGTACAGATAAAGTTAACACTTATAAGCATAGCTACGCAATGGTTTCTAGGAATGACCGGCTTATCGAAGAGAAGAACTTGCCACGTACCTGTAGTTTATGTAGCACCCCAGGAAAGAATGACTTTTATTGGAATGTTAGCCCACATGTTGTCAACTTTGTGACGCCAGATTGGGGAAGAGTTTATTACACATTTTCTTTACTTCCTTCAGTTCAAGAGAAAGATTTAGTTCAATTCTTATATTTTATCTTATGTTCAATGTGGCAGGCGTTAGTTTCGACATATTCGCGGTTTTGTTGCGAAATCAAGAGAATTTGCCTCACACGACTCCCTTGTTTGTAAATCTTATATATACATTGGATATTTTCTTTATTCAATACGAATGAAGAATAATTCAAGATTACAAATTCCTCTCTTCTCTGCAGACACGGAACTCAGACAGCCATCTGCCCTTCTTCTTCTATCCTGCTATAACCTGACGTTGTGGAAGGTTTGGCGCTAAAAAGGGGATCTGTCTTTTTTGCGACAAAACTAACATGAATTAACAAAATTTAATGAAACATTTTGAAACCCAAAACTATCGTTCAGGGAAGCACGTTAATCTTCGAAGTCTCAGTAACTGTGACCATTAATTGTGCTATTGCATTCGAATATTATATTTAAGACTCAATTAGATTACTGTAATATCAATATCTATAGATGTTCAGTTCAATCCAAAGCAAGGAATAAGATTTCCTCCGCATTTGAGTGACACTTCGTCATGACGTCATTCATTGCGTGGTCGGAAAAGAAACCATTTAATCAAAATCGGTGACTGTCAACTTTATCTTGGTGGCTTTTCACGGTTGGCGTCCCAAGAAAACACGGCAAGTTTTAAATGAATTATTTAAAGAAAGATTTATGTGGGGAAAAGCTGAATAAAAAAATGAAATGTAGAATTTAAAAAGGGTAGGACTAACAGTCCAAATAATAAGGTGTCACTAAAGATGAATTTTAGCTTGCTTTTTTATTGTAAATCTATAATAACATACATATTGCTCTATTACATAATGTTCCGTTCATAAGAATGAAGGCTTTATTATCATAACGTCTATCACAAGAATTGGAAATTTATATTACCATAGGCCTATTATAAGGGTCTTTTAGTATAGGCCCATTATGAAAATGACACTTTATAATTTTAAGTTTATGATATGGATTTGATCTTTATATCACTCTTTCTCTTTCTTTATGTGAAGTAGATATTTGTATGAGTATAGGTCTATCATACGAACCACGGTTTATTTTGTCATAGAGATATTATATTTGGTGCATATTTGAGATAAACTTTGATTTATTGTAGTATATTATTTGGTAATGATCCATCTACACTTCATACAATGTTAAATGTAAAGTGTTATATGAATACTTATGCATAGGCCTAGGACCTATGCTCATTTCCTCTTCATCATCTTAATTGTAATTTTCATCAACTTTTACAATCGTTCTATCAATTTTATCACTTATAGCTATCATCCTGAAAACATCCAACCATCACGGAAAAGCAGAAGAATTACTGTCGTAGTCCAGAAGAACTTATAGAAATAGATGCGCAACTGAACAGTTCCCAGTGTATTAGCATTCTAAAGGAAGTCTTTGTGCCATCATTGAGAGGGCTGCTGATCCCCAAGCCATAACCAATATATTAGTCATGGGCAACTCTTCTTTCCGTAATGCCCACAGTGTAAAAGAATGGATCAGAGAACATCCACACATCATCAGACTCGAATGGCCAGCAAAGCCACCTGACTTAAATGCCATTGAAGGGGATGCAAGACCAAGAATCACGTAAAAAGACTCGCCAAGTCAGTCTAAGAGTCACTCAAGCCTAAAAGGAACGAAATAAACATTTGTAAAATGATAGAGAGTTCAATGTCTTAACAGATTCTACTATATTTTGTATTTTATGTAGTAATGGTTTGACTATGCACTTTATTCATTGGTTTACTTATTTATTTACATTTATTTCTCAATAAATGTAAATAAATTTCTCTCTCTCCTCTCTCTCTCTCTCCTCTCTCTCTCTCTCTCTCTCTCTCTCTCTCCTCCTCCTCTCTCTATCTCTCTCTCTCTCCGTTCTCTCTACTGGTACGATACTCTCTCTTCCTCTCACCTCTCTCTCTCTCTCTCTCTCTCTCCTCTCTCTCTCTCTCTCTCTCTCTGGTACGGTACTAGCATCTGCTAAAACTGATAAGAACAAAAGGGAAAACATTCGAAAGAAATTTGATGAAGAAAACAAAAACGGCGCACTCGTTAACTCTTGAGCCCCATGAGACTTGCCAGTTACTATTCTGTAAACTCTTGTCCGAAACGCATTGAAAAGTGTGCCAGGAAATTTCCAGAGTGGCTGTACAATACTTTGTAACATTGTAGTACCTTTTGTTCATGATTAGTACAAATTTATATGACCGAAGCACAAAATTAAGGCAATTGGTGTGTGCATGGAACTATATACACGGAATGGACATGCGCGAAATCGCCGTGCGCAGCATGCCGCCATTGCAAAGGGTGGAGAGAATTTTCTTATAGTCCCATCCTTTGGTATAGACAGTCACTACTTTGGCGTATTTCGTCTGATTGTGGGCATTTACTTTCATTTACGCTATTATCATGTAGCCAGGCTCCACAATCAGGCATTGCAGGGTAGAAGCATTCGCCAGAAATGCAAAAAACTTGTTCTCTTCAAGGGCCAGTAATATTCAGTGTTACAAGTTCAGCTTTTGTACATTTAGCATAAAATTGTCTACACATTCTGTAATTTAGTGGTAAGCCAGCCTGTATCACAATGCCCACCTCGCCATATTCAAGTGTAATCTGTTAATTTTCCATGACAATATCTTGTCATCCATAACATTTATTGTATTATGTTAAAGTAAATTTAGCAGTACCTACACATTATTCAATCTAGTCATCTCTGTTTACATGAAAATATTAATTTATGTTTGCTTGATAATACATTTAAGATAGACCTAAAATTATTTGTATTAATAAGACTGACATTAATAAGTGATCTGTAAAAATATATTATTTATATCAAGTGTATTTCTTTTTGTAATAATGGCTGATATAAGTAAGCAATAAGCATTATGTCAACATAATTACAATTCAAGTCCATTGTGAGATGGTGATAGGGTTAAGTATATTTTAGTTTTACCAGACCACTCAGCTGATTAACAGCTCTCCTTGGGCTGGCCCAAAGGATTAGATATTTTTACGTGACTAATAACCAATGGGTCACCTAGCAACGGGACCTACAGTTTATTGTGGGATCCGAACCACATTATACCGAGAAATGAATTAGTTGGCTAAGCTGAGGATCAAACTTCGGACCACCGGATTGGTAGCCGAGTGCGAAAACCACTCGCCCAACAAGGAACAGTGATTGGGTTAATCCCAAGGTGACACAGACTGGCTAAGGTGATAAGAAAGACCTAGGTAGTGCATAAAATACAAAGAGTATAAAAACTTTGATATCTAGAAAGATATTAGATATAAGGGGTCCAATAGGCTTTAGTGGTAAAATTTATTGCACAACCCCATGGCATAGACATGAAATCACTGTCTCAGCACATGGCATGCATGATTATTTCTGTTGTATTAGACATATATACGTGCTTCATTGGGTTCATTAAAAAGTGCTTTTTAAGAGCTTTTAACCGATGATAGATTTATTAAATTTTACATAAAAAAAATTTGGAACAATAGCGTAAAAAAGCGAACTCGGGTAAAATGCTTATCTGGATATCTTTACTTAAAACACTGCAGCACCGTATTTTCTACATGCTTAATTATATGCATTTAAAATGGATTTTCAAGAGTTTTCCAATGAACCTATATTTATTAAAATCGATGGAAAATTAAGGAAAGAGTGAAAAAAGCGTCTGCAAGACTTTGCTTTAATAACTTAATTCAGCGTCATCTCCAGCTTTTACTATGGCGCCACGCAGTGACAATCAGCGTCAATACATTTATATGAACATGTCTATTCCATGTTTATAGTTCCATGGGTGTGTGTTATGTTGTCAAAAACAGCGTTCATCCCTCTAGATCTATGAGGTTCTCCATTTAGGTATGAAGTCACATTTCTTTTTGCTATGCAACAAACGTCATATTTGTGCAATTTGATGATAGTTTACTGAACCTGCTATGCAGATGGAGTTTTAAAAATTACAAAAAAAATGGAAAGCTAATAATAATATATTGCTAAGGGTCTTAAGATTTGGAAATAGTTTCATATGCTTTTAAACATATATATTTATTCGGTATGATTGCATCACTTTTTCGTCACAGTGTTAAACTCAGTCTGATCACGCGAAGGATTTTTCTTAAATGAGAATTGAAATTGAAATAGTTTCAAAGTTAAAGAAGTTAAACAGTTATTTGAGACAAGACCAAAGGAAATGTTTAAACAGTACAAGGCAGACAGCACACTGAAGAAGCAAGCCATAGCTACAATGACATCACTTGTGGTGTAGCTACATATCTATAGTATTGTATTGTATTTCATAAGGGTCTTGTGACTGTATGACATGTCAAGAAGTGTTCTCATGTGCTTGTTTTGAGTTCACAAGATAAAACATTTAGATGGCTAAAATCTATTCCTCAGGTCACCAGTCATTCATAATAAAGTTCTCGAACTATTCAGTACTGAGGCTCCTCTTTCTGAAAGATAGTATGAGGTTGATTTTTTTCAGTAGCAGTTTCTGAAATACTTCATATGCATACTACGATGGTTAATAATATTATTTGTAAGTTTGGTAGTCTTGAACCTTACAATACGTATAAGAAGACATTTATGATTATGTTTTTATGTTGGGTGATTCAGAATTTTTACTTCTTGTGAACCCTGTCTGATTGCCATGAATAGTAGTATAGAAAATTAAAAGTACATTTTATTTCAGAACAAGTTTATTTATGAAGGAAAACAAGTATTTCTCCCAGCTTAACTTTTGGCTTCCCCTGGGATATGTATTTGCTCTTGGACTTTTCTTCACAGAAGACACGTCTCAGACACGCCTTCTTCATCGAGACATGACAGATGAATGGAAAGGTAAATAAAGTCTGTAGATGTTTTTATGAAAGTCAGTGTTAATGTAACAGTATATTAGATTACTAAATATTTAACCTCTTACCAGCGCCTTTAGAGAATTTTTGATAGTTTTTACATAGCCATTTAAGTCAGTTTGTAGAACCTTGGTCATATTAATGAAAAACTTTGTGGTTGTATTACATGAAGTGTTCATGAGTTTGTATTTAGACTGTCCTTTGCCTCACATCATGAATCTATGGTAGTATTCATGTGAAGATATAGTGATTTGACATTATTTACCATTATGATGTTTGTGTCATAATGACTTCTCTGAAAAATAGCAGATTTCTTCTTCACATACGTATCAGAGTATGCATGCCTTCTCAATCTAGGACGTGATATGATTAACGTTGGTTGTGTGGCTGTACTCATGGGTAAGCTGTGCCCATTAGTCTTGCTTGCTATTGGGCAGCTCTGCTGCCTTGTCTTGTGGAAGTCTGTTTGTTCAAAGGCTAAAGGATTTCTTATGAAAGGAGAGATGTAGTTATGGATCTGTTAGGGAGATAGAAGAGGATTCTAAAATTGTCCTATCGGAAGCCACAGCGCCTCACTATTTAGCTGTTCTTATTCATCTTGCTGTTAAAGGAGGTGGGCTTAATAGTCCATGGCAACCAGCATCCAAAGACCCCAGTCTGATGGTTGTTGGTTTATAATAATCCATTTTTGCTATTTAGATAAAGAAGAAAATATACGTTTTTTTATTATAATTTCCAGACACATTCTGAGGTAGAAGAGAACTTCTCACCTTTCCATCTGCACATTTAGGCTTCAAAGAGCACTTTACAGTGGTAAAATCCTTCCAAATGCCGTCTGATTTTCTGCTGAATAGATGGGGTTGGGTGAGGGGAGGGACCTGAAAATTTTTTGCAAATGAATGGGATTTACATCATCATCATCACCTCCAGTGCCGACAGACACAGGACCCCTGAAATTCTGCTTTCGTGACTTTCTGTGCTTTACCTTCCATAAATCTCTAATTTCCACCAGCCGTCCTTCTCACAGATCTTCCAAGTAGGAATGGACCTTCCAACTCAACAAGTGCCCACAGGAGCCAGCTGACACTCACATACTAATTTCCAAGGGGCTGTGTAAAGGACACGTTTGAGCCATCCCCATTTCCCCCTATCTGTTATGTACTTGATTAAGAAACTTGTGTGTTTTCCCTTATGGTACATTTCTAGTTCTTCTGCCATCTGACTCCTAATGCATAGTCTTCTTAAAGCTTTATTCAGGTTAGCAAAATATTTCAGCTATAATTTTATTGCCATACCATGACTGATACCCATATGGGTATGAATCATTGTGTGACAATTTATAATCTTATATTTTTGTGCAAATTTCAATTTTGATATGCAAAATTTTATTCAACCTGCCCATTGTTTCATTTGCATTTTTTGTCTCTCACTCAATTCAGCTCAACAGAGCCTGTACTAGATAGCATTTTACATAAATATTTACTTGTGTTCTCTCTATTTTGCTTCAGTTTTCCAATTCATTTTGGGTTTCATTTCTGTAGATATATGATGCATTCTTTTCTGCAAACTGTGAATCTTGTGATGTTTTGCTGATTCAAACAGCATCATCTGCATATTGGAGCAGGTATATAACTCACTCAGCGTCCTTGCAGATGATAGTGCTACTAATTGTGGAAACTCCTCTCTGAACTCATATGTTGGACCTGAATGGCGTTTTAAAATGAGTAAGGTTTTTGAGCTGTCTGTGAGGTACCCTTCTCTAATCTATGACATAAATTTTGTAGCTCATTACAGAAGCCAAAGTCCAGGCCTGTGGTCTGGTAAACCTGTGATAAAGTCATGTAACTCATAACAGCAGAATCTGATAGATTTCTTCAATGACTTGGGAGTAGTAAGAAATTTGCTAACCAGGGAATAGTAGCACAGAATGGATCAGCAGTTCTTCTAAATCATTAGTTAGGAAAGACATGCTACTAGGACTGGTATATTTTAGGCTTCTTGTTTAGTGGATTGGCAACGACTATGGAATGGGAACCTGGCTTAACCCTCACATGCTAGCCTATATATTAACAAAACCCCATGAATGGACAAACTTTAATGTGTGCAATTAAAAGAAATACATATCATTGGAAAGAGGAAGATATACAGACGCCAAAGCTATAAAAAAAATCTCAAAAACTTTCTGTACTTACTACAGGAAGTTGAAAGCAAATATTTCCAACCATGTTCATGCCTAGTTCTGAGACACCTGTAAAAATATCAGCTAATTTTAGCAAGTTATAAATGTTCTTTCTAATATTTGGTTGTAGTACTTCATATTGAAAAATTACAATTACAGCTCACATAATATTATGAAAAATAAGAATTAAGACGCAACATTCCCTGAGTATATTAATGGACAAATATACACAAGATGTACTGGGACTGGGGGATGTAGTACTTTCCCCCATGAAATCAAAGTGGTCACTTTTATACCTAGTGTCACTGAGCTGAGGGACAAGGGTGCCATAAGAACTGCCATATAGTCTTTATGGTCCATTCAAGTGATAAGAATATTTTACTGCAAAATCATTCAAATGTCATTGCATGTACTTATAAAGATTATCTTATGCACAATGGAAGTCTTCTTAAGTCTTCTTATGCCATTATTCGGCATCTGTGCTGCTACAAAAGGGTTAAAAACCGGCTCATAAGTTCCTGCTGGGTAGCCTCTAGGCATGTAGGTGGAATATAAAAAATTTAGGTATAGCAGAATTCTTTTACAGTTATTTTAATGGCCACACTTCTTGATGCCATATACGTAAGGGTTAATAAGATCCTGTGTGCTTTGACTGATTAGTGGAACTTCATATCAAAGAGAAGGGAGGAACTACATACATCTCTATATTGTCTTGCAAATTGTTTTGACCAAGTTACCTGACCTGAGAAGCAGTAATTAGGTTGCTTGTTGTTTTATTGTGTAGTGAATAAATCCACTCTCCAGTTACTCTACAGCTTCCACAGAGCACCTGACGCATTTGGATAGAGAGACAAATCTGAAGGTGGCATTTGATCTTGTCTGCTCAAGGAATCTTCTAAGAATTTGTTTTCATAGGTTTTCTTTTTATGTTCCTCTGATAAGTTACTATGGTGGAGTTACCTGACATTATTCCCATAATTTTGATTGATGCTTGATTGAAGTTTTGCCTTCAGTTCTAAGAGATTTACACATTGATATAGATTCTAATACAGAACATATGCCTGAAACTACTGGGTCTAGCAAATAGACCTCCCACCTTCTTTGAAAACATTGGTAAATGATAGTACTCTGGTGAGATAACAAGAGAGGAATTTCATCTAATAGGTTTAGTTGATCATTCCGCCACTAATTCTAATAGCTGAAGGGACATCAACCTGAAATGACTATATGTTCACTGGTTAAGTTGCCTTCTGGTTCAATTGTCCTCTGGATCAATTGTCACTGGTACAGTTGTCCACTGGTTCAATCGTTCTCTGGATCAATTGTCACTTGTTCAAGATTGTAGCATACTTCACCTCCTGACACTTGCATTTTCACCCTCATTTCAATTTTCAGAAAACTAAAAGAAAGTGTAAAGCGAGAATGTGAATATATGGTTGTTTTGAGTATAGAACATCCATGTGTTTTGCCCTAAAGCTATTTTTTTCCCTTTAGATAGCAGTGCAAAGGAAAATAAGCTCATTTTGTCTTGCTGTCAAATAAATCATATCCCTTGCTTTTCTACCATTAATGGCATTATAAATCAGACTGGTGTCAAGATAAGTTCAGCATAGTTTTGACCTTCGAAGAGTTAAATTTCTCTTGAGACACTGTGAATACAATAGCTACTCTGAACAAATCCCTTGAGTGATTCTCGGATTATCGACAGAAAATACAGCAGCACACCCTTTGAGAACATCTGCATAGGCAGCATAGCCATTAACGATATCCTTCAGAGGAAATCCCAGGGATCTCCATTCTTTAAATCGTTGGTCTAATTCCGTATCCAATTCTGTATAATTCCCTTTAACGACCTCCAGCAGTCATTAGTGCTTCTCACCACCCAGACTCGCTGGCCACCTGCAAATCCCACCTATGTTCGGTCACAACAACTCCTGGGAAAAGAAGTTAGAAAGGCTGTTTTTTGATTGGTTAACTTCTGCTAAAGTTGAGGATTTTGATGGTTTGAAGAACTTAAGTGTTGTTGGTAAACTTCAAAGATAACATATCCCCTGAAATTAAGCTTTATATAGAAGATAGGCGAGAAGTATCTTTTGCAGGAGCAACTAGGTTAGCAGACGAATATAGTTTGACTCATAATTTAATTGTCAGTGAGAAACGAAATTATCCTTCGTTTGGTAGAGTACAAAGCCGTAAAAGTTTCAGTTTCATGTAGTAATAGCAATGCGAGTAAAAGTGACTATTACTGTTATACATGTGGAAAACCTGGTCATACGTCTAAGGTTTGTAAGAGTAAAGTGGCATCTAGTGGCTCAGAATTAACTTGTTTCTGATGTAATGGGAAAGGGCATTTAGCAAGAAATTGTGCAGTAGAAAGGAAGGACATTAAGAAACCAGTGTCTCTAGTTAACCTTTCGTCAAGTAGGAATGATGTGATGAGAGAAACTAGGAAATTTTTTGGTGAATTTCTGTCAGAAGGAGTAGTTTCCTCTCTAGGAGGAGTAGATTCGACAGAAGTAGTCTTGCTTCGAGACATAGGAGCTGCTGTCTCACTGATTAGGAGAGAGAGAGTGTGCCAGACAAGGCGGAAATCAATATGGAAGAAAAAAGGGATTTTGACGTAAGGAAAAATCTATTTCTGGGCGATTGGCTCGTGTCGCCAGCGAAATATCCTTTAATCTATTATTTCTAGGGTAAATGTACTAACACATACCAGAGAATAAATAAATAAAGAAAAAGGTCAGTATAACTGACTCGCTCACTCTCCCAGAGAGTGTCGGTATGAACACTATGGCGAGTGAGACCACTACCACGAGCCAAATGCCAATAGAATTCTCCCACTACAAAATCCCCCAAGAGGAGAGCCGACCCACAGAGTGGGCAGCACCTACTACTACTACTCCATCCCATGCTGCCGACTGCTGCGCCTCTGGTGGCCATCCTGAAGTTAGCAGACAATCTTGGCGATGGGATGGGTAGGGCGGGATTTCGCTGGCGACACGAGCCAATCGCCCAGAAATAGATTTTTCCTTACGTCAAAATCCCTTTTCTGGGCTCAGCTCGTGTCGCTGCGCGAAATCGTACCAGAGAAATAGCACAAGATTGTAAAGAAATTTAACAAAATATAAAAAGGTCTCAAATAAAAGATAAAATAAAAATAAATTAATATAATTGCTAATAAAGATACATATACACAGTGGATACAAAAAAGAAATATTACTTATATTTATACTTAATTCTAATAATAAATTTCTTACTTAATATACTTAATTCTAATAATATTTCTTAACTTAAGATAATATACATATATACAGGAGAAATATATCATATATGTACAAAAATGGTATCTGTGTAAAGCTATGTATCAAAACATTCTAAAGCAATTAACATAAAAGTTGAATAAAACAAACTCAACAATAATAAAATATAAAGGAATGTATATGACTTAATATACAAAACCCGTAATCATTATAATAAGATGTATCTCCTAGCATAAAAATAAGGAGATGACATCCACGAGATCAATAACCATCATCAAATGTGAGTGTCCCTAGCAAAAAAAAATAAGGGACACCCACTACATCATCATAAAAGCAGCTAAGACACAAGGTGACCGTAAATGAACAAGGCAGGAATAGACGAACTGTTGGGTGAGGCAGGTAGAAAGGAGGACTGGATCTTCTACTAAGGATTAGTCAGAGTCAGGGGAAACTATGTTCCCGCTGCAACTGCTGAAAATTCCAGAGCTTCCAAGGACTTTAAGTAATGACGTTTGAACACTGTCGGCGATTTCCATCCAGTATACTTTTTCAACTCATCGAAGTTCATATGTTGGAAATAGTTAATTGAGGTGGCTACTGCCCTGACATCATGTGCTTTTGGGAAAGAGTCAGGATTGGCTTGTTTAATGAAGTACAGGATTTGTTGCCTGATGCCTTTAATAGATAAAGTGCCACCTTTTTCTCTCTTAAAGAGAGGACCCGATGAGGATGAGGAGGTCCTAGATAGAAAGGCTCGTAAGGCTGAAACTGGGCAAAGAGATGCATCTTGTGGAAGGGGTAGTACCTTCCATGGTTCCCACCTCATCAAAGGATCTTCATTCTTAGCTATAAAGCTACGTTCCGGAGAAAGTAGCACTTCCCCTGTGGGAAGGAACTGAATATGATCCGGATCCCTGGATAAAGCCGACAGTTCTGAAATTCTAGCTCCTGAGGCCAAGCTTAATAAAAATAGGGTTTTTTTTTTCTTAAGAGCATTATAAACGAGCATGTGTCATTATTGGTTTCTGAAGCCAGCTTTAGAACATCGTTTAAGAACCATGATACTGACGTAGGCCTTACAGAAGGTCTAAGTCTAGCACACGCCTTAGGAATAGACGAGAAGTAGGAATCTGTCAAGTCTATGTTGAACCCAAATTGAAAAATCTTTTTCAAGGCTGACTTGTTTGTCGTAATTGTGCTAGCTGCTAAGCCTTTTTCAAATAAGGATCTGAAAAAGGATATAGCTGAATTGATTGTCATGATCCTAATATCTGATTCTTTCAGGAAGGTTGCTAACGTTTTTGACAGCAGCATCATACTGTCTCAAAGTTGAATCTCTTTTATCGGATTCCAAGAAGAGAATATTCTGAGGGTCAATATTCGCATCCCTTTTCGCTGCAAACTTCATGAAATCCATAAAGTTAGGGTTTTGAGAATCCCTGAGGAAGCGAACACAGTCTTCGTTTGTACTGACTGGGAGAGCCTGGGATTGGGGATCCGAAGAGGGCGAAGACCCAGTTCCAGAATGAGAGGGTACCAATTGCTCTTCGGCCAGTCTGGGGCTACTAGAGCCACTTGACCCTTGAATGTCCTGAGTTTGTTTAACACTTTCATGAGAAGATTCACTGGAGGAAAGACATAAATCTTCTCCCAGTTGTTCCAGTCTAGAGCCAGGGCGTCCGTGGCATAGGCCAGAGGGTCCAGGTTGGGGGCCACATAACACTGGAGTTTGTGGTTCGCTTGAGATGCGAAGAGATCCACCTAGACCTGGAAAACTCTGAAGAATCCATTGGAACGAACTGTTGTCCAGTGACCATTCCGACTCTAGAGGTACTGATCGGGATAGAGCATCTGCTATGACGTTTCTCACTCCAGCTATATGAGTGGAGGAGAGATGCCAACTGAACTTGTCCGCCAGGGAGAAGATGGCTACCATGACATGATTTAGATGACGTGACTTGGAGCCTCCTCTGTTTACACAATGTACTACCACTGCGCTGTCCAGGACTAGCTTTATGTGGGAGTACTTTGGCGGACGTAACCTTTTTAGAGTCAAGAACACTGCCATTGCCTCCAGTACGTTTTATATGGAACTGCCGGAACTGAGGTGACCACGTTCCTTGAACCTTCTTGAACTGGGAATATCCTCCCCAACCGCTTAATGAAGCGTCTGTGTGGATGTGAACCCTGGAGGAGGAAACTGAAGGGGCACTGACACCGACAAGTTCTTGACTTTCGCCCACGGCCGGAGTCGATTCCGTAGAATCAGAGGGACTGAGGACAATTTGTCCCTGGACCTGACATTTGCTCGTGAGCGCCAGATTCTGGTTAGGTCTTTCAGTTTGGCTTTCATTAGGATGTTCGTCACTGATGCAAACTGGAGAGAACCCAGGATCCTTTCCTGAGATCTTCTTGACGCCAGTTTGTGACTCAGAAATTGCTTGACTGACTACGCTATTTCCTTCCTCTTGGGGATGATGGAATCGACAGAGTATGGGAGGATAGATTCCATTGAATGCCTAGCCACTGAAAGTTTGACTCTGGAGTGAGTCTTGACTTGGTCCTGTTTATCTTGAAGCCTAGATATTCCAGGAACTGAATCACTTTCAGTGTTGCTCTGTTGCATTCCTCGACTGTTGACGCCCAGATCAACCAATCGTCGAGATACGCTACTACCATAATCCCTTGCGATCTGAGTTGTTGAACTACTACTTCCGCCAGCTTCGTAAACACCCTGGGTGCTACGTTGAGCCCGAAAGGAACTACCTTGAAGGAGAATGTCTGGTCTCCTATCTTGAAGCCCAGATACGGACGGAAGTGTCTTGCAATAGGGATATGATAGTAAGCGTCTGTAAGATCGATAGAGGTGGTGACGGCCCCACGGGGCGGGGAAGTAAGGTCCGTACCTGCGAGATCGTGAGCATCTTGAACTTGTCGCAGCGAATGGCTAAGTTTAAGCGGGACAAGTCTAAGATTACCCTTCTTTTTTGTGAGCCTTTCTTTGGCACGCTGAACAAGCGTCCTTGAAATTTTAACCTTTTGACTCTCGCTATAGCTCCTTTCTGAAGGAGATCCTCCGCATACTCCGTCAGTTCCTTGGAAGGAAGTTGGCGGAAAGGTCTGGATGGGGGTGGGTTCGTTAAACCAGCTCCAACCCAGGCCTTTTGACACAATGCTGTGAGCCCACTTGCTGAAGTTCCAACGGTGGCGAAAGTGAAACAGCCTCCCTCCTACCTGAAATTCCTCATTGGTTCTGGTAGCCTCCCCGGCCTCCTCTGAAATGTTTTCCCCTATTAAAGGGACCTCCCGATCCTCTCCCACGAAAGGATCGCTTACCTCTGCCTCCCTTACCCGAGCGGTCATACTTCTGTGAAGCTTGACTCTCGAAGGATTGATTGTAAGCTGGAGAGAGGGCGTAAGAGGTGGAGGGCTGAGGCTGAGGGGAGATAACATAAACAGGCTGTGATTGAGCCTTTGAAGTGGAAGGTTGGGCTGTTTGCACTAAGGGAACAGCCGGAACTTGCTGAGAAAAGCGTGGTTGCTTTTTCTGATAGGGCTGGAAACGTCTGGGGTTTCCTTTTGACCCTTACCTCTAGCTGCTAGATCTTGCCGCCTCTTGGCCGTAAGACCCCAACGGTCCTTAAGGCTCTGGTTCAACCTCGTAGCCTCTGATTGAACCTCCTTCACCATCGCTTCTGGGAAGAGGTCTGCTCCCCAGATGCTCGACGCAAGTAACCTATTCGGCTCGTGCCGAATAGTTGCTTCTTGTAGGACATGCTTCCTACAATTCGTCCTAGCAGTGGCAAACTCAAACATATCTGACTGTACCGTTTGAGTCAGAGATTTGGTCATAAGTTTGAAGAGCGGTTCTGAGCCATAGGCTATGGTAGCCACCTCGGTCATAGCCATGGAATTAATAGATCTGGCTAACCGCGATTTGGCGTCAAATTCAGCCTGAATAAGGCTATCTGGAAGCCTAGGTAACTTTTCACCAAACTGCTCCATAGCACAGTCCGGTTTGAGTTTGCCAGCTGAGAAGGTGTTAGGTAAGTCTTCCCACAATTCTCCGGCTGAAGGAAGTAACGGAGATGTAGGATCTGCTTCCTTCAGTTGAGGCATGGGGTCCCCCTTCTGGGCCGCTGGAATGGTAGACGTCGCGATCTTTGTCAGGAAAGGGAGCGGGGTACTCTCATCCATCGTAAAGATCGTAAACGGACTCTTGAAAGGTTGGATTTTCGTATTGGAACAATCCATGTCCTCTAGACACCTGAGCCATTCTCTCTGAGCCTGGTCACGTGAATAGAGGACTGTCTCCTTTGGTACTTTATCATCCGAGTCATGGCTGAGGCGGTGAGCCTTGCGTAGCCGATGAACGGAGGCTGAAGGTCTTCCAGGTAGAACTCGAAGTCCTCGATCCTCCGAGTTCCACATTCCGGGATAGAAATGAGTCCGTCTTGGAAGGGGGCGTATGACGCTACTCTCCAAGGGTTGTTCATTGAGAACGGAGGTAGAGAGTCATACGGGGGAAGCTGGCTCCACCTGTATTGAAAGGTGGAGGAGAGGCTAGAGGAGCTTGGCTCAGTCCGGCTATAATGCTGTCTTGGGAAGTAATCCTATCCGACAACCGAGAGATCATTTGTTCCATGCTACTTTTCAGAGACCCAACCAGGTCGCCCACCTGTTGTAACAGACCAGCATTGGAGTCCAAAGCCGGAGCTGCTGCGGAGGTGGAGGGGTGGCTCTGAATTGGAACCAAGGGTAGCGGAACTGACGACTCTGCCGGAGTGTGAGATCTCTCTCTGGAGGATTTACTCCTCGAGGACTTAGAGCCGGACCCAGAAGCTTTAGATCTCTCTGCTCCGGGATTCCTAGCCGGAGACTTACGAGAGGAAGATGACGCCGAAGCCGTCTTAGACGACGACGACGTCTTTGTCAAGGATTTCACTGCTTGACCCTTGACCTTGGGTCTAACTGAAGCGTCAGGAGGAGTATATAATTCGTCACCCGTAAAGCCTTGGAAGGATGGAGAGGTTGCAGGAGTAGAAGAAACAGTTGCACCCAAGGGTATCCCTTGGGTGTCCACCTTACCTACCTCGACCAACAGGTCGTCTACACCTACCATAGGTTCTACATTAATATCCACGTCGCGACTTCCGAGGAGATGTCCTGGCCTTGGTCAGTCAATGAGGCAGCCAGCTGTTGCTGGATGAAGGCGATAGTCGGGGCCGCCTCTACTGGATCGACGTATCCTGTCGCCTTGCCTCCGGGGAAGATTAGTACCGCCAACCTTTTCTCCAGGATGTAGGGCATACCCTTGGCGGCGTTCTTCCCGAAACTGCCGACCCAGGCCCGCAGGGTTGCCAGTGCGGTATCCCTCACGGCCGGCGCCTGGAAGAGAGGGTATTGATTAGATTTAAGAATAACTTAAAACTAAAACTAACTTAAAGCATAACTTAAAATTATAGGGGCTATAAGGCCCCTTGAATTTACCTTAAGTTAGAGTGATTGATGTAAAACTTAAGCACTAAACAGATGAGGACCAGCTAGCGGAGATGGTATACTTACCCCGTCTAAAAGCTGGCTCACCAGATCGTAACATATGGTACATGTCTCATGGTACCAGACCTGGATGTCCCCGTGCGGAGTCGCGCATGGAGCATGGGACCGGCAAACAAAACTTCGTGTCCACATGGGTCCTGAAGTGTGGCGGTGCATCCCGGATGCTCACAGTTGGTGGTCTGTAAGTGGAAAGACACATGAGTATCTTAAAGAATATCACTTACAGGCTAAAGGACAGAAGAACTCCGTTGCATGCCGGAGCTCGGAAAAATTTGGGCATAGCCCCTCCCTTAATCGCCTGAATAGGCTATAAACCCCGGAGGTATCCGGTGAAACATGAAGGGAGGGGGAATGGTTTAAGGTACTTAAGATAAACTTAATAGTTTAACATAATAGATCTTAAACCTAAAAGCTCGAACGTACCGGACTAAGTCCAGTGCGTGGCGGAGTGTATAACTCAGTGAAACGGAGAGGTTAGAAGGGACCGACTGTATGTTCCGGTCCACCCCGTGGGGTAGACTAGCACCTTTCCGCTGGATGCCAGGTCTCCGGTGGTAAAGGAGCCCTAGTAAGGTGGGAAAGAGCAAGGGGCATACAGACTCGGGCTAGTAACGGAGCGACGGAGTAGTAACGGAGGGGGGGAAAGGCCAGTCCCCCCACCTTACCATCCGACCGGACCGAGAAGCCGGAGAGGTCGAGTCCAGTCTGGGTCTGTCCCGTCCCTCTACCCCCTCCGCCTGGGGGGAGAGAGGGAGGCAGGCTCGGGTATGCGGAGCGAGCATGGGCAGGCCTAGCCACCCCCCCCGACCCTATGGAAGAGCGGAAGGGGGGCAAGGTGACTGGACAGGTGTCTGGCTGCCTCGTGATCACATAGTGACCACGGGGCGATAAGAACAACAACTAAGCCTAGAACATAACCAACTGATCAGAGAGATGCTTTCGGGAAGCAACCGAGCTGAAAAGCGGTAACCTAAAGGCCCAATGGGCCATGACCTAGGCTAAGCGAGCCAGACGCCTAACTAACCTAACAATATCACATAAATATACAATATGAATAACAAAATGAAAGAAAGAAAACAAAATAGTAGGAGAAAAAATCCAGGAGTGTACGACTAACCCGAAGGCAAGTCTACCACTCAAAGCTAGCCGAGGCCGATACTAAGAGCCGTGGCTAGGGTCTGGATGGAAGAGCCTACATAAGGTAAAAGACATGCATGCATGACAAAACCGTGTAGACCTTACCCTAAACAAAGCGGATAATAAAAATAGAGCGTAAAAAAGCCAGGGGAAGTTCTGGGTATGGGCGACCCAGAACGGACCCACCACGAGGCAGAACCATGCTGCCATGCTTCCGACCTAGAGACCGTATTTATACCTAAAAAACGGCAAATACGTGCTCAGGGCCGGAAAAAACCAATTAGCAATAAACACTGAGTACTTAACTTAGCTGCTGCGATGGCTGCACGCTCCATGGTAATAAAATCCAAAGGAAAGGGCACAAAAACACAGAGAAGAAAATGGCACGTGTGTCTCGTGTGCGCTAACTGAAAAGGATAGCCACCAGAGGCGCAGCAGTCGGCAGCATGGGATGGAGTAGTAGTAGTAGGTGCTGCCCACTCTGTGGGTCGGCTCTCCTCTTGGGGGATTTTGTAGTGGGAGAATTCTATTGGCATTTGGCTCGTGGTAGTGGTCTCACTCGCCATAGTGTTCATACCGACACTCTCTGGGAGAGTGAGCGAGTCAGTTATACTGACCTTTTTCTTTATTTATTTATTCTCTGGTATGTGTTAGTACATTTACCCTAGAAATAATAGATTAAAGGATATTTCGCGCAGCGACACGAGCTGAGCCCAGAAAGTCATGTTAGGTGGATTTCCTAACACTTGTGTTCTTTGTCCTTTGTTGGAATTGAACTTTGAAAGTGAGGTAGTGTCAGGAGAAGTGAAACTAGCAGTTGTTGACAAGTTTGCCCGTTGATGGCATTGACATTATTGTCGGTAATGACTTAGCTTTATCCAAGAATGTGAATCCTGTTGTGAGTGAGATTCCAGTGCCTGAAATGTTATTAACTAGGTCAGGTTTAGATATAGACATAGACTAAGGTCATAATTTGTTCGTGGATTTGAATGAGTGTGATAGAGGTGGCGAGGTTGATCTTGGTGTGAGTGTGGCTGAGAGACCTGACTCTATCATTGACAGTGATAGCCAAGGAGAAGGTGTAACTGTCGAGAGTAACGTAGTCAATGTAGTGGAATCAAGTAATAGTTACTGTGATAAATTAGGCACTAACCTTTTGAATAAGGATGAGCTAGTCAAGTTTCAGAGAGAGGATGAGACACTAACCCAAATTTTTGAATGTGAGCTGGATGATGATCTCGATAATGTGTGTAAGGAAACGTTTTGTTTAAAGGATGAAGTTTTGTGTCGTTATGTTCGTCCTAAGTCAGGTAGTAAAGAGGAAATCACCAAACAATTAGTGGTTCCTAGAAAACTTCGTGAACTAGTTTTGAAGTTAGCACATGATGAGCAAGGACATTTGGGAGTAAATAAAACTTTCAGGTGTATTAGTAGGGCGTACTTTTGGCCTAAAATGAAGAGTTACGTAAATAGGTATGTTTTAAGCTGTCACGAATGCCAAATTGCTGGAAACCGAATCAAGTAATTCCCAGAGCTCCGTTGTGTAATATTCCTTCAGTAGGTGAACCTTATGAGAATATAGTTATCGATATGGTTGGACCGTTGCCTAGAAGTAAGGGAGGGAGTATATATCTGTTGACAATCATTGATAGACTAACTCGCTATCCAGAGGCGATACCCATAAGAAGCTGTAATGCGAGGACCATAGTTAAACTATTGTTAGATTATTTTTCTAAGTTTGGTCTGCCTCGTACTATACAGTGTGATAATTGTAGTAATTTTGTATCCAAATATTTCAAGGATAGAATGAAAGAGTTAGGCATTAAACTCGTAACTTCCACACCTTATCACCCCGAATCACAAGGCATTGTGGAGCGGTTTCACCAAACGTTAAAAGAGTTGTTTACGAAAACTGTGTAGTAACTTTGAATATGACTGGGAAGAAAAGTTACCATTTGTTCTGTTAGCTTTAAGGTTGGCACCAAACGACACTACAGGATTTAGTCCTTTCGAGCTGGTTTTCGGTCACACCGCTAAAGGTCCTTTGGAAATGTTAAAATGTAACTTAATGCTTAAAGAAGGTAGTGAGGACTACATAACTAATCTAGAGTATTATAAAAACAGTTTAAGAGATGCTTGGCAACTAGCGAAGGAGAACGAGAGTGGGAGTCAAGGGGAAACTAAAAGGAAACATGATCTTAGAGCAAAAGAGACAGGTTTCTGTGCGGGAGATAAAGTTTTAGTACTAGTCCAGAAAGAAGGTCCCTCTTTATCTTATAAGTTCGAAGTTCCTTTTTCAGTGTTAGGACAGAGGGGAAATCTACATTATTTAATTGATGCAAAGTGGATGCATGTAAACTTGATTAAGAATTATAAAGAATGCCACGTGCCGTGACCACCGCACGTTCCCGTTGTAACGGTGTCACAGAGAGAAATTATTTTTGAGGAAAACGCAAGAGTTCAGAAAATGTAAAATTAAGAGGAAAGGATAATGTTGTAGCTGATAGCCTCTCTGGAGATTTTTCAGAATGAGTAGCCTGATGACCGTTTTCTGTTTTGACATGAGTGGGTGAGTGAATGGATTAGTGTGTGTGTTTAGCTGGATTAAAGCTTTATTCAGAATTGTTCCCCTGCTGTTTGGTTCTTGTTTCTCTTTAGAAAAAAATAAAATCAGTTGATTTCATTTTTTTTTCTTTTGGGGGAACGTGTCATGGTAATCGCTTTATAGCAAAGGCTTATATATTAAAGGAAATGAAAATGCATTTTCTTCAAGTAGGTCTGCAGCAAAGAGGCATTCGCGCACGTGTTGGAGGCACCTGTTCTCATGATTGTTCTAGAATCGTCATGTGGGATATGGAACTCAACAGGCGCCGACATGTCGTTGGGAATGCCGCGATTTATGATGCAACATTTTGTTGAAATCCTTCTAAAAAGTTCCTGTCGGGAGTCTGTGACGTTCGCTGTTATGCTCTGCCCCCTTCAGCCCCGCCCCAGTTCGCCATATATATATATATGCCCTGAGGGAGTAGAGAGATCATCAGTGAGAGACCAGCAGAGAGATAATCAGTGAGAGAACATCAGAAAGAGAAGAAGGAACAGACGAAGGATAAGAGAGGAAAAAGGCGCACAGAGTTTGGTCAGATTCGGGTCAAGTCATCCAGTTAAAGAGAGAACGACTGAGATTTTCCGATGTTGAGCAAGCCTTCAGCGAAGAAACGTCCTACAGGGTGGTTTTGAGGAGTAACCTGCCCTTCAAGTATCAAGAATAGACATTGTTTTCTGCAGTACTGAGTCAAGAAGACGTCTAAAGTTCTACAGCTCTCCTTTGTGAAGCCATCGCTTCGAGCATTGATTTTCGACAGCTGCAAAAACTGGCCAGCAAGTATTTTCATTACCTCACTGTTTCCCCAGTTCACGCATTGTGAGATTTTACTTTTTGTATGTAAATAGGAGGGACCATTCTGCATTTACCTTTGTTAGTAAGTTTGTAAATAAACTTTTGTTCTGTTTTTGTTTCTTTCTATATTCGTATCCCCAGTTTCAACTGTTGGTGTTGAATCTATTTTTGTTTATTATAATATCAAACTTGCAGCGGACCTTGGTCTGTAATACAATGGATATGGAATCAAAATTTGATGGTATTCGCCCCATACAGCATTTCCTGGTATATCTGCAGATCTATGCTTCCTCATCAGCAAACCTTCCTTTAGATAATAACAGGTAGGAATTTGTTGCATCTCTTCTTGATCAACAACTCTGAAGAACAAATCAGCTAATGATGCATCCTTCTTCTGCAAGTCCATTAGCTTCTCTCTTGTAACTTGACCAACTCAAGGGTTGAACTTTCTTCAGGAGCACTTTGACTACTTGGAGTCTCTTCAGGAACAACAGGTTCTTCTTCGCTGGAAATTTCTTGGTCAGCACTAGCAGAGCGGCAGCCCGGACCACTGAGACACAACGAACGAGATACCGACTGTAACCCCTACCGGTATTTAGGAGTAGACTTGTAAACTGTGAAACTGACCGATTGCTGGAAATAATGGGTGGCTTACTTAACAAGCACCACTAATTGCTTGTTAGATTTTGGGTCTAGATCCAGTATATGGGATACCAGATGAAACTAATATATAATATATCTGCAGACTCTACTGATTATAGAAAAAGGGGGGTTTAATTGGATCTAGATCCAACTTAGGAGATACCGAGTAAAATTACACTACAATAGCACTGTGCATCCTAGAATACTGTGGTGGTAATGACAGACATTTTAGTGGGTGGTATCCCCCTGACAGACGCCCCACAACGAGTGGGGAGGGGGAGACACTGCATTCAACATTGGAGATACCAAGTAAAATTTGTACTACAATTGCACTGCACATCCTAGAGTATTGTGGTGGTATTGACAGACATTTTAGTGGGTGGTTACCCCCTGACAGACACCCCACAACAAGTGGGGAGGGGGGGGAAGACAGGATTTGCATCCAACATGGAGATACCAAGTAAAATTTGTACTACAATAGTACTGCACATCCTAAAGTACAGCGGTGGTAATGACAGACATTTTAGTGGGTGGTTACCCCCTGACAGACACCCCACAACAAGTGGGGAGGGGGAGGGGGAAACAAAATCTGCATCCAACATTGGAGATACCAAGTAAAATTTGTACTACAATAGCACTTCATATCCTAGAACGCTGTGATGGTAATGCCAGGCATTTTAGTGGGTGGTTACCCCCTGACAGACGTCCCACAACGAATGGGGAGGGGGAGACAGGACCTGCATCCAACACTGGAGATACCTAGTAAAATTTGTACTACAATAGCACTTCATATCCTAGAACGCTGTGATGGTAATTCCAGGCATTTTAGTGGGTGGTTATCCCCTGATAGACATCCCACAACGAGTGGGGAGGGGGAGGGGGAGATAGGATCTGCATCCAACATCGGAGATACCAAGTAAAATTTGTACTACAATAGCACTTCATAAACTAGAATGCTGTGATGGTAATGCCAGGTATTTTAGCTGGTGGTTACCTCCTGACAGATACCCCACAACGAGTGTTAAGGGGGAGGGGGAGACAGGATCTGCATCCAACATCGGAGATACCAAGTAAAATTAGTACTACAATAGCACTTCATATCCTAGAATGCTGTGATGGTAATGGCAGACATTTTAGTGGGTGGTTTCCCCTTGACAGATACCCCACAACGAGTGGGGAGGGGGAGACACGATCTGCATCCAACATTGGGGATACCAAGTAAAATTTGTACTACAATAGCACTTCATTGGAGGGGAGAGATGGGACACCTTGAAATGATTCAAAATCTATCATAGGCAGTATTAATATTAGAAATATGGTAATTATCTGAAATTCGTGAGCCTGATAAAATGTAAAAGGCAAGAAATTCAAGAAATATTGTGATGTTTCAGGATAAGAATTACTGCCGGAGTTATTTTTTAAAATTCCCATTGAAGTATGGAATATTTCGCTTCATTAATTCCATAACATCTATATAAACAAAACTATATATGAGACCTACTAGGCCTGGTCTACTTTCTACAGTTTCACACATGTGTGTGTGTATATATCTGTGTGTGTGTGTGTGTATATATATATATATCATATATATATATATATATATATATATATATATATATATATATATATATATATATATATATATATAAAGGCCTATTCTGCAAGAAAAGAAAATGGCCAAAGACGCTATTACAACGAGAATACATATCTTACTTTTCATTTTTTTATAGGTATTGAGACTGGCACCATATTAGCACTATCCTTTGGTGTGGAGTTATTACTTCACACAAAGTAGTATTGTTTTCTGAATGGGATGGGTCACAAGTGACAACAGCTACAAGTATATGTGCTGAGCCATTTTTGAATAATTAAACCAGTCATATAGTGCCAGTCTCAATTCCTCTAAAAAAAGAAATGTAAGACATGTATTCTCGTTGTAATAGCGTCTTGGTTCATTTTCTTTTCTTGCAGAATAGGCCTTTAGTCAGGGCACTGCAGCCATGTTGAGGTTCATAGCCCAACGTGTCTTACCATCAACTGATTTATTCTTTAGTTGATGTTGGTTCGTGTGGATAAAATGAAACTTTTATTGGAAATGGGAGTTCGAGTGATATTAAGACCAGAGTCCCATCATAAAGAACCGGTTTAACACCCGCACATTCACAGGGATGATCAATCACAACACAAATAATTACTGGAAACGGAAATGTGAATGAATTGTTCAAGATAGGTTAACTACAAAACATTTTCCCCCATTTTAATCCCCCTCCCGAAGTTGGCGATCATACAGCTTGGAGCTCCTGACTCCCAAATTAAGTTGGCCTATAATAGCATGTCAGTTATTTAATAGTCCACTTATTATCGGCTGCCTCACTCAAACTGATCTGTATGCTAACACCAAGTATGCGGTACCATATATATTCAGGGAAGACAATCTAAACTCAAATGGGCAAATTAAGGCGAAATTTGCCCGCAGTTTGATGGTTAAAGACAACTGGGTGTGTTTGTCTCAACTTCCCCCCGGCACGCACCACAGCCAGCCTATACAATGTTTCAATACATTCTACTGATACTGGCTTTGACAACCATTATTCGTCTAATTTTCTCCCCAGTAATATTTTTACTTTCATTGTTCATTATTATATCCAGTAGACAGGCACTAACATCATATTATAGCCTCACATCTGTTCAATGTATTTACCATTGCTAATATGATTTATAATGTGTCTCCAACACAGTCATAAAAATCAGACAACCGAAAGTGCAAATCTGTCAGCTGTGTGCAAGGCATAGGGCGTCTATCACTGGAGTAGCGATCTCCCTGCCGAGAGTGACTTCGGGAGGCCATATTGAAAGGTCGCAATACAGCTCTTAGTACTATATTTTATTACGACTATTTTTTAATTATTATTATTATTATTATTATTATTTGACCCAATTTCACAGAGAAAAATTACCTTTCAAAAACAGTCTTAACACTCCAACCATTGTGGTCAAGGCCTAAGTATCTGCTCTTGGATCTAAGCAGTGTCAAGCATAAATGGTTCCTGTGTAAATTACAGGACTTTCTTTGCATACAGTAGCGAAGCACTAACTAAACAGTAATGTAGAACAATCACTAAACACTAACATTCACAATGTACTTACACTCAGTAAGCACTCACACATACATACATTCACTATACACACGCACACACTTAACATACACTCACACTCAATAACATTAAATACCCTGAATACCCAACACTCACTAGGCATCACTATACACTACATGCTCACTAAACACTCAAAACACTAAACTTGCTAAATACTCATTATACCCCCAAACACTCTGTAAACATTAATTAAACACTCACTTAATCCTAAACATTAATTAAACACTAAACACTTACGAAACCCTAAGCACTCATTAAATACTAAATGTTTACCAAACCCTAAATACTTATTAAATACTAAACAGTGAATGAAAATCCACTCATTAAAAACTCAATAAACACTTACACATTAAACATTTGCTAAACACTAACATTCACAAGACATTCACTAAACACTCACTGAATACTTACTAAACTTTCGCCACACACAAACAATCACAAAACTTTAACTGAACCTAAACACTCACTAAACTTTCACTGAATATTTATAAACTAAACATTCACTGAACCCTAAACACTCACCAAATACTTAGACACTAAATATTCACTAAACACGAACATTCACAAGACATTCACTAAAAACCCTAAAGACAAAACATTCATTGAATACTTACACAATTAACATTCAATAATATTCACTAAACCCTAAAGACTCAGCACATTCACTGAATACTGACACATTAACAGCCACTAAACGCTTACTCACTAAACCCTAGCAATTCACTAAACACTTACTCATTAAACATTAACCATAAAAAAAATTGACAATAACAGTAATTTTTCATTTCTCTTGTTTTCTTCACATTAATGCTAGGTGATTATTTATTTTTTTTTTTTTTTTTGGTCTAGTTTGCTTTCATATTTATTCATAATCTTGAGAGAATGGAAATGTTCGAAATGATTTGGTGTGTGGAGAGATTGTTTAAAAAACAAAGGATCTCTGTGTCCTTCCTCAGCCAGGTCTATTATATCTGATGAATTTTACACCAGCCAAAAAAAAATTCGACTATAGTAACAACAATATTCATTCCCAAAACTAATAATAAAAAAAATGTATCCATGATTTCATTAGTATGAAAGTCAGTTGAAACCAAAAGAAGGTAGTCCAACTTCGATAAAAACAAACCGAGTAGGCTATACCGCAGTTATTATGATCTGTACTCTTACTATAACGTATATATTACATATGTATTACTATTATTTAATGAGTGCGTATTACTCTATTTAACAAATGTTATATACGTAGACATTTTACAGCAATAACTCTAATAATGATAAGAACTTACATGCTACTCTACAGTGCCAGTCTTCCAGCCACCGCTACATTAATGTTCATCTCATAAACAAAGCTAAAGCGAGTACTATAATTGAAGTCAGGCCTACAGATGACTGTTACTTATATAAAACAAATAAATAATATTTGTATTAGGTAAATACAACGGATATAGAAAGGATAAAAATGTTTATTAAATATATCACGATAATGTATAATACGGGTCAATAGTAGCTTACTATACTAACCCAGACATTAATCATCAGGGTTTGCCCTTCCCCCTGCCCACCTGTAAGGTGTGGCTGTCAGGGGAAAACCACCCACTACAATGTTTGACATTACTGTCACAGCATTCTAAGATATGGAGTGCTATTGTAGTACAAATTTTACTTGGTGTCTCCAATGTTGGATGCAGATCCTGTCTCCCCCTCCCCCTCCTCCTCCCCACTCATTGTGGGGTGTCTGTCAGGGGGTAACCACCCACTAAAGTGCCTGTCATTACCACCGCTGTACTCTAGGATGTGAAGTGTTATTGTAGTACAAATTTTACTTGGTACCTCCAATGTTGGATGCAGAGCCTGTCTCCTCCTCACCCTCCCCTCCCCTCCCCACTCATTGTGGGGTGTCTATCAGGGGGTAACCACCCACTAAAATGCCTGTCATTACCACCGCTGTACTCTAGGATGTGCAGTACTATTGTAGTACAAATTTTTCTTGGTATCTCCAATGTTGAATGCAGATCCTGTCTCCCCCTCCCCTCCCCCTCCCCCCCCCACTTGTTGTGGGGTGTCTGTCAGGGGGTAACCACCCACTAAAATGTCTGTCAACACACCACAGTACTCTAGGATGTGCAGTGCAATTGTAGTACAAATTTTACTTGGTATCTCCAATGTTGAATCGAGATCCTGTCTCCCCCTCCCCACTCGTTGTGGGGCGTCTGTCAGGGGGAAACTACCCACTAAAATGTCTGTCATTACCACCACAGTATTCTAGGATGTGCAGTGCTATTGTAGTATAAATTTTACTCTGTATCTTGTACGTTGGATCTAGATCCAATTAAACCCCCCTTTTCAGTGCGTCTGTCAGGGGGAACCCACCCTCCAGAATGTCTGTCACCGGTCATTCTATAATTAGTAGAGTCTGCAGATACATTATATATTAGTTTCATCTGGCATCTCATATACTGGATCTAGACCCAAAATCTAACAAGCAATTAGTGGTGCTTGCTAAGTAAGCCACCCATATATTTCCGGCAGACGGTCAGTTTCACGGTTTACAAGTCTACTCCTAAATACCCGTAGGGGTTACAGTTGGTATCTCGTTCGTTGTATCTCAGTGGTCCAGGCTGCGGACTATAGGGGAAATATCACTTCCCTGGAACAATTCTCTTAAGTTCAAAGATCCTTCACTTGATCCTTCTTGGGTGTGTAAATCCTCAGTTTCCTCTCTTACAGACGTAGTCCTCTTTATACATCTGGCAGTTACATAACTAGGCAACAGGTGGGGGTTATTCTTCTCCAGATCTACCATAGGACTAATCCTCATGGTTTGTCTGTCGCTACAGGACAAGGAATAAATGGCACACCACCAACTTCATTACCCAACAGAACATGTACACCTACAGCCAGCGAGTCCTTCACAGCAAAATCAACATTCCCTGTCACTAATTCACACGACAGGTGTAAGCGGCATCTAGGAGTTACTTCTTCTCCTATACCCTTCAAAATCACTGAATCTCCAGTGAGACTCTTCTCTAACTGAGGGTGAGCACCACATACTTACCACAATATGGTTACTCCACCCTCGTGGATATATGGCTTAAAAGTCTCCAAACTGCCAAGCCACACACTGCTTGAGGTTACATTTCCACTGGTTGCTAAACACTCAGCTTGTTAAGTTTCAGTCTTCTGTGGAGTGATTCCTCCACTGCTCTTCATAGTCTGTTTCACTTGGTCACCTTTCACTACTTGACCAACTGGCTTTCACAGCTGTTGACTCTGGTAACACTCTTGACTGAAGTGTCCTGCTCTTCCATACTTAAAGCAGACAACATTAGGTTTCTGTAACTGTCTTGAAAAATTGAATGAGTATTTCACATAAGCTTCTGAGGTGTATTACCTTGTTTACTCATGGTAGTATCACTTGTAGGTTTCCCATTAAATTTGTTAGCTGAAACTTGGATGAGACTTAAAACCTGTGTGTTGTTGATTCTGGTACTTGACATTGTAATTGTGTTTGCTACTAATTATATTGTAATCTTCACTCAGTGTAGCAGCTTGCTTTCTTAACCTTTCTCTCTCTCAAATAGGCTTTTATATGTTCAGGAATTCAAGAACAACTAATTCTTCGAACTCATCAAAAGTTTTAACTTTAGCAGCCTCTAACCACCGTTTAAAACACCTTCTCACTTTATAAGCATAATCTAAGAGGGTTACCTTTCCATCTTTTCTTAAATTTCTGAACATTCATTGTAGTACTATGGGATCATCTGGTAAACAACGTGTAGCACATTGTGTTTAAGTACCTTGTAGTCTTTACACTGATCAGCTGTTAAGGCTAAATAAGCACTTGTCCCTTTACCAATTAAGGCACTTTGTAGCAAAACTGACTATTTATCTTCTGGCCATCCCATACCTGAAGCCACTTTCTCGAAGTGATCAAAGAACTCGTCTGGAGCTTCTTCAGTAAACTTAGAGATTAACTTCTGCCCTCTTACTACATCAAATGCAGGGTCCTGATTACCTTTACAGGTAAAGTAGATCTAGCTCTTATTAATTCCATCTCCACAAACCTTGCTCTTTCTCTTTCCTCCGCTGCTGCTTTTTCTTCTTTCTCCTCTTTCTTGTTTTTCCCTGTCTATTCTCTCTTTCCGCCTGAAGTCTCTCTCTTTCAGCCTTCATTTTAAGCTTAATCAAACTTTTTTCTGCTTCTATGCATCTAAGCTCTAACTCTGTATCACTTTTCTCTTTTGTTTCTTCTTGCTTATTTATAAGATCAGCCTGTGCTACATTCAACAACTCTTGAGCTAACTCTGAACTCATCTTCATCAATTATTCTACCAGAGTCTATCACTGCTTTCATAGCAATACATCTTATTTGTGCCTTTACCATACTAGTAGACACATAACCACCACATGCTACTGCCAAAGCGCTCCACTGTGCCTTAGTCAGAGTGGTTTCAGATAACACTTGGATGAAAGGAGCTGCTAAAAATTCCTGAAGATTGAACTGACCCATTTTCTCTTAAGTTATTAACTAACAACTCAACATAACAAATGCAAAAACAAACAACTAATATGGTACTCTCCTAACAAAATATAACCCTAACACCACCAGTATTAAATAAAGTGATAATGTGATCTGTTTTCCCAGGTCTCTGGGCACCATTTAAACCTGTGATGAAGTGCCAAGTATCTGGTTACTACACTTACCAATCACAACAGCCAGACACCCGAACCTTCATCACAGATAAAATATGACTGAATACTCCAAAGGCAATAGCGATCCCTTAAAAGCTTATAAATCAGACTAACTTCATTAAAACAGGTGTGGTGAGTAATCTTATATGTAATTAAAGTGATTAAAGGGCATCACTCCATCAACAACTTTAAAAGTTTAAGTATTTCCCTGGTTCTAACTCGGTTCAATTAAATTGAGGCAAAAAAGCTCAATTACACTCTATATTTCTACCTAAACTGGTGAAAAAAAGAAACCACTCATGAAATTTTTAAATACAAAAATTTATTATGAAACTCAAAATTTATAAGTGAAATTCACAATCTCAGGGAAATTTCCTATTACTTGAAAACAACATAAATTTTAATTAATTCTTGAATTGATTATTAAGTAAAATTAAATCAAAATTAACTTATCACAAAAATCAAGAAATTAAATTATTCAAGTAAAATTCAAAGTGTTAAGTAATAATCAAAATTTGAAAATTAATTCATAAGTGTTAAACAACAATAAAACTTGAAAAGATTTCTAAGCAAATGCAGATTAATTCACAAGTGTTAAACTCAATTAAATTTGCAATGATTAACTAACGAAAACACTTAATCAAATTGTAAATGTAAATGTAAACATAGAAAAATGTGGCAAACACCAAAATTGCAAAAACACTAAGAAAGCATTAATCACACAGAATATATACATATAAACACACTTTAATAAGAAAAATGGATAAATGCACAAAAAAATCACTTTAATAAGAAAAATTGGTAAATGCAGGAAAAAATTCACCAACACCAAAATGTGAACAAAATGGTAAAAATTTCCCCTGAAATAACCTATAAGTACTCTCAGTATTTCAAGTAATTTTTATGGTTAAGTTTAGTGCACTGACCTTATTTAAAAAAAACTTACCTTGGCATACCAATTTTAGAGGACCTTTTCCGAAAACCCCAATAAACACTTACGCACTTTTACAACGTCTGTTCAGATTCAACAGTTAAGCACTAAGCAATATGAAATAAATCTAAGAAATACCAAATCTAAAATTTATGAGTAACCAACCAATAAGTATAAAATATTTAAGTTAATGTGAAACCAAAATTCTCTTATACGGAGAGAGAGAGACCTTACCTTAAGACCTTACAGACCTTACATCTTGTTCGGGTTGCCCCCAGGTCCCTCAGTGTGAGGCACCTTAATGTCTACCAGAGAGTTGCTAGTGCATCTTCCGGTATATTTTGCATCTTCCAATCTTGGATGGTCTGGGATGCAGCTTAGATATTTGATAGAAATTCACTTTTCGATTCAATGTGGTTCGGATCCCACAATAAGCTGTAGGTCCCGTTGCTAGGTAACCAATTGGTTCCTAGCCACGTAAAAATATCTAATCCTTCGGGCCAGCCCTAGGAGAGCTGTTAATCAGCTCAGTGGTCTGGTTAAACTAAGATATACTTAACTTTTTCTATTGTAGCTGTAAAGGACCTTTGTACACACTCTATTTGTGCAATATCCTTTTGATAGTGAGGTACCATATCATATTGCAATTTTCAAGTAGACTACGAACATACGTTTTATAAAGCATAATCATGTGTTCAGCTTTTCTTGTTTTGAAGTGCCGTAACAACATTCCCATTTTTGCTTTACATTTTGCCAATAGAATTGCTATTTGATCATTGCATAACATGTTCCTATTCAACATCACACTTAGGTCTTTAACTGCTTCCTTATTTGTGATTGTCTCATTATTAGGTTTCCTTCTCTATCTCCATAATTTATTGATTCAAATTTATCAGAGTTAAATACCATCCTATTTACCTCTGCCCATTCATATACTTTGTTAAGGTCTCTTTGTAGCGCGTTCCTATCTTCTTCACAAGTAATTTCTCTACTTATTCTTGTGTCATCAGCAAAGCTACTCACTTCCGAGTCCTTAACATTACTGTCTATGTCTGCAATCAAAATAGCAAACAGTAATGCAGCTAGCACCGTACCTTGTGGCACACCAGATATTACCTTAGCTTCATCCGATTTCTCATCGTTTGCAATAACTATCTGTTTTCTGTTGTGTCAAAATTCTTTTAACCATCTTTCTACTTTGTTCCCACATTATGTTTTCTAGTTTTCTTCGCTAATATATTATGGTCTACCTTGTCAAAAGCTTTTGCAAAGTCTAGATGGACCACATCTGTTTCTTTTCCATTTTTCATATTTTTGTATATGTTCTCGCGATGGACTAACAGTTGAGTTTGTGTACTATTTCAGGGTACAAAACTGTGTTGCCCTATATTAAACAAATGATTTTTTATTAAATGTTTCATAATACTTTTCTTCATTACCCTTTCATACACTTTCATAATATGTGATGTTAGACTTGCAGGCCTATAATTACTTGCCTCTAGTCTTGATCCACGAGAGAGAGAGAGAGAGAGAGAGAGAGAGAGAGAGAGAGAGAGAGAGAGAGAGAGAGAGAGAGAGAGAATCAACAAATGCATCTCTCTTTCTATGGGAGCTTAACTCACAAAAGAGGATATCTGACCCAAAAAAGGGATTTTGACGTAGGAAAAATCTATTTCTGGGCGAGGAAGCCGTGTCGCCCAGTGAAATAAGTCCGTTTAGCGTTATTTCTAGTAAAATATTGCTATAATACCAGAGAACTGCTAAATTTTACTAGAAATAACGCTAAACGGACTTATTTCACGGAGCGACACAGCCGAGCCCAGAAATAGCTGATTTGGTCAAAACGTTTTCGGAATCTTTATAATTCTCTTTTAAAACAATAAATAGAGAGAAAGTGGGATTACAACTGTAAATAACATTTATTTTCACACAGTTTTAGACAATAAAAGTCTTAAAATGAAAGATACGATTATAGAATTTTCTCGAACGAAATAAATGTCGACATATCCATGAGTGACATCACATATCTTTCCATTTCATATTAAAGGTACTTACGAGTCAAACAATTTTCTTTTGACAAATCGAGAGATATAAAAGTTGATTTATAGGGTAATATTAAATAGTTAAATAAGAAAAGAATCTATATTTTCTTAAATGAAATGAACGGTATCATAAGCAAAACTTCTAGAAGCTTCTAATATGACGTAACTTTACAGAAAAATGGTGAAATCTTCACGTGGTTTCTCGAATAAGATGCACAAGTCCGAAACACGTATACTGTATGATTGACAGGATCCCAAAACAAAACGGAGAACTCGAGTCCCTCATATCTCAAGTGATGACAGCAATTTCTAGCTGGGAACAGACAATGCTAATTTCTCTCTCTCTCTTTTTACATTCTACATTATTCTTAGCTTCAAATTATATTTTTGTGAATTCTTATCACATATTATTAGAACATAATATTGATTCTGAAAATATTGCAAACACTTTTACAACATTTCATAGTTACTGAGAGGAGATATGCATTGCGAAAAGCAACAGGATAAGAATATATATATTTATATATATATATATATAGATATATATATATATATATATATTATACATACAGTGGACCCCCCGTATTCGCGGACTCACACATTCGCAGATTTCTCTCGGGAACGTTTCCCGCATTATTCGCAGAAAATTCGTGCATTCGCGGTATTTTTCTATGAGAAATATCCACAAATTCCTGGTTTTTGTGATCAGTTTCATCATAAAATGCACTTTTTGTGATAAAACTATTAAAAAAAACCAAGTATGAAAATTTTTAGTGGTTTTTCTTAAGTTTTAACTAACAAAATAGGCTGTTTTTAGCACTTTTATAGGGGTTCCAAACATTCGCGGATTCTAATTATTCACGGGGGGGGGGTCTGGTACGCATCCCCCGTGAATACGGGGGGAACACTGTATATATATATGTCTATATCTATATATATATATATATATATATATATATATATATATATATTATATATATATATACATACATATGTATATATACATTTAACCTGCCATTAGAATATTTATGATAAATTTTGAAAATTTTCTATGGCTGGCGTGATAGGATGATAAGATAACCTGGATAGTGTTGAAATTCTTATAGGTCTTACTCATGCCTGAAGAGTTGTGGAAAAAGTTTCTAAGCACCTGAATTCCATTAAGCTCAGACTGTGCAGATGTGGACCATTATGCAGATGATCCAAAGAACCTCCTTTCCTTCCCTAAGTAAGGATCCTAGCTTGGTGGCAAGGTGAAAAAAAAAACTTTTGAGTAAGGGTTTCCCTTGTTGCCTCCTGCTTCAGACCTGTTGCTCTTTACAGACACCTAAAAGTAAGATGGGGTGCCCATCTACAGGATTTTTCCCCCTTCTCCCTAATTAGACCATTGTTGAACAAACTGACAGTCCAGCTATGTCCCCATAACTTTCATAACCCCACTTTGACTACAGCAAATCCTCTTGTCCTTTGGGGACCTCTCAAGAGGCCTCCCAGACTGGGGGAAGCTTCCTCCTCTGCCTCACTTTTTTGGATACCACCAAAATCTCAGCTCCCTCAGTCCCCAAGCAGTATTTTATCTGGGAAAGCTTTTCTCACCGGGCTGGCAAGGTTACCTCCTACTCTGGCAGATAATTATTAACCAGGCCAGGTGGTAAGTATTCTGTTTTACTAGTAGCGTACTTCCTTCTTTTCGTGTGGAAATTAAGGAAGATGTCATTATCTGCCATCAAGGGCTACTGCTCTGCCCATTTGGAGATATTCAAGAGTCGGGGTATGGGCTGAGAGGGAAGCTCCACCCAGGACTCTTTGGTTTCCCATCCTGTGACATGTAAATGGTGTTAAAACAATTACATTTCCATGTACAAATCTCTGTAGGATGCTGTTGTGATATGCTCCACCCAGGACTCTTTGGTCTCCCATCCTGGGACTTACAGCTGATCTGAAAACACCTCCATTTCCATTTACAAAGTACTGTAGGATGCTTTTATGAGAGATATTACCCTTGAAGATTATTTACATTACCTGTAGTCTGAGCTAGGTGAGCGAATGGGTTAAATTCTCTCTCCAGCCAAGTTTCCACATAAAAAGCTCAGGAAGTATCAGTCTGACAAAACCCTTGGTAAGTATCATTCTATACAGCGTGCAGTTTTCGTGGTGGAAGGTTCCTTTCAACCTTATCCTGCACCTTTATTTGTCATTCTGTTGTTGCCTGTTTAGCTTAGGAATAAAATAAGGTTGAACCTTTTTGCCTTGTAAGGGCGGTTAGGTTTTGTATTTGTGTGCCCAAATTTTAGAAGATGGGGTACCAATTGTTTTACCATAGTGGTGAAATTGAAGTGTCTAAAAATTGATATTATTCTGGCTACATCAGGTCATTTCAAGAACTAAATGACAATATCTGTACTTCCAAACTTGTAGCATGTGCCCTAAAATTAAGATAATACTTCTAATCTTGTAACATGGATCATGAAATTATGACCCTACCTGCATCTCTGGCATATAAAAGAACTATAGGAATTTATTCTTATTGGTTCTGCCTTGTGGAAATTCATTAATATCAGTAAGAATTTTTACCCTTGATTTATAACTTAAAAATTTCTTCACCTATTCCCAGTTGAACACAGAAATTTCTTCACCTATTCCCAGTTGAACCTATTGTATTTGCCGGCAGATTATTACTCCTTTTCTAACAGAAGAGGATACTTGTGACCATGACTCCTATTCCTCCTGACCTTGGTCACATGTTGCAGTATGTGGTCTGCTGTGGTACATATTTCCAAGTGGTGGATAAATAGTAACAGCTCTTCTAATTTACAGACTGACAATGTTTTCCTTCACTTCATGACCCCTGTTATTCCTCAGAACTCCTTGATTCCCAATTTGTTGGTTTGAAGTCCAGAGGGTCAGTGTCCAAATAACATTGACACTGTTCCTCTGAAATACCTACTCATGCAGTCATAATATGATGAATTTTTAAGACCAAAACAGATTTTTGTGTTTGTGCAAAACCTTTACTTAACAAAGTAATATTCCCTTCTGACCCCATAGGGCAAGTAAGGAACTTGAGTAAAGTTCTGGGTTTGTACCAAAAAAGTAAATTTTGTTTTTAAAAAATATCTTTTTTGCCGTTTTTATGAATGTGGGTGTTTGTAAGATTTTGTTCTACACTGTATAGTTAATTTCCTTATGTTTTAGGACTAATTCAGTGATGTTGCTTGTTGCTTGAATTACCTTGGCTGTAGTGGCTGACTTGAATCCTCATTAGAGCAATATCTAGTCATCCATGACACTTCATATGCAGTAGCTGCAGAAGTTTTCTTGCACCATTTAGTGAAATTTAGGCAACAAAATTTGAATATTTCAGTGTATATTTTCAGGTAGTTTCAGAGAGTTTGGAATTGTAATGGATAGGGTAATGTATCAATGGTATACCTATAAATGAAAAGTACTAGAATTGTATTGTTATTACTCGGTTGTTAGTACAGAAATTTTGTTTATAAGTGCACAGTGTAATAGATGATTAAATGGAAGAAATTCTATTTAAATACTCTTCATAAATAATTGGAACTAATAAGGTATTGAAGAAAAAAATCATGGTAATAAAGAAAGAATTTTATTCTGAATATCCAAGACAGTATTTGAGTGGAATGTGCATTCATAGACCTTTCATTTGAAATAGTTTGTATAAGACACTAGTTTAAGCTGTGTGTATTACAGGGAACTGTTGGGAATATGAAGTATTCATATATTGGAAGAAAAACTTTTATATGTAAAGATTGACATTCCAGTGCTTTGTGTTTAGGTTGGATGCAGCTTGTGATACTCATATATCATATGACCGGAGCTTCACAAACCTTGCCAATATATATGCACATTCGTGTTTTGGTCTCAGCATACCTTTTTCTCACTGGATATGGCCATTTCTCATATTACTGGAATGGAAGGGACATGGGAATTGTCCGTTATTGTCAGGTTTGTGCCTCATTATGTTACGTTCTTGTTCTGTATGTCTCGTTTGCTTCATGAAGTTCACACTCTCAGAAAAGCTATACAGTAATATTAAAAGGAACTATTTGAGATGAATCTTACCTACTGTTAAAGTTGGCTTAAATCACCATGCTGATTAGGCGAGTCGGCATTCAAACAATAAGAATTGAATGGCTGCTGGATGACTGTCTAGTTCACCTGTTCTCCACCAGGTGTGTTTCAGATGTTGAATCTTTTGACAGAATTCTCCTTGCTGCCATTGCGCTTAGGCGATTGTTGGTATACTATGAAGTTTGGCTGTTTTGTACTTGTTTACAGTATTATAATTTCATTTTCCTAGGATGTCTTCCATCAGAAGCAAAACCAAGAACATAAAGCTCTGTAGGAATGATTTTAGTGTAAGCAAGATGTTGGAACTGGAAGTAGATCAACCTTCGGTTTGTACCAGCTGCAGGGGTACAGAGTGTGATCTTGGAACTAGATGTAAGGAAAGTGGGGGATTGATCTTAGGACTTTATGCCTGAATATGTCATATAGGAAAAAAAGGAAGATGATAGATTGCGAAAGCAATTAGTTACATCAGAACTTAAACATATCAGTTCTATCGTACCTAGTGTCCATTCATCTGCAGCTATCCCTGCTCAGGGTAGGCATTTTGGTAGCTCTGCCTTCTACTCCCCATTTGGTTCAGGAAAAGTGTATCAAGAAGTTAGAACATGACGGTAACCTTATTTGTAGTTCTGATACAAGTTTAACTGAGTTCATGACAGAGAATGTTCCAAATTGCTCTGTAGTGTGCGTTCTTTTTCGCGTTACCTTGTTAGAAGTAAGGTGTTGGTGCCTTGCCTGTATGTAGCCCGAGTCTTCGACTGCCCTGCAATAGTGTGACTTTGTGAAAGAGTCAGCTACCTACTTAGCCCTTTTCACAGTCAGAATCTTGTTTAACACATTCACCTAAGAACAGTTTTTCTAAATGTTACTCTTCGGTCCATATGCACATTCTGCCATCATCAGCAGCTAGTTTGAGGTTGTTAGCACACAGCATTGGTGGGTAGCAATCTCAATTACGAGGGCACAAGTAATGTTCTTTAAGGTCCACAATAATATACTGATGGAAGCAGTAGTAAAATTTTATAAAATTATGGAAAAGCTTACAAACCCTACCCTGGGTTCATCTTCAGTCAAATGAGCAATTTAGCATAAAATGTCAAGAATGGCTGTCCTCGGCAGTCAGATCTCTAACGGACATGGTGGTGAAGAAAGTGGTCAATGGCCCAACTAGGTAATTTCCTCTTCTCTGTTATTATATCTGGCTGCTATCTTGCTGGATCGTCATACGGGCTGACATGATGTTGCAAGTAATACCCCATCAGGAAGAGTGGAAGGTGCAATGGGTAAAGACACCCGCATGGAGGGAGAGGAGAGGTAGAGGCAGCATCAGGCCTGAATATGTAAAAACTAACAATTGGTTCCTCGTTAACAAACGACTTGTTACCATTGAAGGATTCTCTTTCAACTAAGCGTCTGGTGTTTACATTGTGGCTTTTAAAAATAATATTGGTTGCATTCCACTCGGCTCTTATGATCATTGTTAAATGCGTGTGTCACAATTGCGCTACTTTGTGAATGCAATGAAAACGTTCCTTTATGTTCCCCTAGGTGTGTCGTTAGACCTCTTCCACTTTCACCAAAATATTTTCCTTTACAATCTTTGCAAGGTAATTCATAGATGCCTGGAACTTATTCAATTTCAAATATCCTGACTTTTCCATAAACTTGTTAAAGGGAACTTTCCTCAACCACAATATAAATAAAGTAATTAATGTATTACCTAAAAGACATCAACAGGTGCTGGTCTCTTTGAAGAAGAATAGGAATGTTATGATTATGAGAGCTGAAAAGGGTGGAGCCACGTTAGTCATGAATAAGAGTGTTTACTTAAAGAAAACACTCGCTTTTAAATGACACAAACATACCTCGCCTTAGATTCCTCACCCACCACCACCAAAATACAACAGGAATTTGATAGATAACTCAGGAAAATAGCCACTTCACTTGTGGACCCGTCACATAGACATTTAGTCTTAACCAAGATTTTTTCAAAATTCCCTATTGTACCCTATTTGTATGGTGCACCTAAGGTACATAAACTTGGTTGCTCTCTCAGACCTATTATTGACACTTGCAGGTCACCTCAAAATACCTTAGCTGTATGGTTAGCCCAGGTATTAAGTCACTTTCTCGGGAAGTTCTTGAATGCACATGTACAACATTCCTACCAGTTCATTCAATGAGTCAAAGATAATGGTTGGGTTGATGGCAGGATGGTTACCTTGGATGTTACAGCATTATTTATTAACGTCTCTTTAGATTATGTAATTACAAAATTACAATAAGAATATGAACACGCTAATGTATCTTTTCCCATGCCGACAGAACAATTTTTTATGCTAATTAGATCATGTGTTACATCAACATTGTTCCAGTTTAATAACCAGGGGTTTGCACAGAAAGGAGTAGCCATGGGATCTCCCGTCACTGGTACTAGCTAACATTTGTATGGGGTTTGTAGAAAGAGAAATATTAAGCAGATGTGATGAGGTAACAAAGCCAATGTTAAGGCTGAGGTATGTAAAGGATATCTTTGTTGTTTTTAAGGGGCCAGAAGAAAGTTTGGTGAAATTAGTAGAAATAGCTAATAGTATATTACTGTCCAATAAATTTACAATAGAAATGGAAATTGATTTTAAATTGCCCTTTTTGGGTATCTTAGTTTTCAGAGATTGCAATAGTCAAATGTTCAAATTCTCATTATATCGTAAATCAACCAATTCGGAGAGTTACATCCACTTTTATTCCTTTCATTGAAACAGAATTAAAAGCAATGTGGTTATGAATTTTGCCCTATTAGCCTTTAGGATATGTGACCCCGAATATGTAGATGGAGAAGTGCAACATATAATGGCAACATTCAGGAGCCTCAGGTATCCCTCCCATTTTATTGAGAAGGCCATTTCACAAGCCAGGTCTTTCTATCTGCCAAAGCTAACAACAAGGAAAAACCAAAAAAGATATATCATTACCCTAACGTAAAGAATATTAGTGGTTATATAAACAATAGTCAGGACACTAAAATTGTATTTAAAAATAAGAATACGTTAAGGCATAAACTAGTAAGAAACAACAACAACGATAAAAATCCCATAGTTCCAGGCATCTTTGAATTACCTTGCAAAGATTGTAAATGAAAATATTTTGGTGAAAGTGGAAGAGGTCTAACGACACGTTTAGGGGAACATAAACGAGTAGCACAATAGTGACACAAGCATTTAACAATGATCATAGAGACAAGTGGAATGCAGCCAATATTATTTTTAAAAGCCACAATGTAAACAACAGACGCTTAGTTGAAGGAGACTCCTTCAAAGGTAACAAGTCGTTTGTTAACGAGGACCCATTTGTCAGTTTTTACGTACTCTGGTCGTTTGTTAGGGACTTTAATTTTAGGACAGGTTCTGTTTTTCCCTCATCTGATGCTCCTTCTGCCTCTCCCCTCTCCCTCCACAGGTGCCAGATAGCATTTGGGGTCTATACCCATTGCACCTTCCACTCTTGATGAGGTATTACTTGCAACATCACGTCAACCTGTACGACGATCCAGCAGGTTAGCAGCCAGATATAACAACAGAGAAGAGGAAATTACCTAGTTGGGTCATTGACCACTTTCTTCATCACCATGTCCGTTGGAGAAATGACTGCCGAGGACAGCCATTCTTGACATTTTTGTCTTGTTTATCTTCATATATTTTTATGTTGAATTGTTCATTCGACTGAAGATGAACCCAGGGTAGGGTTCAAAAGCTTTTACATAGTTTTATAAAATTTTACTACTGCTTCCATCAGTATATTATTGTGGACCTTAAAGAATAACACAGGATTAGTAATATAGATATAGACAGTTTTTATTGAGATGCTAATGTGTCTGTAGCAATTTTACTTATTTTTATATTACTTCGACTCAGTCGACAGTTTAACCAATCTCTCATGTTTTGCCTATTCTAAATTCTCATCTGCTAGCCTATTCCTCTTTCTCTGTCAAAATGCACTTGTTCGGTTTTTGCATGCTTTTTCTTTGGCTGTCAGCAAATCTCTTACTACTGCCTTGATCAATGTTTCTCTTTCCAATCTACAGTGTTTATAGTACCTTTGGTTCTTTCCAAGCTAGATACTATTCTGGCTTCATAGCTTTCTAACAATGTCTCGTATGGAAATTCATTTGAGTACATATGTTGATTAGCTTTTGGACAAGGTGGGAGAGTCTTTCTAACTCCTCTCCCCTTACTGCCCAAACTTTCCCATTTTCTTTTACATCTCGTTTTCTTTCCCTCAGTTGACTTGGGTGGACATAGCTGAGTCCAGGGATCACTAAAGACTGTCTCCCTTTCATTGAGTCGTGGATGTGACACAGCACTGTGGTTGCCTCCTATTGCCAAGTGTCAATTTCTGTTGCCAGGTGTTGCCTCCTGTTGGAAACTGTCTCCTCCTGTCGCCCTCTGGCAGAAGAAGAGTTTAAATTGGAGAAACTCCTTCGGTTTGAGCGGCATTTGTTGCAACATTACACTTCTCTGTATCCTCATTTAGTTGAGGAAGGAGGCCACATAGTGAATATGTCTCGCTTGTCTTGTGTATTCTGGCGCCCTTTAAATATATGGAGAAGAGAACCTAAGCTTTCACCTTCAATTAGAGTGCATTTCGTAACTTTTCTCGTACTCGGTCGCACAAAGCTCCCTTTAGGTCTGCTGTGGCGTCTTCTTCAGTAGAAGGTTAGAAGGTTCGGTTTCTTTCTCTTTTCTGTGGAGAGACGAACTCGAGACTGACAGGTGCTTTGGACATGCTGAATGGAGTCTCAGTCTAGCTTGGTGAGTTATCTTTTAATCTTTTACTCAGTACATTGTCTCTTCTCTGCATCAGCTAAGAGAAGTGGAGGTACCAACCTAGCGAGTTTGTGAAGCCTGCTTTAAGGTTTTGGGGCCAGTTGGAGTTTAGCTAAGAAGAAAGTTTTAACTAATTTCTGATGCTTCAGGCTAATGTTCTCATGCTTATACTAACTCTGTTTGGAAGAGGTGAGACCACTTTTGCTTCTGTCAGCTTATGCTGCTCAGGTTAAGGTAATAAGGGAGTACCTATTGGTACAGTCTTGTTTTATACCTTCCTGGGATAAGTTCAGCCCTCAAGTTCTGGTAGATGGACAGTTGGAGAGCATTGGGAGAAGTACCTTACATGGTGGAGGTGGTGAAGGGGAGTTATGATTCTTTTTTGGGTGCCTTCCACTGATTATATCTATTGCTGTTCATGATTCATTTTGGGTGCCTTCCACTGATTATATCTTTTGCTGTTCATGATTCATTTTGGGTGCCTTCCATTGATTATATCTATTGCTGTTCCTTCGTCGTCAGCAGAGGTTGTATATAGAAAGAATGAATGGACCAGGTGGTAATTCACTGGGATTTTACCTCTGTCTTTCCTAGCTCTATAAGCAATTGGAGATAGGTGGTCATTCTTGGACATTTTGAGACTGAATAACGTGAAGTCTGTCCCCATACATTTTGGTTTTTCTAGCATGGTTTTAGTGCCTTTCCAAAGAATGGTCAGACTTTTGGTAGATGTATTTACAAGAAGGTATTGCTGTTCAGTGCGCTTTGGGTTAGTGTACAGCTCCTCTATGAGCATTGTCAGGGATTTTGTCGTCCATAGGTGGATGGTTTCAACTGTAGGAACAAGAATTTTTTCTACTGAATCACTGGTTCAAGTTGGCCAACTCTGTCGACAGTATTCCAAAGGCCAAGGACCTGTTGCTTCACCTGGCACAGTTTCTATGCATTGTGATTTCTAATTCTCTCTATATCCTCCTCATTCCTATCTAGTGCTGTAGGGTTGATAATTTAAATGTGCAGGCTTGTCTGTCAAAGATGAATAGGTACTTGCTTCTTGAAGTATTTTAGGCATGAAGGAAGCTTCCTAATTAGTAAGGGTTTCCTTTATTAGGAAACATGACCTCACTGGGGAGCACTCATGTAGACTTACTAGCATGTAGATGAAGAGGAACACCAAGTCGATTACTACTCCGACTCAGGCCTTTACTTTGTATCTACTCTCAGAAAGTACTATTAAACAATTTCAAGTTGAAGAATTGCTTAGTGACTCCTGTAGAGCTTTTGTAGCCTCAGGGCAAATGATTTTCAGAATTTCTAGTGTTCTCAGCAGATGTCTCTCTTATTCTTCTGTTAAGAGTAAATCAGCTTAAATTACAAAATGCTGTGCACTTCCACTAACTTATGCATCTCCTTCCTAACTGCCTGGAGGTGCTAGAATGTCCCCTCCCAATAAGGGGATTTTCAAGGTATCATAGAATCTATCCTTAATCAAGCAAAAACAACCATGGCCTTGTATCAGAAGCTGTGGTCTGTGTATTGCTGAGGGTGCCATTCTAGAGAAATTTTCAGCACCTGCAACCTTATAGACATAAATTTTTTTCTGCTTTCTTAGGGATAGTAAGACTTTCACTGTCTACTTTCAATGTTATCGTTCCATGCTTTCCTCAGTATTGCATCATGTGCTTTTAGATTTTGCTGAGGATCAGCACTGTAAGGTGTTGAGATTGAAGCCCCTTCATCTCAATATTGGCAGTCAAAAAGAGTAAATTTATTTCAAGCACCCTTCTTTAAGCTGTTGCAAAGGGAATGCTATTAAGGGATTTTGACGAAGGAAAAATCTATTTCTGGGCGAGAGACCTGTGCCGCCCAGTGAAATGCTCCTTTAGCATAATTTCTGAGGTATATAATTGCTATATCTTACCAGAGAAAAAGTTGCATTGGAATGCTAGGGATGAACCCAGCTCGCTCACCTATATAAGGTGTCGGTATAGTAACTGGGGCGTGAAAACCACTGTCAGAGGTCTCGTACCATTTAGATCTCTCCTCCTTCAAACTCCCCCGTTACTACGAGGTGCCGTTCTACATCCCACTACTGTTCGCTACTACTACTACTTCCACCCATGCGATCCCGCTCACTCCTCATAGCACCCAAGCTTGGGCCAATTCTGGGAGGGGAAAGCAGTGGGTGGGTTCACTGGGTGGCACAGGTCTCTCGCCCATAAATAGATTTTTCCTTCGTCAAAATCCCTTTTTTTCTGGGCTCCACCTGTGCCGCTCCGTGAAATAGTACAAGAGAAATGGTCCCATAGCTTGGAAACAACACCTGAGTAAGGAAAATAAATTAAAATCTAGAGTTAATTAACTTGTTTTAATCTGCATTTGTATATATAAATATAAAAGTACTCAAATATAAGTTTAAATCTCTTATGAACCAAGATAATAAATTAAACAGCATTAGTCAAAACACAATGAGTTCCAAAATTCTTGGAAGTAAATAATGAATCATACATGATGTCCAAAATTAATGCCTTAAAATTAATATCTATATACATTCTAATAGCACATAGGGTGCAATCCAGGTGAATATCACATAGGGTTCAATCCAGGTGAATACAAAACTACAGTAGGGACAATAAGTAAGGCAGGTAGGAGAGAAAGTAAAAAGTGAAATAGTTAATACAAGACCTTATCATTATGGTTCGTAATCTTCAGGAGGAACCACATTCCCTGCTGCCACTGTTGCAAATTTTAGGGCTTCCAAGGATTTTAAATAGTGGCGTTTAAAAACTGCTGGGGATTTCCAGCCTGTATACCTTTTTAATTCATCAAAATTCATATGGTGAAAGTAATTTATGGATGTGGCTACTGCTCGTATATCATGAACATGTGGGAATGATTCTGGGTTAGCTTGTTTAATAAAATACAGAATCTGTTGTCTGATTCCTTTCAGGGAAATGGTTCCTCCATTCTCTCTAATAAATAAGGGCCCCGAGGACTTATTGGAGGTTCTATTCAAATATGCTCTCAGAGTGTTTGTTGGACATAAAGATGGATCTTGAGGAAGAGGAACAATCTTCCACGACAACCATCTGTTCTGTGGATCCTCATTTTTGGCTAAAAATCTCTTGTCCGGAGAAATTAATATTTCTCCTGACGAGAGGAAATCAATATGACCCGGATCTCTAGACAAGGCTGAAAGTTCCGATATTCTAGCGCCAGATGCCAGACTTACTAAAAACAGTGTCTTTCTAAGTAGTGATATATAATTATATGAGTCATTAAGGGTATCAGAAGCTAACTTAAGTACATCATTCAAAAACCAGGAGACTTTGTTAGGACGAGTTGTTGGTTTTAATCTGGCACAAGCTCTCGGGATAGATGAGAAATATGAATCTGTAAGATTAATATTAAATCCAATCTGAAAAATCTTCTTCAAGGCAGATTTAATTGTTGTGATTGTATTGGCTGCCAGGCCTGACTCAAATAGAGTCCTGAAAAAGGTTACTGCTAGATTCATAGTCATCGTATTAACCTTCGAGTCTCTTAAAAACTTTGCGAGTTTTCTTACAGCTGAATCATACTGTCGAAGAGTAGATTCTCTTTTATCTGATTCCAAAAACAGGGTATTTTGAGGATCAATTTCAGCATCTTTTTGTGCTGCAAATTTCATAAAGTCCACAAAGTTAGGACACTCTGAATTTTTGAGGAAGCTAACACACTGTGAGTTTGTACTACTTGTGTTAGTTTCGGATTGGGGATCCGCTGAGGTCGGAGACCCAGTTCCACCAGTAGAGGAAACCAGTTGCTCTTGGGCCAATTGGGGGCTACTAGAGCCACCCGGCCTTTGAAAGTTCTGAGTTTGTCTAGGACTTTCATCAACATGTTTATTGGCGGAAATAAGTAGATTCTTTCCCAAGAGTTCCAGTCTAGTGACATTGCGTCTGTGGCATAAGCCCGAGGCTCCAGGTTGGGGGCTACATAACATTTTAGTTTGTGTTTGGACTCTGTGGCAAACAGGTCTATTTGGAGACCCGGAACCTGATGTGAAATCCATCTGAACGATTTTAAGTCCAGTGACCACTCCAACTCCAGCGGAGTTGTCCTCAAGAGTGCGTCTGCCACTACGTTCCGTATTCCTGCCAGGTGAACCGCTGACAGATGCCAACGGTTCATTGTTGCCATGGAGAACATAGCTATCATTACATGGTTTATGTGATTCGATTTGGAACCTCCTCTGTTTATGCAATGGACTATAACTTCGTTGTCCAGCACTAGTCTGATATGTTGCTTCCTTGCTGGGGCAAGCTTCTTTAGAGTCAAGAATACTGCCATGGCCTCTAAGACATTGATATGAAGTTGGCGAAACATTGTCGACCATAATCCCTGGACTTTTTTGTACTGGGAGTACCCTCCCCAGCCGGTTAGAGAGGCGTCTGTATGTATGACCAGTGCTGGTGGTGGAAACTTTAATGGAATGGATTTTGCTGAATTCTTGACTTTCGTCCACGGCTGAAGTCTTTTCCTCAAAATTGGTGGAATTCGAGCTATTTTGTCTCGATTCCTTTTGTTTGCTTTGGACCGCCATACTCGATTTATATCCTTCAGTCTGGCCTTCAGTAATACCTATGTCTGTTACTGAGGCAAACTGGAGAGCACCTAGGATTCTCTCTTGTTTTCTCCTGGACGCCAGCTTGTCCTTGAGAAAACTTTTTGTATTCCTTGCTATTTCTTTCCTCTTGTTTACTGGAATAGACAGTGTGTGTGTGTTTAGGTTCCATTGTAACCCTAACCACTGGAAATTTGTTGCTGGAACTAGGCGTGACTTATTGAAGTTGATCTGAAATCCTAAGTGTTGTAGAAATTTTATTACTACATTTGTCGACTTGAGGCAATTTTCTACACTATTTGCCCAGATAAGCCAGTCGTCTAGATAAGCTACTATTTGTATTCCTTGAGTCCTCAACTCTTGGATTACTGTTTCTGCCAGTTTGGTAAATATCCTGGGTGCTATATTGAGTCCGAATGGCATTACTTTGAATGCATATGCTTGGTTGCCCAACTTGAATCCTAGAAACGGACGAAAATGCCTTGCTATCGGAACGTGATAGTAGGCATCTGTAAGATCTATAGAGGTGGTGACGGCCCCACGGGGAAGTAAGGTCCGCACCTGTGAGACGGTCAGCATATGGAACTTGTCGCATTGAATGTATAAATTCAGATGAGACAGATCTAAAATTACTCTTCGCTTGTCTGAGTCTTTCTTTGGAACGCTGAACAAGCGACCTTGAAATTTTAAATATGTTACCTCTTTTATTGCATTCTTTTGTAAAAGATCTTTTGTATACAGAACTAGTTCTTCCGTTTGTCAGCATATGGAACTTGTCGCATTGAATGTATAAATTCAGATGAGACAGATCTAAAATTACTCTTCGCTTGTTTGAGTCTGTCTTTGGAACGCTGAACAAGCGACCTTGAAATTTTAAATATTTTACCTCTTTTATTGCATTCTTTTGTAAAAGATCTTTTGTATACAGAACTAGTCTTCCGTTGGAGGTTGATGAAAACTGGTTGGTGGAGGGGGCCCTTCTATCCAACTCCACCCCAGACCCTTGGAAATTATGCTGTACGCCCATTTGCTGAATATCCAACGGTTCCAATAGAGGTACAGCCTTCCCCCTACCTGAGGATTCTCACTGGGTTGCAATAGACCTGTTCCCCGGAATCCTCTGCCTCTAGCGAAAGCTCTTCCGCTACCTCTGTTGCGAAAGGCTCCTCTTGCCCTACTACCTCTAGCATTTCTATTATAGCCATGGAACACGCCTTGTGTTTCATAGGTGGAATTAAAAGCTGGGGAAGGCGTAAATGAGGTAGTGGCCACTTGTTGATGAGGTTGTGGGGTGACTCACACGTATTGTTGTTGGGGTGTGCCTTTGATGTTGAAGGCTGACTCACATGTGGTACTGGTATTGACTGGACTACCTGTTGAGTTTGTTGACCTTGGAATGATTGAAAATTCCTTGGTCTTTTCCTGCCTCTAGATTGGTTCCCGGATGGCTCAAACTTAAGTTTAGGCATTAGTCCCCACCGGACCTTGAGGCTCTGATTTACTCTTGCAGCTTCGCTAAGAACACTGTTTACCATATCCTCCGGGAACAGGTCAGGACCCCAAATTGATGTTTTTATAAGCTTATTAGGCTCATGCCTAATCGAGGCTTCAGATAAGACGTGTTTCCGGCATCTCCGTCTGGCTACCGCAAAGTCGTATGCGTCACATTGTAACGTATGAAGCAACAACTTTGTCAACACTTTAAATAATGGCTCCTCTTCGTATACAAGAGAAGACATTTCTGCCATTGTGGCTGAGTTGATGGACCTACTCAGCCGCATACGAGCTTCAAATTCAAGTTTTACCAGGGAGTCCGGAAGCCTAGGTAGCCGTTCGCTGAACTGTGTAGAATCACAGTCAGCGTTCAATTTCCCCGTCGTAAACGTTGCTGGGGCATCGATCCAACAATCGTGATCCCCCGGGAACAGAAGAGAAGTCAAATCTGTTTCTCGTAACTGCGGCATCGGTTTGTCTTCAACCGCCACTTGAAGAGCAAGGTCCACCATTTTCGTGGTGCAAGGCGTTGGAGTTTGCCCCTTCACCACAAACATCGTATATGAACTTTTATGGGGTGTCAGCATGGTGTTGACGCACTCCCATTCGTTTAAAGTCCGAACCCTGGCGGACTGTGCCTGCTCTTTAGGGTAGATGACGGTTTCTTTAGGAACCTTATCTAGCCTGACTAGCGCCTCCTCAGTTAAGCGCGCAAACCCCGGGAAGGGGAATTGAAGTCCCGCCGGATAGAATTCATAATCTTCTACCGGCCGGGTGCCACATCCCTCAATTGTCAACATGCCATCCTTGAAGGGGGCATGTAATGCCAATCACCAGGGATTACTCTTGACGAACACCGGGAGTTTAGAGGCGTCCGGGATCACGTACTGCTGTTGCTGAGGCAGTCCGGATCGCAAGAGATTCTCCATTAGATTCTCCTGGTTTTGCAGTCTCTGTGCCAGGGTATCTACAGACTGCAGACGATCAACTAAAGATCCAATCTGAGACTGGACTATGTTGCCCATTTGCTCCATTAATTGGCTCGAGAAAGCTACTGGATCAAAGGGTACCTCCGGGGTCTTAGCTTTTGAGCTGCTCCTCGCCCCCGACCCATGGTGAGAGGAAGTAGCTACCACTGGGTCTTTCGATGTCTTAGAAGACAATGAAGACTTGGATGGTCACGGCAGTTTAGAAGGCTTACTTAGTTTTGGTAAAGTCTTTTTCAAAGGTTTTACTTTTGGGGCTACTGAGCATGGCCTGTCCCCAGCCATGTTCTTCCCAGTAACCCTTGGAAGGAAGTTTGAGAAGAGTTAGACGGTGACGGACTAGGAATAGGTATTCTAGACCGTGCACCTCCTGCCTCACTTACCTCCCTACCTTGTTCCATGGTGTCAAGAACCATCGGCTACAGGTCCAAGCTGATGACTGCTACATCTTCTAGAACCGCTTCTCCCAGTCCCTCCAGGTCCTCTAGCAAAATCTGAGTATCCTCCCTGATCTTGGCTATGATGGGTTCCGCCACTTCTTTGGCTACCGCTGCCGACATCTTGGCGTTGTGGTAGATGAGATTACACATCTCTTCTGCCAGGATGTAGGGTTTCTTGGCCTTAACGTTTCTGGCAAACCCGCTGACCCAGATCTTGAGGGTTGACATGGCAGAACTCTTGGTGGCCTGAGGGGTCTGAAAGAGAATGTTTCCGTTAGGATTGCCTAAAATATTTAATTTTATAATTTTTTCCAAATTTTTATCAAATTATACTTAACATAATTATTAGACTATAAGACGGGATACTTACCGATTCCGCGGTTATCTTAGAGACCAGCCCGTAGCAGATCTCGCACCCATCTGGGTGCCATACCAGTAAGTCGTCCACCTGGACCGCACACGGAGCATGAGATCGGCAGACCTCATGTCCACAAGCTTGCTGTAGAACAGCAGCACAAGCTGTCATCTGGCATCGTACTACCTGTAATTGAAATTGTTACATGAGTATCCTATTGGGATTACCGGAGGCTCCGAGTTCTTGAAATAAGCTTATCTTAAGCTATAACATCCAGGTGGATGCAAGATTTATTATAGCCAGATTATGAATAATATAACTTGATACTAACTTATGATCATTCATTATTATTATTGTCGTAAATAATGAGATTTACATTATCCCGTCAGTGCCGGGAAGGTAAATTCTAAAGTAAACAATTTTTGAAAAGTCAACTAATACCATCCCGTCGGCATTAGGAAGCTAAATGATTATGACCCAAGGGTCCTGAACGTCTACCGAGATAGGAAGTCCCGGTAGAAGAAAGGTAAGGGAGGGAAGAGCTCTATTTACTCCCGCCAGCCCCGGGAACCTTTCATATGAACTAACGACAATAATATTAAAATGAAACGACATAAATTCGTACATATTTTAGTTCTAACCTAAATGTCAATAGTATAACCAATAATGGATATCATATGTCACTTCTTCCGTGATCACTTCGTCTTCCCCGTATAGTTAGCCTACACTTCAGATCAAGGTAATATACATGAATCTGAACCAATTTTAACTAAGGCCAACAGTTAGAAGTGGAAGAATAACAACGAATAAGATCACGCTTGAAAAATACCTTGTACGCAGCAAGTGCTCTTCCCGGCCCGTCCGGAGGCCAACCGTAGGAGCCGGGAGAGAGCACGGCTTGCCACGACCCGTCGCGTGAGAGCGTACTCGTTCACTCTCTCATCTCGGCTGCTCCCCACTTAAACTCTATAGTGAGTGAGTCATGTGGGGTATCCCATGGGTGGGGTGTGATGAGGCGTACTCCACCAGGGTGGGTAGCAAAGCGGGAACCAGCCTAGGAGCATGGCTCGTAGTGATCAAGTGGACCTTGTAACCGGCCAGGTGAGACAACCCTCCGAGAAACAGTGGATCCACGTGATCCACATGTGCCTAGCCTAACCCTAACAGAATGACCATAAATTACCCAATTATCGATTATACAAAGATACAAATATATATAGGTTATGATGGCAAGCAAAGAGAAATTAATGTGAATGTTTCGGGAAAGAGAGGAACATGGGGGGGGGGGGGGGGGGGGGGGGGAAGAATGGGGTTCTTGCATGTAGCCTAGCCCTCCAAAATCGGGTAGCTACCGACCTGGTCAGGAAGACTTCATCGCTTAACTGTTAGATATACCCAATCGGGTAGTATACCGATTGGGTCGATAGAATTGATTAAGGATATAATCCTGTGATCACGAGGTTCCTCTCTATCATAACCTTAACAAAGGACCTATCTCTTATATATAAGAATGATTAACAAACTTAAGCTAATAAGAGTTGAATAATCCTTAAAGTTAGAAATCACTCTAGTACACCCGAATTCATACTGGTGTAGGCTACCTTCCGAGGACGTATACGGCCCGGTCGGGTAGTAATGCAAGCCAGCACCTAATTTTATTATGCTATAATAGCACCGCGTGAAACTTTGCGAATTGGCAATGTACATGCAAGATGATAAAGATAAAGCAGAACACAATTAGTATGAGGAACTAATTGCTATTCGCCAAGTAAACAAAGGCTCTAGAAGGTAGCGACATCAAAGTGGCTGACAGGGAGCGGTAATCTCTGACTCCCGATACTTAAATTACCTAAGTAATTAAACGTACCGACTATCGCTACTTCCAGATCCAAAACTGATAGTTTTAATACTCAACTTGGTGGCAGAGGCTTCCAAAAGATCCGACATCTTGCATAAAACACCAAAATCACAGATCCAAAAGTAACGCGTGCGCTTCTTAAAGATGCTATGAAAGGAGTGAGCGGGATCGCATGGGTGGAAGTAGTAGTAGTAGCGAACAGTAGTGGGATGTAGAACGGCACCTCGTAGTAACGGGGGAGTTTGAAGGAGGAGAGATCTAAATGGTACGAGACCTCTGACAGTGGTTTTCACGCCCCAGTTACTATACCGACACCTTATATAGGTGAACGAGCTGGGTTCATCCCTAGTATTCCAATGCAACTTTTTCTCTGGTAAGATATAGCAATTATATACCTCAGAAATGATGCTAAAGGAGCATTTCACGGAGCGGCACAGGTGGAGCCCAGAAATATCTTTTTGCCTTAGAGCCGAGGGTGATGTTAAAGCTACGTTTTTCAGAGAACTTTAAGAATTTCAATGTAAACTCCTTAGTGGGGAAGAAGAGGAAACTCTTCTTTGACCTGTTGGGGTAATTAGATCTTGATCAGATTGGTTAAGCCTGGAAGAGGTAGTTATCCTTTTAGAAACCTAGAACATCTTTGTCAAAGGTTAATCCTGAAAGAGACAAAGTTAACCTTTTGCTTTATGGTTTTAAGAAACTTAGAGGTCATTGTCAAAGATTAAGCCTGGAAGAGGCAACATTAACCTTTTGTTTTGTGGTTTTAGAATAGTTAAGCCTGGAGAAGGCAAAGTTAACTTTTTGTTCTGTGGTTTTAGAAACCTAAAACTCTTTGTCAGAGAGCACAAAGTCCTCTGTGATGTATTTGATAAGGCTAGTGCATGAGAACTACCTTTATTGAATGTAAACATTCATAGTGTTATGTCAATTTGTCACTTCAGGATAGGATTAATGTGGTGCAGTAGAAGTGCAATTTGGTTTTACCCGCTCACTACCTTCCTTAAATATGCAGATTCATGTAAAGCCCTTATCCGCTACTAGTAGTGGATAGTCTTTTCCTGAATCGAAGAAAGAGCAATCCTTTGCGCTTTTTATTTAAATCCTCAGTTTTAATATTTTGGGGAGTGTGAAGGTACAATTTTGTATAGGAGCATACCTTTATATCATAAAGGTATTTATTTTCAGTGACTGTCGTTTTATAGGGCTTTTGAACCCTGGCACAGGGGTCCAGTTATGCCACTTCTGTCTCATTGTGGCTCAATCAAAGCAATTTTCTCTGCACAGCTGTTCTTTGCTGCACACGAATGAGAGCCTTGCTCTATGAATGGAATCCAACTTCTGGTGGCAGTAAAATCTAGAAAGGGTTCCGGATCAGGTAAGAATGTTTTGGGTTTCATGCAAGAAACCTTTAACTCGATTGGCTGAGCGAATTTTGTTTAGCTGCATTAGCCACCATCCTCCTCTTAATGTGGGAATTAGCTAACTTTAACAGTAGGTAAGATTCATCTCAAATAATATTAATTTCCATTATGAAATTTATTATTTGGATACTTACCTACTGTTCAAGTAAACCCCACCCAGCTTCCCAGCTGTCAAGGAGAATTATGACGAGCTAAAACATTTGAAACACACCTGATGGAGGACAGGTGAACTAGACAGTCATCTGGGCAGCCATTTAATTTTTTTTATTTGTTTGAATGCCAACTCGCCTAATTGGTGCAGAGATATAAGCTAACTTTAGCAGTAGGTAAGTATCCAAATAATAAATTTTATCATGAAAATTTATATTTTTATACTTAACATTAACTGTTCGAATTCTAAGATATTGCTCTGAGAACTATATCTTAGCATTCTGAAATAATTTCTTCAAATTGACAGATAAAATTATTTGATTAACAAAATCCATCATTTACATTAGCCACAGACTTTCTGTTCCACTTAAGTAAGACCGTCACGTTTTATGTAGTCTAGAATATGCCTGTGACATATGAGTATGGTTAGGAGACGAGAATATTTTGAGTAAGAAAAAATTGTACAAAAAATTTTGTTTGACAAACAAATTTGTCATAGAACAAACCTTTTATTTGCATGAGCCCAAGTCATGGGGAGGATCTACCTGCTGCAGAATTAGCTGATAAGAATGAATCATCCAGTTGAAAGCTCATAGGTGTAAGATTAGCAAGGAACCATCTGATGTAAATGACAGAGTTTGAGATGAGGAGTTGAAACCCCATGCATTGAGTAAAATAAAAATATCTATCATTGTAAGATGTTTAGATATGGTAATGAAGATGTAGAAGGAATTGCACTTCCAAATGCAGTGTGTTACTTGTATAATACTTGCACTTGCAGTTGTTATTTAAGGAAAAGACAGCATGACATATGAAGGGAAGTAGACTATCAATGTTAGGGGCTGTCTCACTAGGATGGGTGTCTTTTCAGGGAGTCATGCAGAATGACTTTTCTACATGGCTAACCAAAGATATAAGATTGGCATCCTCCCTAAGAAATTAAAGGAAAAACATGTCTGAATGTTAAACTGTGCTGCACTGCCAGTTGTGTAAACTCATGGAACCTGAAGAAGGCCCAGAAGTGAATACCAGATGAAGTTTTTATGGGTGACCTGTAAGGTCAGCCAGCAATGATCTCCGGATGGAAGGATGATTAGAACATCACAGAATGAATCTGGCATCCTAGGAACCCACAGTTCCAGGAGTGAGT
>NC_061108.1:55768919-55811419 GCF_015104395.2 Macrobrachium nipponense | reverse complement strand
ATCTATCTATATTATCATAATATATATAGGATATGATGAAATAAATCTTATATTAGATATAGCTATGATATTCCTATAGTATTATTATAGAATTTTTTTAAAATAGAAAAAAAAATAAAAAATAATTCAAATTATAGAGAATGAATGTATGATATGTCTTTATAGAGATAATATTCGGAGTAATATATTCTGATATATATGAATGACGCTATGATATTATATATCTATCTATATATATCTATCTATTCTAAATCTATAATATGCTATATAATATATATCGCTTATATATATATAATATAGATATACTATATAATCTATATTATAGTATATATCTATATATATAAATTCTATATACTCTATATCATATATATATCTATAGAGATGAATCTATATAATATAGTATCTATATGATATAACTAGATAGTTATAGAGATCTTATTATAGTATAGTATATTTATATTCATAATATATCTGAATATATATCTAGAATAATCTTAAATCTTCTATATAATCGTACTATTATATATTATCTATAGAATATATCTCTATATATATATATATATCTATAAAATATATATCTATATAGATATTTCAATTCTATCTATATATATATTATATAATATGAATAGATATATAATATAGATATATGCTATAAATAGATATTTACTAAATATTAATATCATATATCTAAGAATATTTATTCTAATTTATCTATATAGATAGTATATATCTAATAATATATATATTATTTATCTTATATACTATGTCATATATATTCCAATATGAATTATATCTATATAATATATCTATATATATCATCGATATATATCTATAATATATATATATATATATCCTATTTATACTATATATCTATCTACGATTAGATATTAATATATATATAGATATATATATATAGAATCTCTAAGATATATAGATATAGGAATCTATAGTATAGATATAATAAAGTTTATATATATATTATATATATATCGATAATAGATTTAGAATGGTAGATATATAGAGTATATAGATTAATCTATGTATCTAGATATATAGATTATATATATAGTATATATAGACATTATAGCATATATAGAATATATATAGATATATATATATAAGATATAGATATCTATATCTATATTATATTATAATATCATAGATATCAGAAATATAATAATCTATCAATTATATATATATATATATATGATATAATATATAGATATATATATAGATATATCTATATATATAATATATATAGTAATATATATGAAATAATATATAATTAGATCTTAGAAATCTATAGATTATATTATATCGAATATATCATATATATTATATATAGATCTATCTATTTATATATTATATATAAGATATATATATATCTAAATATATTAATATATTCTATATATATAATATCTATATTGTAATAATATAATATATATATATAATATAATCTTATATTCTATCTATATACTTATGTTATATCTATCTTATATATCATATATATTATCATATATAATATATCTTATATATATATTAGTATCTAATTATATATATGCATATAATAATAGATATATATAAATATTAAATATACATATTACATTATATATATATTTTTATACATTTCTGTTTTATATATAACATATTATATAACATATACAATATATAACTATCCTATATATATACATATAATATACCATATATATATATATACACTATACTCTAAATCTTAACATACATATACATATACAATATATAACATATTATATACATATAATTATACTCTTATATAATATTCTATACAATACATATTATTACCTACATATTATATAAATATATATAAATATACTATACCAATTACCATAATATTCTAATATAATACAATACATATAATTTACAATATAATATAATAACATATATATATATCATATATAAATATTATAAAGTGGGTGCGCTAAAGAAAATTCTTTGCACCCACTGAAGGACTGCGCAAACAGTACTTTCATGCGTCTTTAAAGCAAGCCTCCATATCAGTCAACGGGGAAAATAAAATGCCTGAGAGAAAAAATGACTAATTGGCACCTTTTATTGTTTCCACTGTGTCCTTGATTAAGGAAACAATAACTGATCAGTAGCTCATTAGCCGTGGTGTAAGTCGGTTTTTTTTTGCTGGCAACTCCTGTCAGGATTTGTTCGTTCCGTGGTGTTGCCCTTTGTGTTGCCAATCCCTGTGCCTTTATGCGTAATGGTGGGTCCTTATACTTCTAGGGATGATCGTGTAAGGGTCATTCAGTGTTTTGAATTAGGGTTAAATACAGCTGAAATTGTGCGGCAGACGGATTTGAAGCGTTGAACAGTTCAGAACATTGTTGCGCGGTACAAGGCGTCAGGGAAGAAAGAGGTACCTCTTCCCGCCAAGAAGTCTGGGAGGCCCCCGTTGCTGTCTGAACGATCTATTTCGCTACTGAGAAGGGAAGCAGAGCTTAATCCTTCACACAGCGCTCGTCAATTCAGGGAAGAAAACCCTGAAATTTTAGGAAAGTGTAAAGTACGTACTTTACAGACGTACTTGTCATGCAAGTTGGGATTCAAAGAGTGTTGTGGCTCCTAAGAAGAGCAAGCTAACTGACGCCCCCATATTAAGAAACGAAAGTTTTTTTTTTTCATAGATTTGGTAAATGGGACGTTAATAACTGGAAAAAAAGTGTTGTTCACTGACGAATCCACATTCCATTGCTCGGCAAGCACCTCAACGAAAGTTGGCGAAGTCCCCGCCTTAACAAGTGCAGTGACAAACTTATTCGTCCTCGTGAAAAGTTTCCCAAAACTTTGATGGTATGGGGTTCTATGGGTTATGAGGGAGTTGGGGAATTGTGTATATTTGAAAATAATGAACGAGTGAACCAGCACATTATTACGTTGTGCTAAATGAATATTTAGAGGGGAGCTTTGAGAAGACAGGTGCTTCAATTCTTCAGCAAGACGGCGCACGGTGCCACACAATGCCATTGATTAGGAACTGGTTGCAGGATTGTGGTGTGGAGCTTTTAAGTGACTGGCCCCCTAATTCCCCTGATTTTAGTCCCATAGAAAATCTGTGGTCGATCATTAAAAAACGTTTGCAGAAGGTTGACTGCTCCAATATCGAGAAACTCAAAGCCGCCATCATCGCTGCTTGGAACAGTATCGAACCAGAGATCTGTCAGCACCTCATTGAAAGTGTTCCCCGACGGCTGAAGGCAGCTAAAGAGAACAAATTTGGTGCTACCAAATACTAGGAAAAGTCTAAGGTAAACTGACACACCATTTCAATATCTTTACTAAATTTTTGCATTCCTTTACAGGTCGAAGAAGGTGCGCGTGTGTATGCGTTTGCCTAAAAATTGCACTGGGGTGTAAAGACTTTCGCGCCTACTTTATATATATATATATATATATATATATATATATATCTATATATATATAACTATACATATACATATATATATATATATCATATATATATATCTATATATATATATATATATATACTATATACCATTATATACATACATATATACATATACATATACATATATACATACATACATATAAAATAAAAAAAAAACATATACATACATATACATATCCATATAAATATACATTATACATATATCTATACATATACATATATATACATATACATATATATATTATACATATATATGCATATTATATATATATATATATATATACATAATATATATATATATATATATATATATATTATATATATATCTACATATATATATACATTATATATATATATATTATATATATATTTATATATATATATATATATATATATAACTTATATATATAATACATATATATACTATATATATATATATATATATATATATATATATATATATATATATATATATATATTATATATATATAGTATATATATAATATATATATATATATATATATATATATATATATATATATATATTATAATATATATTATATATATATATACATATATATATATATATATATATATATATATATATATTATATATATATATATATTTTGTCTCTCGGGTGCCGACTGGAGGTATTTTACGTCGACATACAAAAGTTTTTTTAAAAATTCACGGAAAAATACTGATAGGCCTACTAGCCGAAAACTCTTGAATCACGCGCCTTGGGGGATGCTGGGAGTTCACGGATCAAGGTGTTGTTTTGTTTACAATCGTTACGCAGGCGCGCAAGCGCGAATTTCTTTCTTGCCGCACTAAAAAGTATCTGTGACACATCTCTGAAATTATTTCGTCACTTTGACATAATTTTTGTACCATTTTAAATTAGCTGTTATATGGAGTATTATATATGAAAATGTGCACATTTTTATGTAGTATAAAACAAAAAATACTCATGATTGTAGTTTTTATCAGTTTTGAGATATTTCCATATAAATAACGATAAGTGCCAAAATTTCAACCTTCGGTCAACGTTAACTCTATCGAAATGGTCGAAAAACGCAATTGTAAGCTAAAACTCTTATACTTTAGTAATATTCAATCATTTACCTTCATTTTGCAACTAATCGGAAGTCTCTAGCACAATATTTCGATTTATGGTGAATTTATGAAAATACTTTTTCCTTACGTCTGCGCGGTAACTTTTCCCTTACGTCTGCGCGGTAACTCTTCCGAAAAAAATCATACATGCGATTGTGGTAATGTTTGCACCATTTTAAAATTAGCCGTTACATAAAGTTTTATATATGGAAATGTGCGCAATTTCATGCACAATACAACTTAAAACAACCCATGGTTGTAGCTTTTATCAATTTTGAAATATTTTCATATAAAAAATGATAAGTGACAAATTTCCAACCTTCGGTCAACTTTGACTCTACCGAAATAGTCGAAAAACGCAATTGTAAGCTAAATCGTTTATATTCTAGTAATATTCTATCATTTACCTTCATTTTGCAACAAATTGGAAGTCTCTAGCACATTATTTCGATTTATGGCGAATTTATGAAAAAAATAACATTTTCTTTACGTCCGCGCGATAACTCGTGCGGTTGTGGTAATGTTTGCACCATTTTAAATTAGCCGTTACATAAAGTTTTATATATGAAAATGTGCACAATTTTATGTAGAATACAACAACAAATAATTGAAGGTTGTAGCTTTTCTCATTTTTGAAATATTTGCATATAAACCACGATAAATAGAAAAAAAACCATGTTCGGTCAACTTTGACTCTACCGAAATGGTTGAAAAACGTAATTGTAAGCTAAAAGTCTTACAGTCTAGTAATATTCAGTCATTTATCTTTATCTTGAAACAAATTGGAAGTCTCTAGCACAATATTTAGATTTATGGTGAATTTAAAAAAAAACTTTCCTTCCCTCCGCGCGCGGATTCTCCGCCACAAATCTCTGAAATGTGTACGTCCCATTCTCGGAATATTTGCTCCATTTCATATTAGGCATTTCTTAGAGTTTTATATATGAAAATGTGCGCAATTTCATGTAAAATAAAACAAAAAATATTTGAAGGTTGTAGCTTTTCTAATTTCCAAAATAATTGTATATAGAAAAAATATATATAAAAATTCGACATTCGGTCAACTTTAACTCGTTAGATATGGTCGAAAACTGCAATTGTAAGCTAATACTCTTACAGTATAGTAATATTCAATCATTTGTCTTTATTTTGAAAGAAATTGGAAGTCTCTAGGACAATATTTAGATTTATGGTGAATTTTTGTAAAAATACTTGTTTATGTCCGCGCGTTACGAATTCATGCATTATTTTGTGATAATATTTTCTCTGTGTTGCATTTATTGTTTTACAATGTGTTATATACCAAAATGATCACAATTTAGTGTACATTACAACGAAAAAAATGCGCATAGAGCTATTTGAATACAATTATATATGAAATTTTGTTTTCGCTCTATCATATATTGCATTATTTATATATGATAATGATAATTGTTTTCATTTCTGATGGCATACTAACTTCAGGAAATGACAAAAAAAGGAGCCAAAAATGAACTCTTAATCTTGAAAACTAAGCGTGCTGTGATTTTTTGAACAAAATATTTTTTCTGCTTCCGTGCTCACTCTGAGACCGCCTCGGCACACAGAAGACGATTTTTAATATACCCCTTCGGCGTTTAAGGGTTAATCCAGGTGCACTTTAAATAGATTCCCAGTACCTACACGCACAGATATATATTGATTCATTGATTTACTTCTATATTCTTCAAATAAGCATGCTGACAGATATATAATGATTCTGTTATTTACTGATACTTTATATATGATACTGATACAGATTCTGGTCCTTTACTGATACTTTATGTATGGTACTGATACAGATTCTGATCCTTTACTGATGCTTTATATATGGAATACATAGCCAAGGAGATACCTACTACACATTTGACTAGCGTTCCGAACAACTTTTCGCCCATTACACAGTTTCAGACAACCACCTAGAGTCAAATGAAATGGCCAATTCCAAATGGTTGTATTGTAAAACAACGGAAAATTTTCTGGGCAGGGCCCGACGTTCTATTTAGCCTCCATACTTGTTCTCTGCATCCTATGCCATACAAATACGTTCGCAATAAATAAAATCATCCCCAGCACAAGGTCTGCGCCAGCAAAACGTAGAGTTGAATACCCTCCTCGGTTGTAAGCGTTGGAAGTATGTTCCTTGTAGTCAATTCCGACAGCTGCTGGACCACCTCCACATTAAAAACGAAATTAACGCTGGGATACGGGTGACGGTCCAGGAAATTCACCAAATAAGCCTGTTCACTTACGATGGTGCTTATTCCCTTAACTTAACATTGTAGGTGGTCGTTACTCCACTGCAGCCGTCCACAGCGACGAACAGTTTTGAAGTTGTAGACGATCCGTCTGGGCATGCGACCTGAAACTCTTCGACTGCGAAGTGTAACCAGGTCCCGTTAATCAGCCTGTAAGCGAACTTATACTTGTCAAAAGGGTAAAGTAAAATCAGACAATGTTCAAATATGTGAGGGAGAGAGCCGTTAAGGACTAGACTTAATCCACATGAATTCGCCGATATATTATGGAATTCAAAAGAGTTAACTGTACAAACTTTTTTACCCATGGCATCAGAACAATCAATGAGTGAACCTATCCAGGTCTCTGACAACCGTAAAAATATCCATATTAACGGATATTAATACGAATCCAGAAAAAAAAATTCTATATTACTGGTAGTGAGCTGCTAGACATATAAGTGGGAAACGGAGCTATTTGTAAGATTGCCAGGCAATTCTAGAAACGAAAGGAATATTAATCATGATTCTGTAATTCTCTACACTTACTGAAATTAAGCAGTGATAAAATTCGATCCTGTGTGCCCCTAACAAAGGATCATATCCAAGTTTCTCGCGCGCATTCTCTAAGGTTAATGTTAAAACTTTAATAGGCAAGAGATGCAACAAAAGAACTCGCTCTGTAACTAAATCCTATATAATCTTTGGATTTTTCAAGAAAATGTGACATTTTCCCATGAATATGATCTACTTTTGAATTGTAATATGCTAATGTTACAAGTAAATATTGAATATCCATGATCTGATGTATATTACTAGAATGCCCGTTTACCATTATTATAAGCTGATTTATTGACTCTTAATTGTCTGGGAAGTCCAGAGAAAATTAATTCATTTTGATGTTATAGAAATTCTATTCGTTTATTTTGTTCATTAATTTTAAAACGATTTGCAATTCCCAAAAAATATTGAGTGCCGCGAATAAGAATGGGTTACGACTTTTGTACGTTAACGACCTACAGTCCACATGAGAAGTTCACGAGCTAAGCATTCCACTCCAGCTGGTTTGTTTTGCAAACACAAGACAACAACACAGCTACAGACAAAGCCTGTGCAAGCGGATTATCGGGGTTAAAAGGAAAATGATGCTTGTGCAATTGATCCAGTGATTCAGCATATCTCACTAAGGCACTCTTTAAGATTAATGACATCATCTCCTGGCAAGAAACTGCGCGCAAGCCAACTTTAAGAATTACGTTACTCGCTGTAATGAATACGTCTTTAGTACTTTCAATGATAGAGCCATGTGTAAATTGGATATTATTTGTTTTAACACTCCACCCACATGAGAAGAATGAAAACTAATGAAAAAAATTTTCATACAAATTTTATAAATATTATTTACCCTGTAAGATTCATATAGGATTATTCATATAGGTATACATTTTCACTTCTAGCCTTTCTTACTTAAAAATTTTTTTTTTCATTGACTACGAATATAAACCATTGGAATATAAACCATTGTCAGTAGGTTTTGATATGTTTTGAACCTTTAGCCTATTTGTCGAGGCATTAAGTTATAGTTCAAACCTTTACGCACATATATATGGATATTTTATGAACACCTACTGCATATGGTCCTGTTTTGTTTAGCGATTTTATCATGATTCCTTTTCATTATAATTTATAACTCTTCCAACTTCTTACGAAGTATGTTATATACGCTTACACTTGTACCCATAACATCTTTTATATTTGATAAATTAGTGTAACTTGTAGGACATTAACACTTTCCTATTTATTCGTTCTACCAAGCCGATTGACCATGGGTGGTAAAACATGGTATTGATTTACTTATTGCAAAGAAATTCACACAACGAGTTAAGGAAATTATTATTCCGTGTTTCCTGATGTAGCACTCATAAAATTTCCTAGCACGCTCAATTGCAGTTTTTGTTTTTTAGTGCTATTAATTCTGTATAACGTGGCAAGGCAACTATTAACACTAAGAGATGTTTATTTCCTCTATCAGACTCGTAAAACCCTGTTAACCCTCTTACGCCGATTGGACATATTAAACGTCGACGTAAATTGTCTCCCGAGTGCCGATTGAACGTATTAAACGTCGACATAAAAAAGTTTTTTTTTAAATTCGTGGAAAAATACTTGTAGGCCTACCAGCCAAAAACTTTTGAATCACGCGCCTTGGGGGATTCTAGGAGCTCACAGATCAAGGCATTGTTTTATTTACAATCGTTATGCAGGCGCGCAAGCGTGAATTTCTTTCTTATCGCACTAAAAAGTATCAGTGACACATCTCAGAAATTATTTCGTCACTTTGACATAATTTTTGCACCATTTTAAATTAGCTGTTACATGGAGTATTATATATGAAAATGTGCGCAATTTCATGTAGAATACAACAAAAAAATACTCATGATTGTAGTTTTTATCAGTTTTAAATTATTTTCTTATAAATAACGATAAGTGCCAAAATTTCAACCTTCGGTCAACTTTGACTCTACTGAAATGGTCGAAAAACGCAATTGTAAGCAGCTAAAAGTCTTATATTCTAGTAATATTCAATTATTTAACTTCATTTTGCAACAAATTAGACGTCTCTAGCACAATATTTCGATTTATGGTGAATTTATGAAAAAAACTTTTTCCTTACGTCCGCGCGGTAACTCTTCTGATAAATTTTTTCGTGCGATTGTCGTAATGTTTGCACCATTTTAAATTTGCCGTTACTTAAGTTTTATATATGGAAATATGCGCAATTTCATGCACAATACAACTAAAAACAACCCATGGTTGTAGCTTTTATTAGTTTTGAAATATTTTCATATAAATAACGATATGTGCCAAAATTTCAACCTTCGGTCAACTTTGACTCTACTGAAATGGTCGAAAAACGGAATTGTAAGCTAAAACGTTTATATTATAGTAATATTCAATCATTTACCTTCATTTTGCAACAAATTGGAAGTCTCCAGCACAATATTTCGATATATGGTGAATTTATGAAAAAAAAACATTTTCCTTACGTCCTCGCAGTAACTCTTCCGAAAAAAATCAGACATTTTTTCGTCTGATTGATATATGAAAATGTGCGCAATTTCATGTAGAATACAACAATAAATAATTGAAGGCTGTAGCTTTTCTCATTTTCGAAATATTTGCATATAAATCACGATAAATAGAAAAAAAACCACGTTTGGTCAACTTTGACTCTACCGAAAGTCGAAAAACGTAATTGTAAGCTAAAAGTCTTACAGTCCAGTAATATTCAGTCATTTATCTTCATTTTGAAACAAATTCGAAGTCCCTAGCACAATATTTAGATTTATGATGAATTTAAAAAAAAAACTTTCCTTCCCTCCGCTCGCAGATATTCTGCCGCAAATCTCCGAAATGCATACGTCGCTTTATCGTTATATTTGCTCCGTTTCATATTAGGCATTTCATAGAGTTTTATATATGAAAATGTGCGCAATTTCATGTAGAATACAAGTAAAAATAATTGAAGGGTGTAGCTTTTCTCATTTTCGAAATATTTGCATATAAAAAAATTATAAAAAAAATTCGACATTCGGTCAACTTAAACTCGTCCGAAATGGTCAAAAACTGCAATTGTAAGCTAAAACTCTTACAGTATAGTAATATTCAATCATTTATCTTCATTTTGAAATAAATTGGAAGTCTCTAGAACAATATTTAGATATATGGTGAATTTTTGGAAAAAAAAATTTTTACGTCCACGCGTTACGAATTCATGCATCATTTTGTGATAATATTTTCTCTGTGTTGCTTTGATCGTTTTACAATGTGTTATATACCAAAATGATTGCAATTTAGTGTACAATACAAAAAAAAAAAGTAACTCGTTAGCTTTAACCGTTTTGCTCACAGTGCGATTTAAATACAATTATATATGAAATTTTGTTTTTGCACTATCATATATCGCATTATTTATATATGATAATGATATTTTTTTTCATTTCTGATGGTTGCATACTAAACTTCAGGCAATGGCAAAATAAGGAGCCAAAAAGGAACTCTTGATCTTGAAAACTAAGCGCTCTGTGATTTTTTGAAAAAAATATTTTTTCCGCTTCGGCGCTCACTCCGAGACTGCCTCGGCATATGGGGGACAATTTTTATTATACCCCTTCGGCGTAAGAGGGTTAATAAACCTATGTGTACTCTTTCAAAGGGTTGATTTGGCACGGAATAGGCCCTAAACTGACAGGTGTCTTAGTGTGTCTTTTTTTATTTGTAAGCATTGTAGACGCGTAAAATAATGATTTGGCTCTCTGTGACATAATAGAGAACCCTGGATGACCATGTAATGGATTGGAATGCAACCAGTTTAGGATGATTGGTATAAAAGAGATTGGTAATACTACCTGGTCGTTCGTCACCTGCGGTGTGCTTCGGGTTTTCCTCGTCACGGACCTACATAAAATATTACCTTTGAGTACATAATTCTGCTGCACATACTTTAAATATACTTTTGCTTTAGGATTTCCGTTCAAAGCATTTATTGTTTTACTTAACTGCTGATCCTTGCTTTGTTCAGTTTGTAACAGTTCAGCGCTCCAACCCGGGTCTTCAATGTGCACGAACTCTTGGGTTAATGAATTTTCTTGTTCAGATACGGTTTTAACAATAGGCACGGATGTTTCTATATCTTTTAGTCCAACTAAGGGTTCCTTACAGTATGGTGTGGGATTGCGGGATAATGCGTCAGCTATGATATTTTCTTTCCTAGGTAGGTATCCTATCTTGGCTCCAAAGACCTGAGTGATCATATGCCACCGAGTTCCTTTGGGACTGTGATTAAAGCCTTTGAAAAACTCGGTAAGGGGCTTATGGTCAGTAAGGACCTTAACTGGATAGCCATAGATTATGAACTTAAAATGTACTAGTGAGTTAACGATACCTAGCCCTTCCTTGTCTATTACTGCATATTTACTTGCCTCTTGAATTATATTACTTATCATAAATATAAGTGTTATGTATTACCCTTTTTTCAGGCATTTGACATGCAGGTTTTTTTTTTACGAAGAGGGAATACAGTAAATATACTAAGTCGACTGTATATTTACTGTTCTTTTGTATCATCCTTTTTTGTGACTTAAATTTGCATTCTGCTTTATTTTATTTTGTCTACTCAGTTATTTCATTTAGCCATTTTTTAATTTTAATTTAATTTTTTTAAGTATTAGCTATCTTTTAATGTACTCTTATAATTTTTATACATTATTTTAATATGGTGAATTTGATTGCAAGAACTATAATGTCATTCATTTTAATTTTGTAAGTTGATAACGAGTGATAGTACTACTCGAAACGTCCCAATAAAGTTGTACAAAATGCTGTTCCGGGTTTTGGCATTGGTGTCCTTACTGATATGTAGATGGCGCTTCCCTGCTGTTGTTTCAATTGCTGGTATATATATATAATATATATATATATATATATATATATATATATATCTATATATATATATATATATATACAGTGGTACCTCGAGATACGAAATTAATCTGTTCCGAGGCGGCCTTCGTATCATGAGTTTTTCGTATCTTGGAACACATTTTACATGTAAAATGGCTAATCCGTTCCAAGCCCACCAAAAACACCCCAGTAAATTATATTTCCATATCTAAAACACATGTTCTAGGGTTACGAGGCCGATCCGACGGAAGAAATATGACTCCAAAAAGGCAAAATACTGTACATACTTGAGTAATATTCAACTGCATGTAATGTTCAACCCCATTTTTACTGCATATATTAGGACTTTAGCATATGTCCCTTAGCAATAAGCCTAGCCTATGTTAGCGGTTGCTACTGTAGCCTAGTCTATGATTCTGACATCTAAACCTAAGAGCTAAAAGCTTAGAATATGCCAATAAAATGTATAAATAATCAGTATGTACTCATTTCAAATAATTATTAATTAATCATTAACTATAATACACAAACAAACAAAAAACAAACCTTCCAATTTATTGTTTACATTCAGCTCTTACCCGTCTTACGAGTATCGAACGAACGCCAAGCAATCATTTTTCCTAGCACACAGTAAGCCATAAGTTGTCATTTGTATCTCTCTTCAACTAATGAAACTACCAAACAGTATAATAACCATTCATTTCTATTCTTTATTCTATCTTTACCTAATGGAGATACCGAGTTACTGACAGCTATAATGAAACATACGTATACGTAACGTAATAATAAAACAGAAGAAGAATTCTAAACAATACGTATTTGTTGGCAGTCTGATTTATTTTATATTTTATGATATAGAATTCACAATTTTTTTATTAAATGTATTGCATGTACTCATTTCAAATAATTATTAAGTAACCATTAACTATAATAAACAAACAAGAAAAAAAGCTTCCAAACGTCTGTTTACATCCAGCACTTACGAGTATCGAACGATCACCAAGCAATCAATTTACACAGTAAGCCATAAATTTTCATTATCTCTCTTCAACTACTGAAACTACCAAACAGTATAATAACCATTCATTTCTATTCTTTATTCTATCTTTACCTAATGTTTTTTTTTTATTAAATGTATTGCATGAATAAGTTTTTCAATTTACAGCATCCTTTTACCAATAGAATACTAAAAGCACAAGGGGTAGATGCTGACCAATAGGAGAGCAGGACCTTATAGGGTGACTAGCATCAGGAACCAATGGGAGAGTGGGAGTGGTGGTGAGTTTACTCAGTTGGCGGCGCGGGAGTTTTAAAATTGTTCTCAGTGGTCCGGGCGAATCTCGGGACTTTACAGTAACAACCTTTCGTATCTTGAAAACTTTTCATATGTAGAGCAGTAAAATTTTTCGCATTGGCTTTCGTATCTCGAGTTTTTCATAAGTAGAGCCTTTCGTATCTCGAGGTACTACTGTATATATATATATATATATATATATGCTATATATATATATATATATATATATATATATATATATATATATATATATATATATATATGCGAATACCACAGGAAAATGATAGTCAGAAATCCAAGCGCTTTCGTCTTTACTAAGACATTGTCAAGGAGCGCTCCTTGACAATGTCTTAGTAAAGACGAAAGCGCTTGGATTTCTGACTCTCATTTTCCTGTGATATTCGCTTATTTAATGAGTCACGTGCATCTACTGGGATATTTTAAGTATATATATATATATATATATATATATATTATATATATATATATATATATATATATATGACTGGTAACAATGTTCTGTAACAACAGAATTCCATCTAATAAAAGGAGCCCATAAAAACACATATAGAGAAAAAAGTACTATATTTCAGAGACTGCTGTCTCCCTCTTCAGGTAGATGAATGAGAAAAGTTTACAGAAAAGGTGGTATTTATACCAAGAGGTCCATCCACAAACAAGCCAATTTAAGTCACCCCCGCTGATAATCTTCCTTTAATCTTCTTAAGGGTTGGTTGAATGAAGAGGTTGTCGATCGTGTCCGAAATCCATGCTCCTTTTGAGATGTTCATTACCTGCCTCTCTTTTATTAGGCCGATTCCATCATTTGACTCTTGTACCGGCAGTTGCTGCTATAAATTACACGTGACAAATTCCAGTTTATTCTATGGTTATGTTCATTTATATGGTTGAAAATAGCAGAGTTCTGTTGTCCATACCTAACTGACCGTTTGTGTTGTATTAATCTCTGGGGAAGGGATTTACCTGTAAATCCGATGTAAGATTGGTCACAGTCCTGGCATGGGATTTCGTATACCCCAGAGTCCTTTGGAGATGCCTTTTGTTGGACGTTAATTCAGGGATTTGGCTAAGGTGTTTGGGTAAGTAAATACAAAAGGGTTCGATTTTCCGAAGGGATTGGTTATTCTCTTAATCGTGTCCAGGTGGGGAATTATTATTTTATTGTTGGGTGTATCTCTGGTCTTGTCTTTAGGGGGTCGGTAGAAAATTACGTTTGCTTTGTGAATTGCTTTCTCAATTATATGGTCAGGATATTTTAAAGACGAAAGTTGCTTGCGAATTAGTTCAAATTCTTTTTCCAGGAATTCTGGGGAACAAATTCGTAAGGCTCTTAAGAACAAGTTACTAGCTACACCTATCTTGATAGTACTGTCGTGATAGCTAAAGTAGTGAATGTATGAAAGTGAGAACGTTGGTTTTCTGTATATGGTGAATTTGTATTCTGTCGTATCTCTGATTATTAAAACATCAAGAAAAGGAATTTTGTTGTCTGTTTCCCATTCAACTTTAAATTTGATGCTGGGCACTAATGTGTTTAATTTCGCGAGGAATTCATTAAAATTGCCCCACCTATTATCCCAAAATGTTAGGATATCATCCACGTATCTCATCCACAGCATGTTTTTGGGTTTTATTGCATTTATTACTGTAGTTTTAAAGTATTCCATGTACAGATTGGCTAGAACAGGACTTAAAGGACTACCCATACTACACCCGAATTTTTGCTTGTAGAATGATTCCCCGAATGAAAACAAATACGTTATTAGATGCACATAATTCAACTAGCTTTATTATTTTGTCAAGCGCCAAAGGGAAATGATCTGAATAGGGGGATAATTTTACCCTTAAAAACTGAAGAACGTCCTGTACTGGTACTTTAGTGAACAGGGAATCTACGTCAAGGCTTAAAAGTTTTATGTTGTGAAGTGGTATATGTGCTTCTCTGAATTTGTGACAAAAATCTTCCGAATGTTTAATGTGACTGGGAGAAAAGGTGCCTAAAAAAGGGGAAAGGAGGCCAGCTAACCATTTAGAAATTTTGTAATTGAAAGCTCCGGCACATGAAACGATGGGTCTGAATGGAAGATTGTCTTTGTGAGTTTTGGGAAGGCCATAAAAATAGGGTAATTTAGGATTAATTACTTTAAATTTCTCTAATAGTTCAATACTCTTTTTGTCTTTGCCAATTAATCTTACTTTCCGAAAAAATTCTGTGGGAACGTTTTGGAGGGGATTTTTCGTCAGTTTTTCGTATGTGTTTGTGTCGCTAAGGAGCTGGTTGATTTTGTCAAGGTAGAAGTCTTTGTCCATCTAATAACGTATTTTCATTCGGGGAATCATTCTACAAGCAAAAATTCGGGTGTAGTATGGGTAGTCCTTTAAGTCCTGTTCTAGCCAATCTGTACATGGAATACTTTGAAACTACAGTAATAAATGCAATAAAACCCAAAAACATGCTGTGGATGAGATACGTGGATGATATCCTAACATTTTGGGATAATAGGTGGGGCAATTTTAATGAATTCCTCGCGAAATTAAACACATTAGTGCCCAGCATCAAATTTAAAGTTGAATGGGAAACAGACAACAAAATTCCTTTTCTTGATGTTTTAATAATCAGAGATACGACAGAATACAAATTCACCATATACAGAAAACCAACGTTCTCACTTTCATACATTCACTACTTTAGCTATCACGACAGTACTATCAAGATAGGTGTAGCTAGTAACTTGTTCTTAAGAGCCTTACGAATTTGTTCCCCAGAATTCCTGGAAAAGTATTTGAACTAATTCGCAAGCAACTTTCGTCTTTAAAATATCCTGACCATATAATTGAGAAAGCAATTCACAAAGCAAACGTAATTTTCTACCGACCCCCTAAAGACAAGACCAGAGATACACCCAACAATAAAATAATAATTCCCCACCTGGACACGATTAAGAGAATAACCAATCCCTTCGGAAAATCGAACCCTTTTGTATTTACTTACCCAAACACCTTAGCCAAATCCCTGATTAACGTCCAACAAAAGGCATCTCCAAAGGACTCTGGGAATATACGAAATCCCATGCCAGGACTGTGACCAATCTTACATCGGATTTACAGGTAAATCCCTTCCCCAGAGATTAATACAACACAAACGGTCAGTTAGGTATGGACAACAGAACTCTGCTATTTTCAACCATATAAATGAACATAACCATAGAATAAACTGGAATTTGTCACGTGTAATTTATAGCAGCAACTGCCGGTACAAGAGTCAAATGATGGAATCGGCCTTAATAAAAGAGAGGCAGGTAATGAACATCTCAAAAGGAGCATGGATTTCGGACACGATCGACAACCTCTTCATTCAACCAACCCTTAAGAAGATTAAAGGAAGATTATCAGCGGGGGTGACTTAAATTGGCTTGTTTGTGGATGGACCTCTTGGTATAAATACCACCTTTTCTGTAAACTTTTCTCATTCATCTACCTGAAGAGGGAGACAGCAGTCTCTGAAATATAGTACTTTTTTCTCTATATTTTGGTGTTTTTTATGGGCTCCTTTTATTAGATATATATATATATATATATATATATATATATTATATATATATATATATATATATCTATATATATATATATATATATATATATATATATATATATATATATTATATATATATATATATAGTATATATATATATATATATATATTATATATGGTATATATATATATATATATATATATACATATATATATACATTGTATATATAATCTATATCTATTTATTATATTATACTATCATATATATCTTATATCATATATATATATCGATATTATCTATATATATATATATATATATAGATATACGTATATATATAGATATAGATATATGTATATATAATAGATATATTATATCTATATATAGATATTATATAGATATAGATATGTATATATATATGTATATATATATATATCTATTTATATAATATATCTATTTATATATATATAAATTTTTGGTTGTGTGTATTTATATATCAATTTTTTGTATATATATATATATATGATATATATATATATATATATAAAAACATATAGTTGATATATATATATATATATATTATATATATATAACATATAATATATATTCTATATCTACTATATATACTATATATCTATATATATATATATTTAATATCTTATAATATATATATATATATATTATATATATATTAGTGTGTGTGTGTGTGTGTGTGTGTGTAACTTATTGATCAGAAACGGATACATATACGGAGGCTGTGCGGACAGAAACGTAGTGTCTGTCCCAAGCACATACAAAAGGGTATGGAGTCCCGCTGTGATTGTGCTCTCTTGCACTTAGAAACATACATATGATTAACCGTACAGGGTACATATTTTGATGATTTATATATTGGCGGAAAGGCCGCGAACAATGGGAGGGCAGACATTTTGGTGAAAGTGCCATCCTTACAGATACTCCCCCCTAAGGCAATGGTTATGGTAATAGTTATTGGATGATTGGTCGTCAGTTTCTTACTGGAGGGTGGAGGAGTCTGCGGGTCCGTGATGCCATCTGTCTGTGAACGTCCTCTGACAAGTCGGGCAGCAGGATGCCACCCCAGGTGGTAGACTTGGGGGGTTCGACTGCTCTCCTTGGGCAGCCTCAGCGACGTCTGGGGGCACTGGCGGGTTCCAGTGGGATTTCATTCTGAGGAGGGATCCTGCAAGGTCCTCCTGTGGTGTCGTCTTCGTCAGGGATGAAGGCGGGCTTCAGCCGGTCAATTGAGACCCAGTCCTCACTGCCGTTGATCGCAAAGAAGAATGCCTTCTCTGATTGGCGGATGACTCAATACAGTCCTCGGTAGGTTATTGTAAGGGGCAGGTGGGTGGCGTCATTCCTGATGGAAGAAAAAATATGAGACCGGTCTCACCAAAAGAATCAGGAAGTTGGGGAGATACTTCAGCCTTGGACCCGGAAGGAATCTCTGGTGAAACAGGTCACCCTGACTCCTCCATCTGTAGGAGTGACAATACACACAGATGCGTCATTGACATGTTGGGGAGGACATTAGGAGAATCGTCAGGTGGCAAGGTGGTGGTCAGCTACTCTGAGGAATTGTCATATCAGTTTCTTGGAGCTGATGGCTGTCTTTATGTCTATCAGAAAACTCAAACCTTCAGAAAGACATATATTCTGTTGGTTCTAGACAACACGAGTGCAATATCCTGCATGAAGAAATCGGGACCACACTCACCTCCTCTCAGTATGATAATGCTAGACTTCCTTCGGATGGCACAAGTAAAGAAGTGGCACTTGTCTGCAATTCACCTCACAAGGTCTCTCAGTGTAATAGCAGGTTCTCTATCAAGGAAAATGATTTCCTCAACAAATAGACATTGGACAACCATTCTTTTCAAACAATAGCCAACCTGCATCTACAACTGGAATTGGAGCTATTCACCACACACAAGAACCACCAACTCCCAGTATATATGTGTCTCCAAACCTTCAAAGGAACAGCTTAATAGCCCCAATATGGCCGAACAGGCATTGGTTCCTATTACTTCAACAACAGCGAAAAGATCAATTCCGGTATCGCCCTTTATTCTATCACAGAAAGTAGGAGGGAAAGTCATTTATACATCCTCCTTTCTGAGCCAAGGCGTTTATGTATTGATTTTTTCAATTTTATCCAGTGAAAACTATTCATCCAAAATTGCTAGTTACCTAGTGCAAAAATTACGGACATCATCTATCCGCCAATACCAGTCCGTATGGAAGTTATGGTTTGATTATATTCATACTGAGAGTCTAGTCGAGATTTCTATAGAAACAATTAAATTTTCTTATATACCTTTTTGAGGACAAACGTCTTGCTGTTACAACAATCATGGTATACAAGGCTGCATTAATGGAACCCATGCTTTATGGATTCGGGCTTGACTCCAGAATAGAAGTTTGCTCTACAAAGCCAACTCCCGAAAGGCTTCCAATTGTTTGGTTTCTGAACAAAGTACATAGACTTTTATCTACCCCTCAATTCAGGGGACCCAATACAACCGCAATTCACATTCTACAAAAGGTGTTCTTGCTGATTGCATTAGCATCAGGAGTCCATATTAGTGAACTGGGCTCTCTGAGATGGGGACGATATATCACACAAACTGCTGATAATCAGTTATTATCGTCTCCTGGCCCATCATTCCAGGCCAAGAATGAGGATCCTTTAAGAAGGAAATCTATTCTTAAAAGAAAACTCAATTTAGCAGACAAAATATTATTCCCAGTTCAAACACTTAAGGTTTACCCAGAGGTCATGGCAAACACCCCAGAAGGTCCGATTTTCCTGCACCCCTGCAAATGAACCACTCTCTCTACAAGGGCTAAAAATAATTTTATTGTCCCTCATTAAAAAGTGAAACCCACACTCGTTTCCTAAGTCACATGATATTAGTAAAGTGAGCCTTTCCTAGGTGACATGGTATTAAGAAATTAAGCACTTCATTGCCCTTCTTCTGAAATGTCTCTTTCGAAGAGGTCTCTGAATGTACAGTGTGGTCATCAGAGACAATATTCTTAAAACATTTCTGCCATGAGCTCAAACAAATTCGACTATTCTAGGTATCAGTAGGTGGTATGGTTAGCCCTGACCCTATAGGAGCTACAGCGGAAATAATAGGTTGGTATGCTTACTATCATTGGGGAAGGTGTGACAAGACCGTAACCATACCCAGCATACTTAGGTAAGTCATTACAGAACTTCACCCTGAAAATGGAAGATCTTGTTTAGTTTCTTGTTTTTGTTATCAAAACTTGCTGCTTGACCACGGAAAACATTGTATATCAATAGCACGATACAAGAGATGGCATTTCTTACTTTTGTGTAGTATATGTTTTCCATACTTAACATTACTTTGTCATTTCATAAATGTGCTATTTGCCACTTGATTTAGTGACTTTGTGTCATTTGCAACGTTGCCAACTGCTTCTTGTAATCTAAGAGAGATAATAGTTGCTACACTTTGGAGGTGCCAGTTGTCTCCTCAGTTCAGCATGGATGTACTCAATTCTTGAAGGCAACTGTTCCCCTGGGTGCGTATAGATTGTGAATTTTGAATTGTCTACTTTCTATCTTTCTTAGAATAGGTATTGTGTTTTACCCTTAAAGATTTCTATGTAACTATGAGGAACTTCCGTATTATGTTATATCTGAAGTTCTTTCTAATTTTAGAAGATACAAAGCAGAATCCAGCGTTGTACTGAGGTGATCAAGTATTTAAATACACTTGGTTTTCCACTATGTACTATAAAGTGAATAATTAAGTCAAGTTTTTTCAAGTTTTTTAAAATGTATTATATAACATTGCTTTGGAATTAAGGTGTGAAGTTCATTTCTATATGTATAAACTTGCTTGATCATTTATTGAAAGGTTTACAGAAAACATATGAATATTAAAGATATATTTTTACATATAATTCTACTGTCTCAGTTCACCCAGTTCTTAAATTATTTTGCTTCATGCCACATAGCTTATAGTATGCTTGCCCAATGATCATTTAATCTTGTATATAGGATATCATGATGTGTGATAACAGGTTTTTACACAGAGAAATTTAACTAAAATTTTTTTTATTCAAACTAGCTGTGGTGAACTTTATAGGTAGTGTATATCATAACGATCTGTGACTTTTGCAGGTTATGTTTCGCATCAACTTTTTGGTGGTTGTCTTGTGTCTGGTGATGAACAGACCCTATCAGTTTTATTACTTTGTGCCCCTGATCTCCTTCTGGTACACTGTGATGCACGTGACACTGGTGTTGCCTCCTCGCATCACAAGACCAGCACACGCAAATTCTGAAGCTTCTCCTTTCAACTACCTCTATAGCATCATCAAGTTCATTGGCTTAGGAGGCTTTATCACAGTTCTATTTTTGTCAGAGGTGAGTGTTTTGGTTTTTTAAGATGATTTGGTTTCTTGTTCAGTTAATAATTATGACTTAGATTCACATCAAAATGTGCTCTGAGGGGCTGGCTGGTGTTTTACACCTCCCTCCCTTAGATAATACTGTATGTAAATTGAAACATTTGCCCACCAACATGACTTCAAAAATATGCATTCACCTTGAAAGACCATACAATCTTCAAATCTCCCATTAAAACATTTTGGTTTTGAATATGTAGTAGATCTGTTTGCAGTCTCATCTATGAAGTGTATGAATAAAAAATGATATTTCCTTCATTTTCAAAATTTCATAGATTTAACTAACCCATTACTATAACAAGTCAGTTTTTGTAGTATATGAAATCCCTGACATTGCACTCTTGCTAACAAGGAAGCTGTGTTACTTAGTAACCTACAAAAAGCTAGATCTCCAGCAGCTAGCATCTTTATTCTCCATTTGTCAGTTATGCTGTTCGCGGCTCCCTGGGAATTCCCAAATTTTTTTTTTTATTTTCTAAGATAAAGGTAATGTTAATGAATCCTTTTCTACTCAGTTATTATCATGTTACATAGCCATGTGAAATGTATGAAAAAAATGGGTCCACCATGTGAATTTATGTAATGTTTACGTTCTCAGAACCAGCTGAGCCTACTAGTGAAAGAATTAAGAGAATCAATTTTAGTTGCTAAAATAAAATCAAGTATTACTAGAATTAATATTTTTATTTTTGTAAAGAGACATAAAACATACGTTTATGTCAGTCTTTGCTAAGTGGTTATTAACCCTCTTACGCCGATTGGACATATTAAACGTCGAGTCAAAATGTCTCCCGTGGACGTATTATATGTCGACTCAAAAAAGTTTTTTTTAAAATTCGCAGAAAAATACTTATAGGCCTACCAGCCGAAAACTTTTGAATCACGCGCCTTGGGGGATGCTGGGAGTTCACGGATCAAGGCGTTATTTAGTTTACAATCGTTACGCAGGCGCGCAAGCGCGAATTTCTTTCTTATCGCACTAAAAAGTATCAGTGACACATCTAAAAAATTATTTTGTCACTTTGACATAATTTTTGCACCGTTTTAAATTATCCGTTACATAGAGTATTATATATGAAAATGTGTGCAATTTCATGTAGAATACAACTAAAAAATACTCATGATTGTAGCTTTTATCAGTTTTGAAATATTTTCATATAAATAACGATAAGTGCTAAAATTTCAACTTTCGGTCAACTTTGACTCTACCGAAATGGTCGAAAAACGCAATTGTAAGCTAAAAGTCTTATATTGTAGTAATATTCAATCATTTACCTTCATTTTGCAACGAATTGGAAGTCTCTAGTACAATATTTCAATTTATGGTGAATTTATGAAAAAAAAAACATTTTCCTTACGTCCGCGCTGTAACTCTTCCGAAAAAAAGCAGAAATTTTTTTGTGCGATTGTCGAAATGCTTGCACCATTTAAAATTAGCCGTTACTTAAGTTTTATATATGAAAATGTGTGCAATTTCATGTAGAATACAACTAAAAATGATTGAAGGTTGTAGCTTTTCTCTTTTTCGAAATATTTGCATATAAATCACGATAAATAGAAAAAAAAACCACGTTCGGTCAACTTTGACTCTTCCGAAATAGTCGAAAAACGCAATTGTAAGCTAAAACTCTTACAATCTAGTAATATGCAGTCATTTATCTTCATTTTGAAACAAATTCGAAGTGTCTAGCACAATACTTAGATTTATGGTGAATTTAAAAAAAAACTTTCTTTCCCTCCGCGCACCAATTCGCAGCCGCAAATCTCCAAAATGCGTACGTCGCATTCTTCTAATATTTGCTCCTTTTCATATTAGGCTGTTTTATAGAGTTTCATATATGAAAATGTGCGCAAATTTATGAAGAATACAAACAAAAACATTTGAAGGTTGTAGCTTTTCTCACTTTTGCAATATTTGCATATAAAAAAATTATATATTTAAAAATTTCGACATTCGGTTAACTTTAACTCTTCCGAAATGGTTGAAAACTGCAATTCTAAGCTAAAACTCTTACAGTATCGTAATATTCAATCATTTTCCTTCATTTTGAAAAGAATTGGAAGTCTCTAGAACAATATTTAGATTTACGGTGAATTTTTGAAAAAAAAAACTTTTACGTCCGCACGTTACGAATTCATGCATCCTTTTCTGGTAATATTTTTTCTGTGTTGCTTTGATCATTTTACAATGTTTTTTGCACAGCTCGATTTGAATACAATTATGTATGAATTTTTTTTGTTGCTACCATATATCGCATTATTTATATATGATAATGATATGTTTTTTCATTTCTGATGGTTGCATACTAAACATCAGGCAATGACAAAAAAGAAGCCTAAAATGAACTCTTAATCTTGAAAACTAAGCGCGCTGTGATTTTTTGAAAAAATTATTTTTTCCGCTTCCACGCTCACTCCAAACCCGCCTCGGCATACAGGAGACGTTTTGGTTTTTAGGGCTTAGGCGTAAGAGGGTTAATTGTAAGAGATAGTTATGAACTCTTACATAAATCATAAGTTTGGTGATTTTGTTTGAGAGTTTAGCCTAGTACAATCTACCGAAAATGTAATTCACTTCACAAGAATAGCCTAGTACATTATGATCTACTAAAATGAAATTTGCTGCGTGAACTTAGTCTAGGTTAGTATGATCTACCAGTAATGAAATTCGTTCAGTAAATAAAGCCAATTTTAAATTTTTTACTTTAATTTATTCAACAATAAGGTGAGATAACATTGTCACCTCAACTTAATTTATTCAACAATAAGGTGAGATAACATTGTCACCTCAACTTCATGGACAGCTGGGGCCTGCCCCTTCTGCTGAGAACAAAATCTGCAAAGTAACAAAGTAGATTGTACCCCGGGAGATAAACTCTCATAGATTATATTTCAGTGTAGTTCAATTCCATATAAAGTGTTGTAATTTTCCCAGCAACAGGGAATGGTTCTTACCTGAATTTAGTGGCAAGTTATGTCCTAATCCTTAGGCACAGCTGCCAGACCCCGAGCAAGGGTCGAGAAAAAATGGTACAAATTTTCCCTATTCTATTACAAAAAATAAAGCATTCAGTATTCTATTATTTACACAACAAGGTTACTAAACATTACCCAATTATAATCGAGTCTCAATTCAAGATGTGGCACGTGGTCCTTAAGGGACAAGTGGACTGGTTGTAAGGCAAAAATGTACAAAGATGAATCAACACGGATATTAACAGCATGAGTTGTGGAACATTACTCAAAAGTTACAACTAAACAATTCAAAAATGGCGAACTAAATACCTAAGAGAGTAGCACTTATTACGACAATGTATCTGCCAGTGAATCAGAGGTGTTGTGATGTTTCCTACCTATATGGAACCTTTGAAGGAGAAGGCAAGCCACAGCTGTGCAAGCGTCATCCAAACCTCAGTTACGGCTACTAATTTTTTGTAATCCAATAATTCTAAATTCTTGGATATTTTTTCACCTTTACACTAATTACAGCTTAAATTAAGATACAGTAATAAATACTTACTCGGTTCATGTGACTTGACAGACTTCACCACACACTTGACAAACAATGAAACTCACATAAGGGAGCACCACTAGCTGAGTCAAGAACACGACAGACAACAACGACGCATATCAGAGTGATCACTAAAAAAAAATAAAATGGTTACATCAAAAGGCATAAAATACAGAACGGCTCACCCAACATGAAATAATTAGAGTTGCCTAAAAGGCACGAAACACACAGTGTTGAATCAATAGCATAATATACTCAATGTTACATCAAAAGCATGAAATATTGAATGTTGAATGAAAAGCATGAAATGCACAAGTTTCATCGAGAGCGTAAAATATTCAATATTGAATCAAAAGCATGAATGAAATAACATTACATCAAGCGTGGAATACGGCTCTCCTTCAAGAAGCATGAAATGAGTGATGTGGTCCAAAATAAAATACATATGTCACATCAAAAATCATGAAATAATATGTTTCACCCAAAACACAAAATACACGTCTCAATTAATACTTCTGTACGTCCAACATTTTTAGTCTCTGGGTGACAGCGCCCTTCTTTTTGGTCTCGTACTTTCACTTGTTACCGTTTTACATTGTTCATCTTTAACGCCTTCCAACACCAGTTCAGCCAACTCAAGTTCTTCAGTTTGGCGAGAAACACTACCTCCACTTTCGTTCAATCCACACTGTGCAGTGTCCTCTGACTCTCTTCCATCCTCGTAGCCTTCCTCTGCTGCTTCGTCTTTGTCATCTCTGTTGCTGTCATTGTTGGCATTTACTTTTAAGTGGCACGATATGATTAGTGGCTCTCAGGCATTCTTTGGCCTCATAGAAAACCTTGACTAACCTCATGACTCATTGGTCATCAGGATAGACTTCAAGGATTCCACCTATAGGCCAGTGACTGTGCTTCCTACACAGAGGCCAGTGACTGACTGTGTTTCAAGGATTCTACCCATAGGCCAGTGACTGTGTTTTCACTGTTCTATCTTGACCAACTGGTAGGGCAGTTGCTGGGTTCACCCGAAAGTTATGTCCCTCCTGAAGCAACCTCAGGTAACCTTGATGCCAATGCCACTTGAATTGCTCAAGTGCCTCTTTGAGGCAGAAATACAGAGGTCATAGCTGTTTTGTGGTTAGGTTTTGGTACATGTCCTCATGTGGTATGGCAGGAGGCAACAGATATATCGGATTGCCTCAAATGAAGTGAGGAGTAAGGACGTCATCTAATATCTCCCCCATACTACATCAGTGGTCGGTTGTTGACAACGGCCTCAGCTTCCTCGATAAGGGTGCAGAGTTGTTCTTCGTGGAAGACATCTCAATGGAGTGCTGGTTCGAGAGTATGCTTCACCACCCCGATCAGCCTCTCAAAAAAAACCCTTTCCAAGGAGGTCTGGGTGTTTGGAAGATCCACTGAATTCTTCTCTCCAGAAGGAAGTGCTGGGTAATGGCTTCATCATAGACTTCTCTGGTAATGGCTTCATCATAGACTTCTCTCTGGAAACTGCTGGCTGCATGGAACATCACTGCATTGTCATTGTACACCGTGGAAGGTGTCCTGTGTGTGGCTGTGAACCTTCATAACAGCAGCATGAAGGTGTTTGTGTCGAGACTTCAGCAGTAGTCGAGATAAACTGCATGGCTTGCCTTGAAGGTGATGATGAGCAGGTATCCCACTCCTCCATTTACTTGAATAGGACTGCTGTGGTCAATCTCTACATTGGTGAACAGGTGTAGGATAGTGGTTTGAGAAGTCGGGAGAAGGGGGAGACGGTGGTTGTCTGAGAAAAGGTTTGAAGGCTACTCATTTGGCTACAATCCACAGGCCCCGGCACTGTATTAGTGTGTTTACGCCACAATGCATTGTATGGGTTACATGCAAATGCTTTAAATAGCCTTGAACTAATAATTCGTGAAAAGGTAACAATATCAATAGGTTTTTACATCCTAAAATATTCCTTAACCTACTTCTAGTGTAAACTACTTGGTATATCTTGATTAGCCCTAACTGACTAATGAAATTACTTATATGGCTGGGTACCTTGACCCCATTCTTTAAATGACTACAAACTGAAGGCAAGAGATGCTTTTGTTCCATATATACAAGTTTCAGAATGGGATCTGCTTTACAACATATGAATTTCAACCAATGCTTCATGATACTGATCAATAAAAAGAAATCAACATTACTCCCTCTAAGATTTCATAGTTCAGCAAGCGGAGTCAGTGTCACTTCCTCCTATGCCACAATTGGTTGTTACTCAATTCCTTCAATGTGGAACCTCTCATCATGTCAGCAGGATTGCAGTTGGTGGGCATGAAATTTAGTTCAATGTCACATTCCTGTTAAATAAAGTTAATCTCCCCAACCCTGTTAGATATGGTGTTTTTAGTGTCCTCTCTGCTTTTTACCTAGGCTATGGCTACATTGCTGTCAGACCTTATGAAAATGCTTCCTAATTCCAAAACATTTTTCAAGTATTTTGCTAGCCTAAATCCCAATAGCAATGCTTGCTAACAGCTCCAATTTTGGTATGGTTAATTTTTATTTTTTTTATTGGCATTACTCTCATTTTGTAGGTAAATAAGTCTGTCTGTCCCTCCTTTCCCCTGATGTAGGCTACTGCCATGTAGGCTTTACTGGATGCATTGGTAACATGCAATTCTGTCTCCCCCAAGGTTATTCCCCTTCTAAATTTCAAGGTATGAATGTAAACAAATTCCTCTAATATTTGATTTGCCTGTTCCTGTCTCTTCATCCAAAACGGCATCCCAACCAAAGTCCTGCAGAAATATCTTTCTTCTTACAAAAACTGGACTGACTAGACCCAAGGGGTCAAAGTTGGACGCCATCTGTGAGAGTAGCCTACGTTTCGTGAGGTTGCTACCCCACCCCTGGCCTCTCATATCCCCCTACAAGGCATCAAATTCAAGCAACCACTCTCTCTATCACAAACCATTCTAAAGGATAGTGATTTGTACATCTAGCAATGACTTGACATTCACATAATCCTCCAACATCTCTTTTGTCTCATAAATCTGTAAGTAATTATTGAAGTAATTTTGTGAGTTTCTCCCGCCCCGTTTCCGTAAGGTGTGTTCTAAGGACCTGTTGGAGAAGGTAAGGGCTAGTTGTGATACCAAAGACCATGATTTTAAAGGCAAAGGTAGCCGCTTGTTTCGAATTCTTGTGCCACAGAAATCGTGCATACTTGTCATCTGCAGGATCAAGCCAAACACGTTAAAAAGCTATCGAGATATCAGATGTCAGAGCATGAGAGTGGTGTCTAACTTTAACAGCGAGTCATATAACATTTCGACCATGTTTGGGCCAGGGTACAAACAATTGTTCAAGGGCAGTTCACCTTTGGATTTTGACGATGCATTAAAGACAAATCGCAGAGGACTGATTGAGTTTTGTTTCCAAACACCAAAGTGCAGCATGTAATACCCTTCAATGTGAGCATTATGAACTTCTTCAACAAATTCTGCTTCCAGATATGCCTGAAGGACTTTCTGGTAAGCAGTTTTGTACTCAAGGTCTTTTTGAAACTGTTTTCAAGCAACCTTAATTGGGTGCTGACATTGTGGTAGTTATTGTTTGGGCTCTCCGACTCACTGAATGGCAGACTTACACAGTACCCTTTGTCTGTTTTTGTTACACTCTGCTTCACCTTTTCCATTGCTTCGTGCTCTGAGGTTGTAAACTGCTCATACCGAGTAGTACCAATAGTGTCCAATTTCCACCAAACACCTACCTCATGTTTGGGTTCTACTAGTCTACAAATGCAGCGTTCGAACAGTTGATGTGTCCACCCCTTGCAGAGCCCACTAAGGTTACCCTGCCATAAAGCGTAACTCCATGATGTGTGACAAAGAGACTAATCCCATCAATTTTCTCCATACCAATGACAAAAAATTTAAAATAATCTGCACCTATCAAGAAATTAACGTTCTACAACACATCCCCTTTAATCTCAGAATCTGCCATTTCACACCCTTTGTCTTGCAAGAGTTGCTCTACATTACTGAGGCCTGTTTTGTAAATAGCCACATCTACTGTGTCGTGCACAACCAACTTAGTCCTGACAACTCTCTTCCCCATGTGCTTCTTAAATAACTACATGATATTCCCCCTTTACTATTTGCGAACCAAAGGGCACAATATTGAGAGAAACCCACTTGATTACTGGTAATTTAAGTTTGTGCGCTAACCAACTCGAGATAAAACTGTTTACTCCCTGTATCTAGAAGCATCCTCATCTAGACTGGTTGATTGCTAGCATACAAAATGGCTGTCGTAGTGGGGAGCAGAGTGACCGGCAATTCAGTTAAAGGTTTGTTTTTCACTTCTTTAGCATTCACACAAGATTTTTCTTTACCCCCTTTTGAATTACCCTCTTGACTTACACTAGAATTTACATTACGACGGATTTGGTTTCGATTCTTAACGGGTTTTGTTTATGTGTTAAGAGAGCAAAGGAGGACAGGAGTCCTGGATAAGCATCTGACAATTTCTAAGGCCGAGTCCATCCGAGGCCTTATAAAGTTTCTGGGGGTTACGATGGGCTCCTCACAGGTGGTGTTAGTGTTGGTATGACTACATGTCACTGTGAGGTCTTTCACGTGGGCATGGGCAAGTTCCAAGATGGTGCCATGCATATGGTCATTCCTTTGCTTCTCTGCCAGCTAGCTTTCCTCGGACAAGGATTCTCTTTCCTGCAGGATCTGCACCTGGAATTTAAGGTCTCAGCAGTTGACTCGAATTTGGAAACGGTATTAAAGTATTCCCACCCCAAAGGCAGTGGTGAGAGCAAGAGGTTGTAGGGGCGAATTGTGCCTGCGAACGAATTAATTTGATTTTCTTTATCCTATCAGTATTTGATATATATATTATTTATATATATATATATATATATATATATTATATATATATATATATATATATATATATATATATATATATATATATATATATATATATATGTTAGCTGCTGTTTAAAGGTGGTTAAAGTGAATAACATACATATATATATATATATATAATATATAATATATCATATATATATATATATATATATATATATATATATATATATATATATATATTCACTTTAACATCCTTTAAACAGCAGCTAACATACTTATATATACATAAATATATATATATATATATATATATATATATATATATATATATATATATATATATATATATATAGAGAGAGAGAGAGAGGAAGAAGAGGGAAAGAAAGGACGAGAGAGAGAGAGAGAGAGAGAGATATATATATATATATATATCAAATACTAATAGGATAAAGAAAATCAAATTAATTCATTTGCAGGCCCAATTCGCCCTTACAACCTCTCGCTCTCACCACTGCCTTTGGGGTGGGAATACTTTAATACCGTTTCCAAGAATGTGTGAGTCTGCAAATCCATAGAACGTGAATACAGGGGTCCACTGTATATATATATATATATATATATATATATATATATATATATATATATATATATACAGTGTTCTCCCATATTCGCGGGGGATGTGTACCAGAGACACCCCCGCGAATAGTTAAAACCACCACTAAAAATGCTTATAACTGCCTATCTTGAAAGTTCAGATGCTAAATGTATACCTTTAATAACATCCTACTTCAAATATACCTAAAATTACTAACCTATTACTGCATTAATCTTTGAGGTTTTATATTAATATCATTTTAAAGTCATCTTAAACATTTTACCATTAAAAATATATACCTATAGCAAATAACAGAGAGAGAGAGAGAGAGAGAGAGAGAGAGAGAGAGAGAGAGAGAGAGAGAGAGAGAGAGGGGACCAATGAATGGCAACATCATATATTTGACCCTCAAGAGTGAAATTATAATTATTTCTGAGACAGAGAGAATAATAATGGAGAGAGAGAGAGAGAGAGAGAGAGAGAGTGAGAGAAAGAGAGAGAGAGAATAACTCCTAGACTCCGCTTCCACCCCTCCACCAATTTGTATATCAAACTCATTTACTCCCTGCCCATGTTCCTCCAAGTGGATAAAAAGACTGGAATCGCTATTTTTAATTAATCTTATTAATATTTGAAAATTAGTTTATAAGGTAAATCATTTATTTACACTACAAAACAAATAAACATACATGAGAGAGAGAGAGAGAGAGAGAGAGAGAAGAGAGAGAGACGAGAGAGAGAGAGAGAGAGAGGGTTGTCCTTATTTAAAAGAGTGTGAAATGGATAGATTATTGTACTTCTTTAAAATACTATCACATGTGAATTTTGAGATTAGTTATATTATTATTATTATTATTATTATTATTATTAGTTATTATTATTATGCAAAAATATTAATAAACATACAATGTACCATAGAAATTATCTCATATCAGCAAAAGAGAAAGAGAGAGAGAATTTCAATGATCCAGAGATGGCAACACTCGCTCCCCACTGGATTTGACAGTTGGAACCCAGCCAATCAAGCTGGCTACGTGTTCAAAAACAAGACACGGGCTTAAATGCATTTTCTTTTATTCTTACATAATTCTTTTTTATTTATAAACTAAAATCTTGCTAATTCACTTTAGTATTTTCTTTAATGAATTTATATTATTGCTGTTTACATTAATATTGATATTTGAAAATTAGTAAATCATCATCCAAAAAACATACATCGTTTTAAGAGAGAGAGAGAGAGAGAGAGATATTATCGTAGTATTTGTAAAATACTTTCACATATGATTTTTGTAATTACAGTTATTATTATTATTATTTGAAAATATTAATAAACATATGCATATTTTAGGGCTGTTGCCTTGTATAAGAAGGCGCCCTATGAGGTTATGTTAGACTTGCGATAATCTTACGCCAAGTCGGTTGGTATTGCACTTCCATATTCAATGGAGTGTCTTGGGGTTTGTAGATCACTTACGAAGTCGGTATTATCTTCTTTGGTTATGACGACGATGTGTTAAACTCATGATGATTCGGTGAGGATCTAGTGGAAACCACGAAGTACAAAAATACTTATATTCTCTGAATTTACATGGTGAAGATCAGGTATGATTGTACAAGTCTTCTAATGACGATACTTGATCGCTTCTGCCAATGATGATGGCTAATTCTATTCTCTCTACATGATAAAGCTTAGGTAAAGAGGTACAGGTCTTCTAATGACGATAGCTAACTCTATTCTGTTCGTTCTACATCTCGATTACAAGTCATAAAGGAGCAGACAGTAGCTCGATCATATGAACATACATACAATGAGACACACTATAGATCACGTAGGCCGTTTTGAATTATAGGTCGCGGTAGTTGTCTCAAGCAGGGAGCTTGGACTAAAGTTTATAAACAATTGAATGACTACAGGTGACGGCATGTTATCTTAGCCTACTTTTATTGTATACGTCATCTATAGCGTCTCTAGTCTGATCACATTCCTGCAAGCAATCTGGTTGACCTCTTTAGTTTTAGTCTTTTATATATATGGACTAACATTCCATATTTTTATTATGTAATCATTACATAAAAGCTCGGTCAGCTACCAAAACCAACCACTGAATATTACTCAAACTTGACTTGCATTTGACTTATAGGAGTGTGATACAGACACTATGTGAATATATATAGATAATAGAAAATACTTATAAGTAAAAAAAAATTCATGGTGTACACAAATACAGATTCAAGTAATAAAATATTAGACATAATATGCATATGATATTCGTAAATAATAGTGATCACGTGATATATACTGATACAGTTTTTCACTTCATCTCATTAAGATACATATGCTACAGATAATACTAATGTACTCTGATAATCGCATAGAACAAAGATTAACATGATAAAAATCATATTTTAACTGATAAAAATTTCATATATGAATTGATAAAAATTATTAATGTTTATGCTGATTGATTCGTTGATTCTTATGCTAAATGTTATATATCTGATTCATTAATCCATATACTAACTCATATATAACTGCAGATATTGGTAAGATAAAAGGTAACAGATTGATTATAGGCTACCTGGGTGTTTTATACATATGTATATGGATTCATATAATTATGATTAATATATGTGCACTTTAAATAGATTCCTATTGCGTACACGCAAAGATATATTTCGAATCTGTTATTTATGATCATTTATATATAGATTCCTAGTGCGTACATGCAAAAAATATATTTCGATTCTGTTATTTATGATCATTTATATATAGGATACATGATACTTTATATATATAGGATACATGACCGAGGTTATACTACTTCACATTTAACTAGCGTTCGAACAACTTTTCGTCCATTACACAGTTCCAGACAACCACCTATAGCCAAATGAAAGGGCCAATTTCAAATGGTTAAAACAAGGGGAAAATTTGCCTGGGCGGGATCCAACGTTCTATTTCGCGCTCATACTTGTTCTCTGCATCCTAAGCCACACGAATACGTTCGCGATGAATAAAATCACCCCCAGCACGAGTCCTTCGCCAGCAAAGTAGAGTTGAATATCCTTCGGGTCGTAATTGTCGGAAGTATGTCCCTTTTGTAGTCGATTTCCGACAGCCGCCGGAGCATTCCGCATTAAAACGAGATTAACGACGGGATACAGGTGTCGGTCGAAGAAGTCCATGATGGTGCTTATTCCTTTCACATTGTAGACGGTTGTTACTCGACTGCCGTCGTCTGCAGCGACGAACGATTTTTTGAAGTTGCGATGTGAAACTCTCGTACTGCAGGATACTGTAACCAGGTTCCATTAATCAGCCTGCAAGTGAAATTATATTTGTCACAAGGGCAAAGTAAATTCAGACGACATCCAAATACAGGGGGGGAGAAAGCCATTTAGAACCAGACTTAACCCACATGAATTCTCTGATATTTGTGGAATTCAAAAGTCAGCTGTACATACTTTTTTATCCATGGCATTAACAATGAGTGAACCTATCCAGGTCTATGACGACTGTAAAAATATCCATAATTATAAAAAATAAACAGATATCATTACGAATCCCAAAGAAAATTCGATATTACTGGTAGTAAGTTACTAGACAAAGAAGTGGAAAACGGAGCTATTTGTAAGATTGCCAGGCAACATAAGAGTCAAAGAGAATATTAATCATGATTCTGTATTTCTCTATGCTAACTGAAATTAAGTTGTGATAAAATCTGATCCTATGTGCCCCTAACAAAAGTTTCATATTCAATTTTCTCGCGCGCATCCTCTGAGGTTAATTTTAAAAACTTTATTAATAGGCAGGCGATGCAACGAAAGAACCCACTATGTAACTAATTTCTATATAAACTTTGGGTTTTTTTTTTTCAAGAAAATGTGACATTTTCCCATGAATGTGATTTACTTGAATTCTCATAGGCTAATGTTGCAAGTAAATTTTTCATATCCATGACTTGATACTTCTAAATGTCCGTTTACCAAAGTCATAAGATTTATTGACTCTAATTGTCTATGAGGTTCAGAAAAAATTAATTCATTTTGTTGTTATAGAAATTCTGTTTGCTTATTTTGTTTATTCATTTTAAAACGATTGCAATCCTTAACTAATTGCATTGCACACACGGATAAGAATAGGTTATGGCATGTCATGTCATCGTGACCTATGAACCACATGTGAAGTTCATGAGCTAAGCATTCCTCTCTCCAGTCAACCTGCTTCGCAAGCGGAGACGACACACACAGATGAAGCCTGTGTAAGCAGATTATTGAGGTTAAAAGGAACAAATGCTGATACGGCAATGATGACGTCGTCACTTGGCAGGAGATTGCTGTCAGCCAGCTAAGAGTTACGTGACTTGCTGTAATTAAATACGACTTTAGTATTTTCAAATGATATTTTTGTGTTTTAATTCTCCACCCACATAGAAGAATGTCTGAAAAAAAAAAACAGTACCAAAATTGAACAATATATTAGTTTCATGTTGGAAATCCGCATGATTATAAATAAATGTAATTATGTTAAATTCAATATTCCTTATTCAAACTAATGAAAAAGGTTTCCATACAAATTCTATATATATTATTAGCCCTGTATAAGATTCATATAGGATTATTCCATAGATAACATTTTCACTTCTAGACTTCCTGACTTTAAAATTCTTTTATTTTATTTATTTATTTATTATTATTATTATTATTTTTTTCATTGACTACGAATATAAATCACCGGGACAGACAATATGTCAGTAGGTTTTGATATGTGTTTGAACTTTTAGCTTATTTGTCATTACTAAAGCATTAAGTTACAGTTCAAATCTTTACGCATATATATTTGGATATTTAATTAACCTATGGTTACATTTTGCTTATTGATTTTATCGTGATTCCTTTTTTATTATAATTTGTAACCCTTCCGACTTCTTACGGAGTGTATTATATTGACTCCACTTGTATCCATATTTATTTTATTTTTTTATATTTATTTATTTATATATTTTTTTATATATATTTGATAAATTAATGGTTGGCTTGAATATGTGGAAAAGTGTTCTAGCGGCGTACCGTATAAGGCTACTTGCGGCATCAATTCTATAGATACAAGATATAAATGATAAAGGTATTTAAAACCGCGAGAACCGCTATAATCCAGTTCAGATCCAACATCACGAGTTGTAACTCGTAAGACATTGACACTTCCTATTTAATTATCCGTTATTCTACCAAACCGATTGACTCTGGGTGATAAAATATATTATTGGTTTTCTTAATGGAAAGGAATTCACACCACGTGTTAAGGAGATTATTATTGATTTACACCACCCGAGTCACAGATTATTATGTGTTGAATTCCATGTTTACTGATTTAGCACTCATAAATATTCCTAACGCACTCAATTGCGGTGTTTGTTTTTAGTGCTATTAATTCTATATAACGTGTCAAGGAACTATTAACACTAAGAAGTGTTTATTCCTCTGTCAGACTCGTAATTCTGTTAATAATTCTACGTATATTCTTTCAAGGATTGATTTGGCACAGGATAGGCCCTTAAACTGACAGGTGACTTAGTGTATCCCCTGTTTTCATGACACGTGTTACAGTTAGTTATGTGCTTTTTATATCTGTAAGCATTGTAGGCCAGTAAAACAGTGATTTGGCTTTCTGTGACATAATAGGGAACCCTGGATGACGGAATGCAACCGGTTTATGACGATTGGTATGAAAGAGATTATTACTACTACCTGGTCGTTAGTCATCTGCTGTGTTCTTCGGGTTTTCCTCGTCACTGACCTACATATAATATTACATTTGATTACATAATTCTGATACACATACTTTAAATATACTTTTGCTTTAGGGTTTCTGCTCGAAGTGTTTATTGTTTTTGCTTAGCCGCTGACCCTGTTTCCGTTCGAAGTGTTTATTGTTTTGTTTATTGCTGCTGACCCTGTTTTCGTTCGAAGTGTTTATTGTTTTGTTTATCGCTGTTGACTCTTGCTTTGTTCAGTTTGTAACAGTTCGGCGCTCCAACCCAGATATTCAATGCTCGCGATCTCTTGGGTTAAGGAATTTTCTTGTTTAGATACGGTTTTAACAATAGGCACGGATGTTTCTATATATATTTTTTTTTTTAGTTCAATTAATGGTTCCTTGCAGTATGGTGCGGGATTGCGGGATAATGCGTCAGCTATGATAATTGCTTTCCCAGGTAGATATCTTATCTTGGCTCCAAAGACCTGAACGATCATTTGTCACCGAGTTCCTTTTGGACTGTGATTAAAGCCTTTGAAAAACTCGGTAAGTGACTTATGCTCAGTGAGGACTTTAACAGGATAGCCGTAGATTATGAACTTGAAATGTATTAGTGAGTTAACGATACTTAGCCCTTCCTTGCCTATTACTGCATATTTACTTTCAGAGGGCTTTAGTTTACGTGAATAAAAAGCTATAGGAAAGAACTGTTTATCATATTACTGAAGTAGTACCCCTCTTACCCCTTGGTCTGAGGCGTCTATTGCAATAAAAAAAATGCCTTATTTAAATCAGGGATTTTTAAGTTAGGTGAGCTGCATTATTCCGCTTTTAAGATATCGAACGCCTGTTGGTGCTTTTTAGACCATAATAAATCTACGCTCTTCTTTGTAAGATCTGTTAAAGGAGCTGTCATGATTGAAGAGTTACATATTTACATACGATTGTAATACCCACTACAGCGCAAAAGTGCTGTATCCCCCTTTTACGTTAATAGGTACTGGAAAGTTATGAATAGCCGACACCTTACCATGGACTACTTTAAGACCTTGACTAGACACATAAAACCTAGATAAACATGTTTGGTTTTTAAAAACTCACATTTAGATATTTTACTCTGAGATTATTTGTCTTTGTCTCTGTAGCACTAGCTCTAGTTTATGTGAATGTACTTCTAAGGTATTAGAAAAGATTACAAGATCATCCATATAGGCATGTAGGTTATTCCCTAAAAGTCTCCAAACACTATATTGTAATTGGGGCGCAACGTAAGCCGGAGGCATACGTAAAAAATTGATAATGTCCCCTGAGTGTGCTGAAAACGGTGTATGAGGTACAATCACTTAGGTAATGGTATCTGGTAAAAGCCTAAAGTAAGTCCAAGCTGGTGAAAAATTTATTCTAACCTTGTTTAAGCGACAGAAATCTACGCAGATACGCCAAGTCCGATCTTTTATGGCATGACGTTTGAGGGAAAAATTATATGGGCTTTTTTGATTTCCTAATGACTCCTATTACTAACATTTTTCAACTTCGTCATTTATCTCTATTTTGAAATTTCATTGAGAGTCTATACGAAGGTACGTATTCAGCTTTATGTTTGTCCTTACACCGTATTTTGTTTTCAATGACATCCGTTTTTCTCCCAGAGATCACTCGCTAGTGGAGAAACTTCCTGGTATTCAGACAAAAGATAAAAATCACCTCTGCTTGAATGACTTTACGGATATTACTTTAGACAGATTATCAGAGAGATTCATCTATGACTGGTTGGGCGCGATTACAAACTAGCAACAATAAAAAAAAATGCGATATTTTGTCGGGAAGGATTAAAATTTCATTTCCCAGCAAAGTCTTTTTACACGCACTAAGACATTCGAGGGTGCATGCTTCTCGAGATTTTGCGTGCAAACTGTGACTGTGGGTGTGGGAGAATTCTGTTGGGTCATTTAAACAATGTTACGATTTATGAGACAAATGTATCGTTCCTTTATATAAGTTATTATTTGATTAACTGTCTCTTTTTTGTTCAAACGGATTTTAATAGTGTTGAAGGTTTATAGGATTTTCCTTTGATAAACACGCCTTATTTTGCAGGATGTAAGATAATATTTTGTGTATCCCTAGATGGATATCTTACAATTACACTAGATACAGATGAATGTTTTTTATAACTATAGAGGTATCCGTAAGCGCTCGCTTATCCGAACTTCTCATTAGGGAAGTTCGAACAACAGACGGTGAGTCCGTAAATACAGGATATTACGTGTACTAAAGGAATAATACAAGATATTCTAATTTTTTACGGCGCGTACAGTCTGGCTTAATCCACCACTACTTATAATAACTTATGTATTAACCCTCTTACGCCGATTGGACGTATTAAACGTCGTGTCAAAATGTCTCCCGTATGCCGATTGGACGTATCATACGTCGGCTCAAAAAAGTTTTTTTAAAAATTCTTGGAAAAATACTTATAGGCCTACCAGCCGAAAACTTTTGTATCACGCGCCTTGGGGGATGCTGGGAGTTCACGGATCAAGGCGTTTTTTTGTTTACAATCGCTACGCAGGCGCGCAAGCGCGAATTTCTTTCTTATCACACTAAAAAGTATCTGTGACACATCTCGGAAATTATTTCGTCACTTTGACATAATTTTTGCACCATTTTAAATTATTCTTTACATGAAGTATTATATATGAAAATTTGCGCAATTTCATGTAAAATACAACAAAAAAAATACTCATGATTGTAGCTTTTATCAGTTTTGAAATATTTTCATATAAATAACGATAAGTGCAAAAATTTCAACCTTCGGTCAACTTTGACTCTACAGAAATGGTCGAGAAACGCAATTGTAAGCTAAAATTCTTATATTATAATAATATTCAATCATTTGCCTTCATTTTGAAACAAATTGGACGTCTCTAGCACAATATTTCGATTTATGGTTAATTTATGAAAAACGTTTTCCTCACGTTCGTGCGATAACTCTTCCGATAAATTTTTTCGTGCGATTGTCCTAATGTTTGCACCCTTTTAAATTTGCCGTTACATAAAGTTTTATATATGGAAATGTGCGCAATTTCATGCACAATACAACAAAAATCAACCCATGGTTGTAGCTTTTATCAGTTTCGAAATATTTTCATATAAATAACGTTAAGTGCAAAAATTTCAACCTTCGGTCAACTTTGACTCTACCGAAATGGTCGAAAAACGCAATTGTAAGCTAAAACTCATATATTTTAGTAATATTAAATCATTTACCTTCATTTTGCAACGACTTGGAAGTCTCTAGCACAATATTTCGATTTATGGTGAATTTATGAAAAAACTTTTTCCTTACGTTCGCGCGGTAACTCTTCCAAAAAAATCAGAATTTTTTTGTGCGATTGTCGAAATGTTTGCACCATTTAAAATTAGCTGTTACATAAAGTTTTATATATGAAAATGTGCGCAATTTCATGTAGAATACAACTAAAAATGATTGAAGGTTGTAGCTTTTCTCTTTTTTCGAAATATTTGCATATAATTCACGATAAATAGAAAAAAAACCACGTTCGGTCAAATTTGACTCTACCGAAATAGTTGAAAAACGCAATTGTAAGCTAAAACTCTTATGGCCTAGTAATATTCCGTCATTTTTCTTCATTTTGAAACAAATTTGAAGTCTCTAAAACAATATTGTGATTTATGGTGAATTTTTGAAAAATATATTTACCTTCACTCCGCGCGCCGATTCGCGGCCGCAAGTCTCCGAAATACGTACATCGCATTATCCTAATATTTGCTCCTTTTCATATTAGCTTTTTTATAGAGTTTCATATTTCAAAATGTGCGCAAATTCATGAAGAATACAATAAAAATTAATTGAAGGTTGTAGCTTTTTCCATCTCTGAAATATGTGCATATATAAAAATATATATATAAAAATTTTGACATTCGGTCAAATTTAACTCGTCCGAAATGGTCGAAATCTGCAATTCTAATCTAAAACTCTTACAGTATCGTAATATTCAATCATTTTTCTTAATTTTGAAACAAATTGGAAGTCTCTAGAACAATATTTAGAATTACAGTGAATTTTTGAAAATAATATTTTTTTACGTCGTTGCGTTACGAATTCGTACATCATTTTGTGATAATATTTTTCCGGTGTTGCTTTTATTGTTTTACTATGTATTATATATCAAAAGGATTGCAATTTAGTGTAAAATACAACGGAAAAAAAATTAACTCGTTAGCTTTGACCGTTTTTTGCACAGCGTGATTTGAATACAATTATCTATGAATTTTTTTTTTTCGCTACCATATATCGCATTATTTACATATGATAATGATATTATTTTTCATTTCTGATGATTGCATACTAAACTTCAAGCAATGACAAAAAAATTAGCCAAAAATGAACTCTTAATCTTCAAAACTAAGCTCGCTGTGATTTTTTGAAAAAATTATTTTTTCCGCTTCCGCGCTCACTCCAAACCGGCGCCGGCATACAGGAGAGGTTTTGATTTTTAGGGCTTCGGCGTAAGAGGGTTAAAAAAAAAAAAAAAACTAGACCTGCTCTGATTACTTGATACGGTCGTGTGATTCATAGGAAAAATCCTTTTTAATTCAAAAAGGTATTGGTATAAAAATAAAAGGTATGGCATAATTGATCCAACATCACTTTTCCTCTCCGCTGAAGTCGCTTATGTGGAATGTGCTTTGATTGCTACACTCGGCAGATTTGACTGACCCTGACCGTTGACTAGGTGACACAGTAACCGAGTTTGCTTGTTTGATTCCGATATTTAGGGCTACTGTTTACCTATTTCTTTTTGTAATAATTTGGATCCTTCTCTTTATTACCATCGGCAACGTATTGTATGTTTTTAGCATTATGTTGCTGCTAGTTACGTATAAAGCAACGAACGATTGAATGACGAACTATTAGGAGTTGAGCGATTACTATTAAGACAAGTTATCTCTACTGCATTCAATATTAACTGTTGTTTACTTCATTCTTTGCTAAAATTTGAAATAGTGAGGGATCCTGGTCAGCGCATTTAGCCTAATGAAAGTTTTTTTATAGACATGTTATTCCTTTCAATCCAGCCATATTTTTAAAGTTAAGTTGAGTCATTGAGGTTCGATATTTTATATAACTCAAAAAACTCATGGCTAAAACTGCGATCGGGACTTTGCAAAGGAGCATTTATTGTCATGACCCGAAATAGTGTTACCTCCAATTTATATAGATTTGTACGGGTGTTCCACTTGTTTTTTGTGTGTTTTCTAATCACTACAGTGCTTAACGACCCTATCCATGCATCTGTATAAATACAGACGTCCACTGCGTAAACGCATATTCACTGTTTAATATGATTTGTTACGTAAGGAATTAATAATCACCCAAAATGATAAAATTAACATAGTATATGATTATGATATTTCAGTAGAACTTCTGGAAACAGACACTCAAAGATAAAAACTCGCAGTAGCAAAATCTCAATTATGTAGATAATTTCTGTAAAAATGTAAGATTAAGAATGTCTCGTAACTTCAGCCACAGGAATAACGAAATTCGACCTGTAAAGGAAACACTCAAAGTTACTCCAAATGAATAAAAAATTGTACTTAGCTTGCTTTTGTGGGAAGTCACGGTGTTCCGATAACGACACACGGCCTTGGTCCTCCTTCTCTATTTAGCGGATGACCTGGTTTTTGGCTTGAGTTTCCCCCGTGCGCGTTGTTTCGATGATTCGAGCCCTTTAAGATCCGATGCTGCAGACGCGTTCGGTTTGTTTCTTGAAGTGCCGGAAACGCTCACTAACGATGTTTTCCTGAATGATTCTAATGAGAGACGAAGCTTGCGTTGCCGTAGGAAAAGGACACGTCGGTTTTGTTTCCTGAAGTTATTCACTAAACGATGATACTAAGTTGCTTGAAGAATCTGCTGCTTCCGTCGTCGTTGACTTCATGATTTATTATTCTGGTTTTACTTCGGAGAAGTTGTAGAATTCTTCTGTGACGCTGCCACCACTTTTAGGGCTGTTGCCTTGCATAAGAAGGCGCCCTATGAGGTTATGTTAGACTTGCGATAATCTTACGCTAAGTCGGTTGGTATTGCACTTCCATATTCAATGGAGTGTCTTGGGGTTTGTAGATCACTTACG
>NC_061108.1:55708919-55761419 GCF_015104395.2 Macrobrachium nipponense | reverse complement strand
ATCATTTTTTTAAAATTCAAGTTGATAATGCAACAAAACAAAACTGCTGTAGTAAAATATTTTTAATGGCTATATTATACAATGAAATGTAAATGGCCTACAGACCAGTTTACACCTCGGAGAAGTGTAACGATTACTAAAAGAATATGAACCAGTGATATTATGTCAACAAAACTGTATCAGCAATAGATAAATTCACCTGGGCATATACATCTAGAGAGGAGGAAGGAAATTTAGGTACAGCCGTATATGTATACAAAACAAAGTCGTTTATGACAAAGTACCTGTAAACATTACTGACTTGTAAATATCAGGTATTAGAATCTGAATAAAATTGATAAATATGTAATTTATAATTTGCTCAACTAACCTAATAAAAATTACAACATTGATGAACTTAACCCTCTTACGCCGACTGGACGTATTTTACGTCGACATTTTTTGTGTCTCGGGTGCCGACTGGACTTATTTTACGTCGACATACAAAAGTTTTTTTTAAAATTCGCGGAAAAATACTTATAGGCCTACCAGCCTAAAACTTTTGAATCATGCGCCTTGGGGGATGCTGGGAGTTCACGGATCAAGGCCTTGTTTTGTTTTGAAGCGTGACCCAAGTGCGCATGCGTGATATCCCTTCTTCTCGCTCCAGCCAGCATCAGTAGCGCATCATCCGAGAGCGATCTTTCGTCAAAAGCGTGTTTTTCTGGACTTGTGCGAGACTTTGAGCATTTGTGTTGCTACAGGACATTCATAGATATGTCGCAACGACGTGTGAACCACGAAAGGAGCGTTTTACCCGTCGGAAGGGATCGTGTAAGGTGAGTTTTGGACCTGGATGCTGGCGAGGGGCCAAGCACCCAGCATGACCCCGCGCCTCAAGGCCGTTCTGTGCGGCCAAGTGTGGCTGAAAGTGTTTCAGGAACACAGCGTATGCCTTTGGTTACCCCTAGGAAGCATGTGGGCGTCCTTAGGGGCATTCGTAGGCATTTGGGAGGCCTCCAACCAAGGGACATAGATGAATATCTATTGGAGCTTGATCGGGAACATGTCGCAAGTCCTCATTTTGATGGCGGATGGTCATCGAGTGATGAGGACATCAGTCCCGATGAAAGTGAGGATGAATATATGCCCCCAATGTCCGTTCGAGGCTCACATCCCGAAAGTGAGCTCGAATTCAGTGGGTTCAGTGCTTACGAGGGGGAATCTGAGGAGGGGGAGGATGGGGATACGGGGTCAAGTTTTATCGCAGAGGACGATACAGAAAATGAAGGCCTAAGTGAGGGTGATGGGCCAATGGGGGAGGGTAGAGTGCAATATCGGGCACGGGCACGTAGAAGGTCGGCTCGTCGCGCCAGCCAAGGTGAAGGTCGGTCGTCGGAGAGTGACGAGGGGTGGACGGAGGACCCCACCCCTCCTAACATGCACCCCTTCATGGCAACCCCTGGGCTCACCGTACCAGTACCCCTGACTGTTTTGGGGTTCATCCAGCTTTTGCTGACGCGGGAATTGCTGGAATACCTGGTACACGAGACGGTGGACTACGCTCGGTACTGCCGGTATGAGCTGAGGACGACCTTGTCGTATTACTGGCGGGGTTGCAACCTCATTGACATGGCGCATTTTTTGGGGCTGCACATTTATTTTGGTATGACACCTGCTTCCGACGTCAGGCAATATTGGAGGAGGAATTATTTTTTATGTATGCCTAATGTGCCTGGTGTTATGTCCCGTGATAATTTCCTGGCGTTGGACAGGTACTTCAACGTCTTCAACCGAAGGGCCATACCCCGGAATAACAGTAATCGCCTCATTTTAGTGCGCCCAGTGTTGAATTATATCCGTGATCGGTGTAGAAATCTCGGGATTCCTGGAAAGAATCTGTCTTTGGATGAGGGGATGCCTTACAAAGGACGTCTTAGTATAAAAGTGTATAACCCCAAGAAGCCGAAGAAATATGGTGTGAAATTCTTTCTTATTACCGAGGCCAACACTGGATACGTTGTGGACTTTTCAGTGTATTTTGGGGTCTTCTCCACGCTGCGTGACACTGTATTCAATCTTGTGGGACGTTTCCGTAACCAGGGATATCACCTGTTTATGGATAATTATTATAACTCGGTATCCCTGGCCCAGGAACTGTATGAAGCTGGTGTGCACGTCAGTGGTACCCTTCGGTTGGTGCGTGGGGCCCCGAATGTCCTCAAGAGGTTCGCTAGTCATCCACAACACCTGGCAAAAGGAGAGACAGAGTGGCGGCGGAAGGGCACTGTCTTCGTCATCTGTTGGAAGGGTGTCCGACTCGTCCCCATGATTACGACGAGTCATGAACCCATCCAAGAAGAGATCGTACAGCGGAAGAAGACACGTCGACAGGGCCGAGTTGTGTTTGAGGAGTTTCGTATCGAGCGGCCTACCGTCATTGGGCACTACAACCGGCACATGGGAGGAGTTGATCTCTTTGATCAGCTCATCCAGTATTATCCCTTCGCCAGGAGAACCAGAAGGTGGACACAGAAGCTCCTCAAATACATCCTTCAGTTGGCCATCCAAAATGCCTACATACTGTACTGTGGGTACCGCGGTGACAATCTTCCGAGGTTGACCCACTTACAGTTCCTAGAGGAAGCCGGGAATGCCCTCATCAACTTCGATCCCGATGAGTGGCCTTCCATAACTGACCCCCTGCCCCGAGCTGCAGATCTGCCCCTAGCGGAAAGGGCAGATAGGAGGGCCAACTTCACTCGACCTGCCGCCCGCCCCTGCTGACGACGCCCCTACTGCCCAACGCCCCTGCTGACGACGCCCCTTTCTGCCCGGCCGCCCCTGCTTGCCGCCCGCCCCTGCTGAACGCCGCCCCTGCTGCGCCGCCCCTGCTGACGCGCCCTGCTGCGACGCCCCTGCTGCCGCGCCCCCTGCTGACGACGCCCCCGCCTGCTGACCGCCGCCCTCTTGCTGCCGGCCCCGCCATCACCACTTCTCGTCGGGTAGTGGACCCTGCGTGTCGGCTGCAGCCAGGGGATCACATACTGGAGGCCTTACAAGGATGAAGGCAGAACGGTGCCGGGTGTGCCATATGAATGGCAGAAGGAGAGACAACCCGGTTCTTCTGTCGTCTCTGCAAAGTTGCTCTTTGCAGGATAGGGGAGTGTGACCGAAAATACCACACTAAGGTCATGTATTGGAGCGTGCCCCCTAAACCGACAGCAGAGGACGCACGGGGCCGCCGGGCCATCAGCAGTAAGGGCGCGCGTCTCCCTCCTCCACCTGTACCTCGTCATGTCGAGTGGAAAAAAATGCAAGACACTTCAATGGAGGAGGGAGAAGACAAGAATAGAACGAAGAGTCAGGATTACGAGTGAGTATTCTGCATTTATTTTATATTTATTTTTATATTTATTACAATTTTTTATAAATCCGTATCTATGCATGATAAAATAATAATAAGACATTTCATTGTATGCGAAAAGAGAAGTGTCACCTGCATTCCTTTTATTTATGTATTGGTACCAGAATCGAAGAATGTAATATATATACGTATTCGTATATATATATATATATATATATATATTATATATATATATATATATATATTATAAATATTGGTTTTTTTTGGGTAAGCAAATTACTTACAGTCTAGTAATATTCAATCATTTATCTTCACTTTAAAACAAATTGCAAGTCTCTAGAACAATATCTCGATTTGTGGTGAATATTTGAAAAACATATTTTTATTCCCTCCGCGCGCCGATTCTCAGCAGCGAATCTCCGAAATGCGTAGGTCACATTCTCCTAATATTTGTGCCTTTTCATATTACGCTTTTTTTTAGAGTTTTATATATGGAATTGTGCGCAAAAACATGCACAATATAACAAAAAATATTGGAAGGTTGTAGCATTTCTCATTTTTGAAATATTTGCATATAAAGTACGATAAGTACGAAAAAAACTACGATCGGTCAAATTTGACTCAACCGAAATGGTCAAAAAACGCATTTGTTACATAAAAATCTTACAGTCTAGTAATATTCAATCATTTATCTTCATTTTAAAACAAATTGCAAGTCTCTAGAAGAATATCTCGATTTATGGTGAATTTTTGAAAAAAATATTTTTTTTCCCTCCGTGCGCAGATTTTCGGCCGAAAATCTCCGAAACGCGTAGGTCACATTCTCCTAATATTTGTGCCTTTTCATATTACGCTTTTTTTAGAGTTTTATATATGGAAATGTGCGCAAAAATATGCACAATATAACAAAAAATATTGGAAGGTTGTAGCATTTCTCATTTTTGAAATATTTGCATATAAAGTACGATAAGTACGAAAAAAACTACGATCGGTCAACTTTGACTCAACCGAAATGGTCAAAAAACGCATTTGTAACATAAAAATCTTACAGTCTAGTAATATTCAATCATTTATCTTCACTTTAAAACAAATTTCAAGTCTCTAGAACAATATCTCGATTTATGGTGAATTTTTGAAAAAAATATTTTTTTTCCCTCCGCGCACCGATTCTCGGCCGAAAATCTCCGAAACGCGTAGGTCACATTCTCCTAATATTTGTGCCTTTTCATATTACGCTTTTTTTTAGAGTTTTATATATGGAAATGTGCGCAAAAACATGCACAATACAACAAAAAATATTGGAAGGTTGTAGCATTTCTCATTTTTGAAATATTTGCATATAAAGTACGGTAAGTACGAAAAAAACTACGATCGGTCAACTTTGACTCAACCGAAATGGTCAAAAAAACGCATTTGTAACATAAAAATCTTACAGTCTAGTAATATTCAATCATTTATCTCCACTTTAAAACAAATTGCAAGTCTCTAGAACAATATCTCGATTTATGGTGAATTTTTGAAAAAAATATTTTTTTTCCCTCCGCGCGCCGATTCTCGGCCGAAAATCTCCGAAACGCATAGGTCACATTCTCCTAATATTTGTGCTTTTTCATATTACGCTTTTTTCAGAGTTTTATATATGGAAATGTGCGCAAAAACATGTACAATATAACAAAAAATATTGGAAGGTTGTAGCATTTCTCATTTTTGAAATATTTGCATATAAAGTGCGATAAGTACGAAAAAAACTACGATCGGTCAACTTTGACTCAACCGAAATGGTCAAAAAACGCATTTGTAACATAAAAATCTTACAGTTTAGTAATATTCAATCATTTATCTTCACTTTAAAACAAATTGCAAGTCTCTAGAACAATATCTCGATTTATGGTGAATATTTGAAAAAATATTTTTTTTTCCGTCCGCGCACCGATTCTCGGCCGAAAATCTCCGAAACGTGTAGGTCACATTCTCCTAATATTTGTGGCTTTTCATATTACGCTTTTTTTAGAGTTTTATATATGAAAATGTGCGCAAAAACATGCACAATATAACAAAAAATATTGGAAGGTTGTAGCATTTCTCATTTTTTTTATATTTGCATATAAAAAAAAATTTTAACAAAAATTCGACATTTGGTCAACTTTAACTCGTTCGAAATGGTCGAAAACTGCATTTTTAAGCTAAAACTCCTACAGTATCGTAATATTCCATCATTTCCCTTCATTTTGAAACAAATTGCAAGTCTCTATAACAATATTTCGATTTATGGTGAATTTTTAAAATAATTATTTTTTTATGTCCGCGCACTACGAATTCATGCATCATTTTGTGATAATATTTTCTCTGTGTTGCTTTTATCGTTTTACAATGTGTTATATACCAAAATGATTGCAATTTAGTGCACATTACAAAGAAAAAAAGTAACTTGTTACCTCTAACCGTTTTGCGCACAGCGCGATTTGAATACAATTATATATGAAATTTCGTTTTTGCGCTATCATATATCGCATTATTTATATATGATAATGATATTTTTTTTCATTTCTGATGGTTGCATACTAAACTTCAAGCAATGACAAAAAAAGGAGCCAAAAATGAACTCTTAATCTTCAAAACTAAGCGCGCTGTGATTTTTTGAAAAAAATATTTTTTCCGCTTCCGCGCTCACTCTCAAACCCCTCCGGCATACGGGAGTCATTTTTTTATTTACCGCTCCGGCGTAAGAGGGTTAAAGAATTACTTAAAAGTGCCAAGTAGCCAACAGTATTAGTAGGTATTTTAATGCTCACAACCCAATAGGGGACTAGTATTGTACAAATTCAAATAGAGCAGGAAGTAAATTAGAAGAATTGATAGATTCAAACACGTGATGTATAAATGATGACGAAATCAGCACATTAAAAAACACAGGGAACGTTTTCCTCAGTAGACTTAACTCTACCTCAAGTATAGAGGACAGATTAGACTGGAATGCAATTGATAACTGTACACCAGTGATAATTTTCCAATATTGATTTCATTATTGCAAAATAATCCTGCTGAACATGTCACTCATTTTAGCACTTATGAAGCAGATTAGGAGCGATATGAAATGCACACTAGGAACATCCCACAATTGAGTATATAAAATATCATAATGAAACCAATAAATTTCTTGTTAATTTCATTAAAAATACTGGATAAATCCATACTAAAATCAAAACCTCATCCCACAAAATGCAAAGTCCCATGTTGGCTAATAAACCAACAGAATTGATAAATATAAAACTCTCAGTAGGGAGATGACTAGAGAATTTAAATAAAAGTTTCAACAATATTAATGAAACGTTACCAATATTAAAAGGAAATTTATAAAAGCTAACTATATTATTATTAGAAATTGTCACATTAAAACCTCTATACAATAAAATATCTGCAAAATTTAAAGTAGTAGTAATTCAAGGAAGAATAATTCTTGGAGGAAACATGTAATAGCTCTCTCTAATAATGCTCCCAGACAAACAATATGGGAAAAATTGAGGAAAATAAATGGTACCCATATTAAACTACATTGACATGCATTGTTAAAAAATGAAAAAAGAATGCTTGATCTGAAAGAAACAAGCAATGTAATAGGAGAAAACTTAGCAAAAGTAAGTAGTGACCAAAATTAGATGAACACTTCCACACAAAGAAAAATAATATAGAATTAATAACAATTAATTTGGAAACAACTGAACATCATGGGCAAAAAAGTGATGGAATCACAAAAGAGGTAGCAAAGCCCAGGCACAAGAGATAGATATGGCAGTCTGGGTATACAGAGGAAGGGGTAGGGTGCTTACTGAGCAACTTAATAATTATGATGAAAGTGAAAAGAAGTATTTTCCTAATATAGAAAGTGAGTGCCATCATGATACGTACAACGCTACCATGCCTGAAGAGATAGACACTGGCACTTCTACAAGCAGTACAATATGAATACATATAACAAATGTATTCACTCAGAAGTGCACATTCATATAAACACAACTATTCTTTGTGGGTAGCAATTTTTGTTTGTTTTTTGTTTTTTGTTTTCTTTTTTCTTCCTTGTTGTCGAGAATAATAATGGGAGGCCACTCCTGTAATCAAGAAGGCATGAGAGAAGTCAGCCTGAAGTATTGGGGTTCTGCAGTTGGCTACAGATGGCCTTCAAGCCCTTAAGATCCCAGGAGTATTCCTGTGAGGTGGGGTTACTAATATAGTTGGAGAATAAGATATATACATTAAGTTAACATGAAAATCAAAGTGAACTTATCTATAACGTACAGTAAACTTACAATATTAATAATATTGAACTTATTCTCTTAATGTGACTCACAAAGTATATATACAATTATTCACAACAATCTAAACTTTTCCAAGATATATACATAAAGTAAGTGTGGTACCCTAGCATTAAAATAAGGGATCCACACTAAAGGATGTTTCATAAATTACAAACTGTTGTGGGTGCCCCTAGCAAAAAAATAAGGGACACACCACCAAGCCATAATGATAAGCAGCTAAGGCTAAAAAGGCTATATTATAGAGCATAACGGCAGGTTAGGTGAAATGTTAGTTGAGGCAGGTAGAAAGGAGATCTGGATCTTCAACTACGACTACTGTGCAATGTCAGGGGAAACTATGTTCCCTGCTGCCACTGCTGGAAACTTTAAAGATTCTAAGGACTTTAAATAGTGACGCTTAATAACTGTCGGCGATTTCCATCCAGTATACTTTTTCAAATCATCAAAATTCATATGTTGAAAATAATTAATGGAGGTGGCTACAGCCCTGACATCATGGGCTTTAGGAAATGATTCAGGGTTTGCTTGCTTAATAAAGTAGAGGATCTGTTGCCTAATACCTTTAACTGAGAGAGTGGCACCTTTCTCTCTCATAAAGAGGGGACCCGAAGAGGAAGAAGATGTCTTAGACAGAAAGGCTCGCAAGGTCATCACTGGACAAAGAGAAGGGTCTTGTGGGAAAGGGATGACTTTCCAGGGTTCCCATCTCGAAAGAGGATCCTCATTTTTAGGCTAGAAGCTGTGATCCGGGGATAGTAAAACTTCTCCTGAGGGGAGGAATTCTATATGCCCCGGATCTCTGGATAAAGCCGACAGTTCTGAGATCCTGGCTCCTGAGGCCAGACTTAGCAAAAATAGCGTTTTCCTTAAAAGCATTATGAAAGTACATGTAGAGCTGTCAGTGTCTGAAGCCAGTTTGAGGACATCATTTAAGAACCATGATACCTGAAGTAGGCCTTACTGAAGGTCTAAGTCTAGCACAAGCCTTGGGAATAGATGTAAAGTAAGAGTCTGTTAAGTCTATTTTAAAACCTAGCTTAAAGATTTTCTTTAAGGCTGATTTATTAGTAGTAATAGTGCTAGCTGCTAACCCTTTTTCGAACAAGGACCTAAAAAGGGATATAGCTGAGTTGATTGTCATGGTTGTGGTGTTTGTTTCCTTCAGGAAAGATGCTAACTTTTTGACCGCAGCATCATACTGCCTTAAGGTTGATTCCCTTTTGTCTGATTCTTGGAAAAGGATATTCTGGGGATCTATGCCTGCATCTTTTTCAGCTGCAAACTTCATGAAGTCCATAAAGTTAGGGCTTTGAGAATTCCTGAGGAAGCGAACACAGTCCTCATTTGTACTGACTGAGAGAGTCTGGGATTGGGGATCCGTTGAGGGCGAAGACCCAATTCCAGAAGCAGGGGATACCAGTTGCTCTTCGGCCAGTCCGGGGCTACTAGGGCCACTTGTCCCTTGAAAGTCCTGAGTTTGTTCAGAACTTTCAAGAGAAGATTCACTGGAGGAAAGATGTAAATCTTCTTCCATTGGTTCCAGTCTAAGGACAGTGCGTCTGTGGCATATGCCAGAGGGTCCAGGTTGGGGGCCACATAGCAAGGGAGCTTGTGGTTCGCTTGGGAGGCGAAAAGATCTACTTGGAGACCTGGGACACTCCGGCGTATCCACTGTAACGATCTGTTGTCTAGGGACCATTCTGATTCCAGGGGATCTGACCGGGACAGAGCGTCTGCTATCACATTCCTTACTCCTGCCAGGTGGGTGGAGGATAGATGCCATTTGTACTTGTCCGCTAGAGAAAAAATGGCTACCATGACATGGTTCACATGCCTTGACTTGGATCCTCCCCTGTTGATGCAGTGTACTACTACTGCGCTGTCCAATACTAGTTTTACGTGCGTATTCTTTGGTGGAAGAAGCCTCTTCAGGGTCAGAAATACTGCCATAGCTTCCAATACATTTATGTGGAGCTGGCGGAACTGCGGAGACCAAGTACCTTGAACTTTTCTGAACTGGGAGTACCCTCCCCAGCCGCTTAATGAAGCGTCTGTGTGGATGGTTAACGCCGGAGGGGGCCATTGTTGACGAGTCACTCTTGAGGAACTCACCGCACCATGTTGGGTTGAATACCTTTATTCTACAAGCTTACAAAAAATAATAAATGCTGTCTGGAAGAGGGCAAAGCACAGCCAGAGGCAGTGTCAAGGTGGTAACCATAGCTGCAGAGATTTGTGGATTTTGACTGGGTGTGGCATCTTCTGAAAGACTTCTTGTGTCTTAGTGGCTACAGACATTATACAAAACCACCTTCCTGTCATCTCTTCTATAGTGATTCGTAGACTCTAAATTCGGAAACGCCTCCTGCTTGATGCCTTGGCTTTTTGGGGGGTGTATCCCTGGGTCAATCTCTAAGGTCATTTGCTGAGACACATTTTCTGGGGTGTCTCACTATCTAGCTCTGCTTCCTGATTCGTCGAAATCCATAGGTCTACCTTTGGGAATGGGAGGAGCTTTCGAGTTTAACACTTTCCCTCTTTTGAACAAGGGATCATAGAATTCCCTTCTAACGTATGCCAGATGGCTCTCTCTGACCTGTCACACAAAGGGAACGCCGATTAATCATGGGAAGTAGGCTGGTGTGGGCGTTAATGAGGTGTGACGAGTTGAGTTCCAATTTCTTGAAGATGCCTGGGAGATGCAAGCCAGATGCCTGACAGCTAAAAGACTTGGTTGTTTTGGAGTAACAAGATCCTTTCTTAAAAAATCGTTATCCGTTCTTTTCCCATTTTTGTACCTTCTCTTAAGTTCTTTTAAGTTAATGCCTTTTTGGAATGAATTCCTTAATTCTTTAACGAGACTGCAACATATATATATATATATATATATATTATATATATATATATATATATATATATATATATATATATAAAACCAGTGAGATCTTGGCCTACACTGCTACGTACCAATCCATTTATCTGTGACTGTAAGCTGCGGTAGGCTGTGATTACTTCATATGAAATAATAGCAATGATGAATTAGGAAGTACAACTGGAATATCCTTTTATTTTGTGTTCCAACTGTAGCATATGGTTTTTTTACTGATGTCACTGAGTTTCTGGATAATGGGAGTGACACATCTCTTTGAATTACAGTGTAAGATAGGTTCAGCTGTTAATAATCTCAAGTAAATTGAGGAACATTAATGTGTTCGTAGAATTTTTAAGTGTTTTGTAGTGTAGGGATAATGTAGCATTTGTATTGTTTGTGATTTTATATCCAAAATTTGAGATATGCCATGTTTTTGCAGCCTTCTGTATGGCATGGTGTTTTGCTTGTTGTATCATGGTCTTACACAATATGGAATCATCGACGACAAAAGTGGATCTAACCTAATGGGAGGCCGTCTTGCCTTGTTGGTTTCCTGTGTAGCAACTATCTTCATTGTGTCATATACTACGATGGCATTGTTATGTACCAATAAGCCTGACTGTAATGAGATACACCCTTATGTTGTATGGGTTCCAGTAAGTATAACTGACAGTTTTTACATTAGGTTTAATAAGATTTTCGCACAAACTAATGGTAGTTGATTAATTAGATATGGTACTTTAATTTTTCTCATGCGGTTTGAGCATAATTTGATATTCATGTTGACAGATCATTTGGGCATGCCATATTCCTGAAACATCTAAGTCCTTCATTCCTAAAAGGAGAATTTTTGCCAAGTAAACATCACTTTGGATTTTAGAACTGAATAGATTCTTTTCCCTTTTAGGATTCATATCTAATTCTCATTTCTTTGTATAACAAAATTCTAAAATTTATTAGCCATGCATGTATGATGTATGGATACAATTTTTTCCTCTTGAAAATAATTTAGTTTTTTAACTAAACTTTTTCTTACAGCCCCACTATTTGTAATAAGCCTAATTTGTGATTCTTAGTCACACGGATAATATAGTCAATCAATAACTTAGCACATGGACATATTGATCCAGTGTTGTACTACCATTACAAGTAGGCGTAATGGGTTGATATGAAAAATTTAAATTTTGTTTGAAAAAAGTTTAAATTTTTTTTTCTGTAAGGCTATTGCACAGGTACCCCAACTTAACAGACAGTTTGGGAGATTTCTTTTTTATTCTCTTGTTAGGTAGCATTATGTCATCGTAAATTTCTAAGACGGTCTTTTGAGTTGTTAAACTCAGCCATGAGTGCAATGATACAACTACAAATATTTATTGTGAAATATGAAAAAGTACTGTACACACTGTATGTCAGTGTTTATGCTTATGTCTGCTGATTTTATACTGCATTTTTGTATATCTGCATTATATCTAAAAAAATGTTCAACAAAATTTTCATCTGTTTTCAGGATTTATGAAAGGTATTACAGCAATATTGTTTTTGAATCAGTATGGCCTATGAAAATTTACGAACTCCTTCCACTGTTCAACCTGTGATGCACTACTTGCACTTTGGATACTTTGTGTTAATGGTTAAAACTTTGGGAAATAATTTAACAACCTATAATTACTGATATGCACCCTTCTATTAATCACGTTTGATTATTGGATATTAACGTCATAAAAACTTGGAGTAAATAAAGATGACTTAACACAATGGAGAGAAAAGGAGTAAACAGACAGGCATGTGTTGTATGCTCATAGAAGTGCAAGTTAAGACCGAATCACACATTAGTGATTCAAACCCGCAAATGGCATAATGGCTTGGTTTGGCGTCAGTCGCAGACCTTGGGCTACAAAAACAAAGAAAAATCAGCTGATTACGACACCAGTATGACGTACGCAATGTACATTTATGACAGCATTACATGTGTCAAGATGAGATTGCTGACGTACATAGTCGTACACGTATGTCGCCCGTGATCTAAGCCACGCCCACGTTTACGTTTTTTTTTTTTTTTTTTTTTTTTTTTTTTTCGGACATTGACTGACGTCAATGCAAGTACTATATCATACGTAAGACACATGCTGATGTACACAACAACATTACGATGTACATATCTGTGTTGTGAACATGTTGGATTTTGTATATAAAACAACTGATTGTTGTTATTTAGCTTTTAATGAAATTCTTACATTATTTGATAAATAATCTCCATTTGGATTTGCACATTACTTTTTGCAAGTTTTATGTGTGTTTCGATCGTTCCGTATGAACGTTTCAGTCTTCATTTGTCTCAAGTATAACAACCTTTAAAATATTGGAGAGGGGTTGTAGTAAAGGCATTTGTTACCCAAAGATTACTGCGTTCAATACTATGAAAATAAGTTGTTATTGATTTAAAATATTGGTGAGGTTTTATAGTAAAGGCAATTGTTACCCAAAGATTAGTGTTCAACATTTTAAAAATAAGTTGTTATGACGATTTAAAAAATGTTTAGTACATACACAATATAAACATTTCACAAAACTTATAATGTTGAAAAAGCATACATATTAATAAGTATCAGTAGCAGGAGATTTTACAGTATAAAATATATGAGAGTATAAAAGGAATTTACATTACCATTATTACTTGAAACAGTTACAAGAAGTTTCCTTTTTGTTATTGTTAACACAGTGACAAAAGGGAGAAACAACTGGCTATCAAAATAAACTTTGTTAAAAAAATATACAAGATTGCAATGTCAAGTTGCAGAATAATTTACAATATTATATAGTAAAAGTGCTACAAGAATTCACAATAAAACATTATTAGACAAAACGGTTAAAAGAGGTTTCGTTTTAATTATTGTGTTAACAATGACAAAAAGGAGAAACAACTGGAAAGCAAAATACACTATTTATTACTAGAAGTTGTCGTGGTAATGACATTTTAGGTACTACGAGGCGTACTCGAGGCCGGACTTGTCGTACAGGGAAGTATGTTCTCCAGGAAATATTCACTGGCGACTTGGCTGAGAGATTCGTTAGTGTCGGAGTCGACGGCGGTGTCTTGACTTGCTTGGGTGTTGACGACCCACCACCAGGAAAACTGCTTGCCGAAGGAGACAGACGTTCCCCCTGAAGCAAAGCTATATGCTGCGGCGACAGGCGGTAAGGTTGATTGGCAGGCGAAGGATGTCGAAGGCAAAGGCTGAGGTGCGAAGGATGTTGAAGGAACAGCAGGATGAGGCATGAAAGCTCTGGGTAACGACGTTTCTTGGTCCATTTCCGCAAACGCATATCTCGTATGTGGGAACAGGTTGAATGATGCTTTCAGTTGTCACTCCTTCAATTCCTTCTGTAGTCTGTGAACAAGAAACCCGATTTCTGTCTGAGGGTAATTATCAAAGAATGGGTCAATTTCGGCACAGTCTTTTGCAACCTTCTTCAGGTGGTGATTCCAGTAGGCCTCTTTGGGATTTGGATTCACCTGGTCAGTAGTCCAGTGGAAAATCACTAAACCTTCTTTTTGTCACATAACAGATGTTTTATGTTTTTTTCTGGTAAATTCGAACCTACTTATGATATAACAACCGGGTGCAATACTTGCACCCTTGGGAAAAAGTTTTTATTAAGGAAATGCAAAATGGCGGCTGGTGGCTATGAGAAAACCAAAGTTTAACTATACTCGTGCTTCTAAACTGTCTTAGAGACGTGAATTTGGCAGCAAAATGTATGTTTTGGCAGACAAGGAATACAATCGTGGAATCCAAATGATCATATTATCATTATTTTCATACTATATTACAATTAATGAAGCCAAATATCATAAATCTTTGTCAAGTATAAAGCCATTAATTCTCAAAATCTCGTATGAGGTCAAAGATACATAACATTATATCATACAACTGTTAATATATTAAATGCAATAAAATACGATACGGTGCTATGAATATACAGGGATAATTCTACAATTTTATGTCTAGTCACTATTGGATGAATCCACCTCAACTCTGCCTGTATCACCTTCGACATATTCGTCATAATTTTCTTCCCTAGAAGCAGAAATTGAGCACGTATTTTTACATTCCCACTCTGTGTGGCAGGCACACAAGATAGAACATGAAATACAAGCGCTGGAGCAGCCACAGCATTCAGCGGAACAACAGTGTAATGATGTGCATACACATTTAATCATTTATAGTACTGATAGAGGAACATGTGATCTGTCTGATGGCAAGGCGGTTGGTTCCAGTTTGTTTGTGTCAGTGTTTATGTGCCAACCTCAAAGGCAAATTTCCAAATTGCATCTTTCAGGTGGGCTCTGCACACATGCTGTTCAAAAGCTTCTATAGTAGGAGGCAGTAGCCTAGATTTGGAGCAGAATTGAGCTTGCGATTGGCCATCTAGTTTCTCCAAGCCATGTATTGAAGAGATGTTATATCAGATTTATTTGGAAATCCATAACATGATGCTATGGATGCTGTGCATTGAGACTTGACCTTTAGAACTGTTTCTTTTCCAATTCCCAACAAACAAAACTGTTACATTCTGAAAGCACATGAGCAGCTAAAACATTGTCCAAGATATTGTTGTGCTTCCCAACTGTGGCCTTTATGTATACACATTTTCTTCCTGAACTTGAACCAGTCATAACCAGAATGCATGTGAATTGAATACCCTGCTGGAATATGACCCCATCTGCTTCCTCCTGTATTGTACAAAATCAGGTCTCTTTCTTCTGCATTACAGATCTCTGTTGGAGATGGTTTCAGGTACAGTACCTACCATCAGTGTTCTGCTTTGATGTAATAGGTCATTCATCTCTCAAAAATATTCAGAGATAGGATTGATTAACTGAAGCTTCTTCTCTGTAGCAGTGAGACAAACCTTTTGAAATGGGAGCGCTGTTACCATGGTCAGCTTATGTTGTCGGCTGGCTCTATTTCTAGCTCACGATGTCTGAGTAGTTTTCTTCATGATGTTAGCATAGTATTTATCAGAGATTAAATATGTATCGACGTTCTGGAGGAACAGACTTACAATTTGTGAGCTTAACTTGAATTTTTGTCTTCAATGTAGATTTAGATTTTGTGAGACACATCTTGCCAGACTCATCAAACATTGATGCTGGAACACTGGCAAGTTCATGTCCCAGAGCATCCTCCATATCAATGTCTCGAACTTTCTGTAAACATAATACCCAGGAGTAGATCAGTGATGTGTTATATACTTTAACATCATCACTAATCTTCTTAGATACAGAAGTGGTTACCACTCGCTTTGTGAGTGACTTTGAGACTAACCTTCTTCATAATTCCTTATCAACTCTTCTCCCAGTTGGACAGAGTTATCAATATTAACAGATGCAAGTGATGTCCTTCGAGTGACAATGTTGACAAGGCGCCGGGTAAAAAAATCTTAAGTGTAAAAAGTAACAAAAAAAAGTCACATTAACCTTTCCTAGATAGTGACCCCCAAGGGTTTTAACCCTGTATGTATCCATGTATCCACCTTTGAGGTATGTTTAGCGCAAACCCATTGGTTTTTTTTAAGACACTATGTAACCACCTTTGCAGCATGTTTAGTACAAGCTCGTTGGGATTACCGTAAAAACACAAACAAAAGACTGTAAATATCATAAAGATAATTGCCCCAAGAAATATTCCGAATTTTTCCCTGTGACTTTATTACCTGCTACCATAAATTGATGTGACTTTTTTTCTCCTTTGACTTTCTTTCCTAGCCAAAATTGGGACTTGTTTTCCTGTGCCTTTATTTTCAGCCACTGACAAGGCATGCAGGTGACCGGGTTATTCTAAATCTTTTGTCTATCTGTGCCATCATTCTAGATCCTTGATGCACCGTCCTTGTCTGTTGTAACTATTTGCTGCATACGTATATCAGATAACGACATAACACCTTTCTTTAGCTGTGCACATACCACATGGAGGCCATATGCCCATCACTTCAGTGCAGATGATATTTGAGAGTTATATCCATTATATCCTCAGAACCCTATGTATTGATCTAACCAAATTCCGTTCCACACAACAGGTTGATGATGCATAGCATGATTGCCTCTTAAGAACTCTCCTGCACTGAACCAGGCAACGTTGACATAGAATGCACATAATACAAGCAGTACCTGAAAAAATATCTAAGTTATACATCGCAACACCAGCAATACTGTACATTATTCTACAGAGTACGTAAACGTTGAATAATACTGACACGATGGCAGTAGACCAGCTGAGAATCCATGTTTTTGTTGACATTCATGTTTAGTTGTTCCACCACAATATGGTATGAGATATTGACTTGGGGTTTCCACACGATGTCAAGGAAGGAAAGTGAATTCATAATTTGTAGGATCAGCTTTTTTTTAGAGAGGTGGAAATATGTTGAGCTTCGTGACTTCGATACTGTTGTTGCAGGTCAAGACATCGCGGCGCTAGCAACCAAAGGGTTAATGAATTTTTCCAAAGAAAAGCCCAGAATATAAACAAACAGAACATAATAACTTCTGATAATACACTTTTTATACTTCTGTAAACAAAGACATGAATTTTGTCAAAATCAAGCTTCTATGTTAAACAGAAATTAAGATATGGCTAAAAACTAATATTCCCTGTTATGCAATGGCGGCCATTTTAAATTATGGCAATCAAAAATTTTCCCCAAGGGTGCTCCTCCTGCACCCTGTTGTTTTATGATAAGTAGGGTCTAGATAACAAGAAAAAACAAAAAAACAATTGTTATCTGTTGAAACAAGGTTTCACCAAAAATTCCATTCTGCCACTGGACTACAGTGAGAACCTACCTGTTATTTTTTTATATAAAAAGATATGGAAAATAATGATATATTCGTGGCTCTGTTACCTTTCGGTGTCAAGCTGCTTCTGCATTGGCCTGCTTTCCTCGGTGGTGGGGGTGTTGGTCACGTCCTCATCATCCCCACCAGCAGCAGCTTCAACTTCTTCAGGGGCATCAGGAGGGGCAGCAGCAACAGCAGCAGACTGTAGGAAAGAAAAAGGGAAATTTGTTAATATGTTTGGAAACAGCATATATGAAACATGAAAATCTTGTTTGTTAAGATATTTGATAAACAGGTAAAAACACAATACAGAGAAGAACAATTAACTGTTTCAATCCTTCCATCTTGCATTTTTTCTGAAGGATACTGTGTTTACAGAGGAAGGGCTGCTCCTGCAGCCATTCCTCCAACATCCTTTCCTCGGAGTCTGATAGGGCGACACAAGGAGTTTTCTTCATACGAAATTGCTCAAATCCCTTGCTGAACCTCTCTGCATCCATCATCAACTCCTCGCCAAACATATCCACCTTGGAGGGGAAGTCCTCGACTAGCTTTTCTTCGATGTCAGTCGGGACCAGTGACACTGACTGAATTGAAATCGACGGGGGTCATCTGACCCAGACTGTGAGTTGCTGCTGAAGATGTACTCGGCTCTGCTGAGTCCTTGTATGCCACAGCCTTCTTCCTCACAACCTTCAGAACGTTTTACAGCATAACTGATGGTCCCACAAAGGGCACAGTGAGGAGGGCACTGAAGGTCACAAAAGGTCAAGGTAGAGTGTTGACCTGGTGGATAGGATGCTGCCTTTTATAGCTCGGAACGCATGTGTCACAATGTGGCTAATGCACACCCCCTTTGCGCAAGTTGAGAGGTTGCCAAGTACATCACGTATGTCATAATGGACACTGTACATCGAAATTGCTACTTTCGTCTGCTGTAATCACATTACATCAGTTGAGAGGGCATAACAACTCTCTCGTATGTTGGCATGACATGGCGACTTTTGACCGTTCGCGTGGCTCGACTGTGGCAACCTGCAAAAGCTAGTTGTCGCCAACACTCGGCAGATGTCGTGAAACTTGACGACTGTGCGAGGAAACGGAGACTTGAGCGTAATAACGTCGTAATGCAGCCATTGCAACATGCGCGGGTTTGAATCTCTGATGTGTGTCTCGATATCACGCGCATTCCCTCTAGCTGTTATACAGTTAACCCTCTTACGCCGGAGCGGTAAATAAAAAATTGTCTCCCGTATGCCGGAGGGGTTTCGGAGTGAGCGCGGAAACGGAAAAAATATTTTTTTCAAAAAATCACAGCGCGCTTAGTTTTCAAGATTAAGAGTTCATTTTTGGCTCCTTTTTTTGTCATTGCCTGAAGTTTAGTATGCAACCATCAGAAATGAAAAAAAATTATCATTATCATATATAAATAATACGATATATGATAGCGCAAAAACGAAATTTCATATATAATTGTATTCAAATCGCGCTGTGCGCAAAACGGTTAAAGGTAACAAGTTACCTTTTTTTCGTTGTAATGTACACTAAATTGCAATCATTTTGCTATATAACACATTGTAAAACGATAAAAGCAACACAGAGAAAATATTATCACAAAATAATGCATGAATTCGTAACTCGCGGACGTAAACAAATATTTTTTTCAAAAATTCACCATAAATCTAAATATTGTCCTAGAGACTTCCAATTTCTTTCAAAATGAAGACAAATGATTGAATATTACTATACTGTAAGAGTATTAGCTTACAATTGCAGTTTTCGACCATATCTGATGAGTTAAAGTTGACCGAATGTCTAATTTTTTTATATATATATTTTTTATATGCAATTATTTCAAAAATAAGAAAAGCTACAACCTTCAAATATTTTTCGTTTTATTCTACATGAAATTGCGCACATTTCCATATATAAAACTCTATGAAATGCCTAATATGAAATGGAGCAAATATTCCGAGAATGGGACGTACACATTTCGGAGATTTGTGGCGGAGAATCCACGCCCGGAGGGAAGGAAAGATTTTTTTTTAAATTCACCATAAATCTAAATATTTTGCTAGAGACTTCGAATTTGTTTCAAAATGAAGATAAATGACTGAATATTACTAGACTGTAAGAGTTTTAGCTTACAATTGCGTTTTTCGACCATTTCGGTAGAGTCAATGTTGACCGAAGGTTGAAAGTTTGGCAATTATCGTTATTTATATGAAAATATCTCAAAACTGATAAAAGCTACAATCATGAGTATTTTATTGTTGTATTCTACATAAAAATGCGCACATTTTCATATATAATACTTCATGTAACGGCTAATTTACAATGGTACAAAAATTATGTCAAAGTGACGAAATAATTTCCGAGATGTGTCACAGATACTTTTTAGTGCGGCAAGAAAGAAATTTGCGCTTGCGCGCCTGCGTAACGATTGTAAACAAAACAACACCTTGATCCGTGAACTCCCAGCATCCCCCAAGGCGCGTGATTCAAAAGTTTTAGGCTGGTAGGCCTATAAGTGTTTTTCCGCGAATTTTAAAAAAACTTTTGTAAGTCGACGTAAAATACGTCCAGTCGGCACCCGAGAGACAAAAAATGTCGACGTAAAATACGTCCAGTCGGCGTAAGAGGGTTAATCTCTCTCAGTTAAAATCCTCCCCTATAAATTTTTAGGTAGGAAGAATCATGTTGCGAACATATTTGTATTGTATCCTCTCTCTCTCTCTCTCTCTCTCTCTCTCTTCTCTCTCTCTCTCTCTCTCTACATTTTTATTAATGAATTTTATTGGTTAACTGTATACATTAAAACAGCGGAATATATAAGAAAAGAAATTTTATATCGTTTGATATAACAGTTACATGGACGTACAAGGGAGTGACAATCTATCTATGATTTTTTTTTCCCTGCGCTATTTTCATACGTGGATGTATGATCGTACTTGAGAAATACAAACATTCGAACATACACATCCTCCCCTCGTTTTCTTTCACATGTATCTATTTTGAAATACTTAACTGTATCCATAACCCCTACTTCCAGAACCAATGGATTACTATATTGTTTCATGGATTCCGCCCCAGATGAATATCTCGGCATGATACGATCAGCGTCTACCACTTCGGTGCTCACCTGCCTCTCTCTCTCTCTCTCTCTCTCTCTCTCTCTCTCTCTATTCTCTCTCTCTCTCTCTCTCTCTTACTTTGAAGGGAGATTAACGAATGAAAAAAAGGAAATATGCAACATATTGGCAGAACGATATAAGAGAGAATTTACCCCTAGAATTGATAATGAAGATAATGATATAGAAGTAAGGGATGAAAATAGTGAATATTTAGAAGACATAGATATTAATGAAGCTGATATTGTGCAGGCTATTAATGAAATTAAAAATGGAGCTGCAGCAGGACCTGATGGTGTCCTTGTTATTTTGTTTAAGAAAGTAGATCATTCTATTGCAAAGCCACTTGCAATATTATTAAGACAAAGTGTAGATACAGGCAAGATTTATGATGAGCACAAATTAGCATATATTACCCCTACTTTCAAAAGTGGATGAAGACTAGAGGCAAGTGAGTCTAACATCACATATTATGAAAGTGTATGAAAGAATAATGAAGAAAAACATTATGAAACATTTAATAAAAAATAATTTGTTTAATTTAGGACAACATGGTTTCGTACCCGGAAAAAGTACACAAACCCAACTGTTAGTCCACCGTGAGAACATATACAAAAATATGAAAAGCTGAAATGAAACACATGTGGTTTATCTAGACTTTGCAAAAGCTTTTGACAAGGTAGATCATAATATATTAGCAAAAAAATTAGAAAACATAATATAGTGGATAAAGTAGGAAGATGGTTAAAAGAATTTTTACACAACAGAAACAGATAGTTATTGCAAACGATGAGAAATCAGATGAAGCTAACGTAATATCCGGTGTGCCACAAGGTACGGTGTTAGCTGCATTACTGTTTGTTATTATGATTGCAGACATGGACAGAAATGTTAAGGACTCGGTAGTGAGTAGTTTCGCCGATGACACAAGAATAAGTAGAGAAATTACTTGTGATGAAGATGAAGATAGGAACGCGCTACAAAGAGACCTTATCAAAGTACGTATATGAATGGGCAGAGGTAAATAGGATGGTATTTAACTCTGATAAATTTGAATCAATAAATTATGGAGACAGAGAAGGAAAGCTATATGCATATAGGGGACCTAATAATGAGACAATCACAAATAAGGAAGCAGTTAAAGACCTTGGTGTGATGATGAATAGGAACATGTTATGCAATGATCAAATAGCAATTCTATTGGCAAAATGTAAAGCAAAAATGGGAATGTTGTTAAGGTACTTCAAAACAAGAAAAGCTGAACACATGATTATGCTCTATAAAACATATGTTCGTAGTCCACTTGAATATTGCAATATGATATGGTACCCACACTATCAAAAGGATATTGCACAAATAGAGAGTGTACATAGGTCCTTTACAGCTAGAATAGAAGAAGTTAAGGATCTTGACTACTGGGAAAGACTACAATCCTTAAAATTATATACTAGTCTAGAAAGGAGAAGAGAACGCTACATGATAATTCAGGCATGGAAACAGATAGAAGGAATAGCCGAAAACATCATGGAGCTAAAAATATCAGAAAGAGCAAGCAGAGGTAGATTATTAGTGCCCAAAAGTATACCAGGAAAAATAAGGAAAGCACACAGGATATTAATCCACTACGCACCAGCATCGATAATGCAGAGTCTATTCAATGCTTTGCCAGCTCATCTGAGGAATATAGGAGTGAGCGTAGATGTGTTTAAGAATAAGCTCGACAAATATCTAAGCTGCATCCCAGACCATCCAAGATTGGAAGATGCAAAATATAAAGGAAGATGTACTAGCAACTCTCTGGTAGACATTAGAGGTGCCTCACACTGAGGGACCTGGGGTAACCCGAACAAGATGTAAGGCTGCATTTATACGATAGATCAGGTTATATGTCTTTTAGCCTCGTAAACCGTGAATTTGGAATTATTGGGTAAAAATCTGGAAAATCCTCGTGAATTAAATTCAAGATTAATAAACAGCCTTTTCTTTTAACCTGCGACTTGTTTTACCTGGTTTTGAAATAACCAAAACTTCGGCCGCATCTTTGAACTTATATTCGAGCTAATTTATTGGAAAATATGTCGTCGAACATATGATAACTTAGAATACTAGCATCTCCCCTCTCCCCCTACACTTCAGTGACTCCACAGCACTGATACAATCCAAAACTTAGTACAGCAGCTGGTTGTGTGTTACTTATTGTTGCCTAGAGTATAACAACTCTGTCTATCTGTTTGACTCTTTATTAAGAACAACAATGAACACAGTCTGAAAGTATACTAATGAGAGGTATTGTAATAACGGCTAATTTAAGTATCCATTACAGATATGAAATAATTAACGTAATATTGCTAAGTAATAAGTGTAGTCACATAACACATAAAAGTTTCTATGTCAATATCAGTTCCTTACAATGATAATATACTTTAAACTATTATTTCTAGGATATAAATGGAAGTTTCTTAATAAGGGAACTAACTCCACAACATAGTTACCAATATAAACAATAAAGGGAATTAATCATTCAACTAGCATAGCCCATAATCATATATCTCCCCCCTTCCCCCCCAAGTCTTTTGTAATAAAATGGAACAAATGCTATTTTGCTAAGGCTTGAAACTGTATGATGCAGTGCAGTGATAGTGACCAGAGTTCAACACGAATAACATTGAACATAAAAAATGAAACATGAGATTAAATAAAAATACAGCTTAAGGAAATTAGTTCTTCATATCATAGTCAGCATGCCATGTGGGCTTTCTGGTCTGCCAAGTTGATCTTTGATGTGGTTCGGTCCACTCCGTCTGCTCCAGACTCAAAGGGTCATGCAGCTTGATCCATGTGTGGAGAGATGTCGGCTGTTGTGGGTGTAGATGGTACCTCTATCAGCATGTCTGCAGTTTGGAGAGGCAAAACCGTTCGAGGAGGACTGGTGACATCACAACTATGTGGAGTTGTTTTTGGGGGTTGTTGGTGTAGTTGAGCTATGTTCTGTGGTCTGAGGTATTGCTGAGGTTGTTGTATTAGTTGATTGTCTTTGGATTCAATGGTCTTCTGCCCCATAGGTCGAGGCATGTGGGGCTTATGGGATCTGATGTGTAGGATACACTGGGACAAAACGCTGTAGTAATTTTCTGTTTCTGAGTGTGACCCGTCCTGGTCAGATTGACAGACCTTAACCACAGTAACAGTTTTGTCCCATTTCAGTGGGTGTGGACCTGTCTGGTTTTTTATACGCACATGACCCCTTATGATCAATGCAGGTAGCCGTTTTGTATGTTGCCGTAACCTCTGCCACTTTCATGTGGTGCTGCCAGAGTGCTGCCACACACAATGTCAAAGTGTTCTGCCGAGTAGCACGTGGTTAGTAATGATCAGGTGGAATAGGTATGAAGTCAGGGAATAGGATGGCCAAATCCACACAGTGCAGGGGACAATTTGGTGTCTCTATCTGGTGTGTTTCTGTACTGTAAAGTGGCCAGTTGGAAGAAATAAGTCAAAAGACTTTCATCTGGTTTTGTATTTCATTATAAGGAGTTTTTCAGCTTTTACCCCAACTTCCGCGCGACAATTACTATGAGGAAATGCCACTGACGATAACCGGTGATGTACCCCTGAGTCACTGAGGAACTTGCAAGTGGAAGAGGCGGTAAATTCTGGACCCCAGTCAGATGTCAGTTCATCAGGTATGCCAAATGTGACGAAGGCACTCAATTAAACCATCTGCCCTACCATGTGCACGTTCTATTATAGGCCAGTTGCAACCTTTGTACTGAAAAAAAGTCTGTGTATATGTCCTGGAAAGGGTAGGTAGGGTCAAATAGTGGTGTTGAAGGTACACTGGGATTCGATGGGGCAATGCGATTGCATAGCTGGCAGTGTGCATGCAAATTGCTGATGGCTGGGGTTATACCTGGCCTGAAGACAGATAAGTCGGCTCTTGCTGTCATGGCTGTAACACCCTGGTCTGCAGAATGTAACGAGTCCAAGACCTCCTGCTTGAGTGAAAGTGGGACCAGAACATGATTCTTGTAAAGGATCATTCCATCCACCGTGTGTAAGTGATCCCTAAAGGGGAAGTATTTTTGGAGGGACTTTGAGATTTCCAGACAGTTATCTGACATGCTTGAATCGATGGCTTTTAGTAGGGTTTGCATGTAAGGATCACTAGATGCAGCCAGACAAACTTGATCCCATGTATCAGATTTGAGGGCTTTCAAAGAAGAGACTGCTGCAGTTTCAACCGTATCATCTATCAATATGTCCGAGTCATGTGTATGTAGTCTGTCCATTAATGAGGAATTGTGGGTGATGTCAAGTATACAGGATTGGACTGAGGCTATTTCATCAATATGAAGCATTCTTTCCGGCTGGCCTGTCAGATGTCGGGAAAGACTGTCGGTTGCACGATGTTTGGCACCTGGTATGTGAACTATCTGAAATTTGTAGCATAGAGTCTTTTCCTTCAGGTTTCTGAAGTGTGAGTTTGAGATGTTTTCAAAGGACCTATCACCAAATACTTTCAGTAATGGCTTGCGGTTGACAGCGATGATCAGCTGACTATAGCCCAGTACGAAGTAGAATTGGCAAGAAAAGTGAGGATACAGTTTTCATTAGCTTTCGTTCATTGAATTTCCCATTTGTTTTTACTGAAAAGACATAATCTCACTACATTTACCTTGCAATATGAAAATACAATGCAAATTATATAAGTAAAAACTGCAAAACAAAACCGTTCAGATACTTAATAACACGATATATGTTCGAAGTAACTGGAATTTCTCAGATTGATTCATTCATAGAGATCTAGAAGATGGTGTGAAATTGTTATTGTAGTACTACGTATCCCGACGACAATATTTGCTCATTTTCCTTCATGAACGGGAACATTATTGCATCATCGTAAGTGGTGATCGTAATTATTTTATAGTTTCTACAAATTTATGTTTGTATTCCAAAGCGTTTAAAGTTAGTTAACGTCAATGACAGTAAGTGTTATGACGGCTAAGGTAGGTTGAGCAAATCTAGTTGAATCCGCAAGAGCGTTGTCTATGTTGTGAGGAAGAGCCTGAGAACTTTGAGCAGAAGAGTACAAGCCACTGGATACTGGTTTACGTAACGGCTTTCACACTTTGATTACTTTGATATTGACATGGATCAAATACTAGTTGCTGTTTACAAAGCTACTGTCATTAAAAAGAAATCTTTATCAAGGTTAAAGTAGCCTGTCAGCCCAAAGATTTTCTGGCTATACTCCCATTACAAGCAGTTCGTAGTTAGCTTACACGGCAGCATTACTTTGCCACAAGACCCTAAGATCTCCCAACACATCAGCATTTTTTTTTTTTGCACAATGTAAAACTTTTAATTACCTGTGCAATAGATATTGAGTTATTTGTGGTAATAAATATTTTTACTCAGCAAAAAATTTTTCGTGAATGATATGTGGAGGAAAACCGATTTTCAAAAGTACAAACTATATCAAGAGAGCAAGAATGACCATAGCCTGTGGTTGAAATTTTCCATGCCTTTTTACAATATTTGAATGTTATGGTAACTGCCGAATGAAATCAAGATTAGGGTATGAATTTCTTAGAGAATTAACTTGAATACTATGGTACCTTCATATTTTATCTAGTATAGTGAAGCACGATCTTGGCTGCCATATCACCCTGCTTCCCAGGTATCTGTGCACCGGTTCACCGCTCATTCTTCTGCCTTTCCCCATTACAAGACCATTGCCAATACTATAATTTCTCTCTCTCTCTCTCTCTCTCTCTCTCTCTCTCTCTCTCTCTCTCTCTCTCTCTCTCTCTCTCTCTCTCTCCTCTTCTGAAACACTTTAAAAATATATATCATCACTCATTTTCTCAAAGAAAATGTACTGAAATGAAGTAGCTATAAAAAGGCCAATGCCTTTACTCTCTCTCTCTCTCTCTCTCTCTCTCTCTCTCTCTCTCTCTCTCTCTCTCTCTCTCTCTCTCTCTCTCCACTTGTAAAGCATATTTGAAAAAAATATTATCACAATCTTCCATAGTAAATATAATGAATTCATCATCATCATCATCAGCCGTTTCTAGTCCACTTCAGGACAAAGGCCTCAGACAGGTCCTTCTGCACCCATCTGTTTATGGTCTTTCTATGTCATTCTATACCCGCAAATTTTCTTAGCCCATCAATCCATTGTCTTCTCCTCCCCCTGCTTTGTTTGCAATCTCTAGGGACTCATTCCCTTATTCTTATCGTCCATCTATTATCTGACATTCTCATTATGTCCTGCCCACGCCCATTTCATTTTCTTGTTAAAATATCCTCTACTTTAGTTTGCTCTCGTATCCATATTGCTCTTTTTCTACCTCTTGGTATTATGCCCATCATTACTCTTCCATAGCTCTTTGAGTTGTGACTAGCTTTTGTTCTTTAGTAAGGCTCCAAGTTTCTGATGCATAAGTTAATACTGACAGGACCATTTGATTAAATACTTTTCTCATTTGAGAAAGTGGCATTTTACTCTTCATAATCTTATTTTGTTTACCAAAAGCTCTCCATCCCATTCTAATCCTTTTTTTAATTTCGGTCTCATGCCCTGGGGAAACACTTACTGTCTGTCCTAAATACGTAGTATACTCATTAACAATCTCTAGAGGTTCCTCCATAACTCTATTTGTTGTCTCTGCATTTTCATTGAACATTATCTTTGTTTTACTCATATTCATTTTCAGTCCTGCATTTTTGCTTTCTCTATTCAAATCTTCTATTATCTTTTGAAATTCCTCCCCTGATTCACTGAGTAGAACTATGTCATCTGCATATTTCAAGTTGTTAAGCTATTCCCCATTAATGTTAATTCCTACATTTTCCCAATCTAAATTCTGAAAAACTTCTAGGCAAGCGGTGAATAATTTAGGAGAGACAGGGTCTCCCTGTCTAACTCCTTTCTCAACTGTCTTTATATAGTTTTAGGATTGCTGTACAACCCATATAGATATCTTCAAGTGTTCTAACATAAAATTCATCTATTCCCTGCTTTTGGCGGGCTTTCATTACTGCTTGAAGTTTTGACAGAATCAAAAGCTTTCTCATAGTCTACAAATGCCATACATAGTAGTTTGTCATACTCTGTTGATTTTTCCTTTATCTGGTTAATTACATGGATATGGTCAGTTGTTGAATACCCGCTTCTAAAACCTGCCCGCTCTCTTGGTTGATTAAAGTATAGTGGTATTGAATTCGGCCTAATATGATATTTGTAAATATTTTGTATATTACTGAGAGTAGACCTTTTGGGCTGGTAATTTTTCAGGTCTTTTGTGTCTCCCTTCCTGTGAATTAATGTAATGATAAAGTTTTTCCAAACTGTAAGTATAAAGCATTCTTGCAAGTATTTTGTGTAAAGTTCAGCGAGTTTTACTATTATGAAATCTCCTCCATCTATTATTAAATCAATTATTAGGCCATCATCTCCTGCTGCTTCGTTTCTTTTCACGCCTTTGTCATACTCTGTTGATTTTTCCTTTATCTGGTTAATTACATGTGTAAGTGTTTACATAATAAAAATATGGAATGTTAGTCCATATATATAAAAGACTAAAACTAAAGAGGTCAACCAGATTGCTTGCAGGAATGTGATCAGACTAGAGACGCTAAAGATGACGTATACAATAAAAGTAGGCTAAGATAACATGTCGTCACCTGTAGTCATTCATTTGTTTATAAACTCTAGTCCAAGCTCCCTGCTTGAGACAACTACCGCGACCTATAATTCAAACGGCCTACGTGATCTGTAGCGTGTCTCATTATGATCGTATGTTCGTATGTAACTATGTCATTGTATGTATGTTCATATGTTCGAACTACTGTCTGTTCCTTTATGACTGGTAACGGAGATGGTAGTAGGAGCAGAACAGAGTTAGCTATCGTCATTAGAAGACCTGTATCTCTTTACCTAAGCTTTATCATGTAGAGAGAATAGAATTAGCCATCATCATTGGCAGAAGCGATCAAGCTATCGTTATTAGAAGACTTGTACAATCATACCTGATCTTCACCATGTAAACTAAGAAGAATATATATATTTTTATACTTCGTGTTTTCTACAAGAACCTCCTCACCGAATCATCATAATTTTAACACATCGTCGTCATAAACAAGAAGATAATCCCGTCTTCGTAAGTGATCTACAAACCCCAAGACACTCCCACGAATATGGAAGTGCAATACCAACCGACTTAGCGTAAGATTATCGCAAGTCTAACATTACCTCATAGGGCGCCTTATCATACAAGGCACAGCCCTAAAACATGGATATGGTCAGTTGTTGAATACCCGCTTCTAAAACCTGCCCGCTCTCTTGGTTGATTAAAGTATAGTGGTATTGAATTCGGCCTAATATGATCTTTGTAAATATTTTGTATATTACTGAGAGTAGACCTTTTGGGCTGGTAATTTTTCAGGTCTTTTGTGTCTCCCTTCCTGTGAAAATCTGTAATGATAAAGTTTTTCCAAACTGTAAGTATAAGCTTCTTGCAAGTATTTTGTGTAAAGTTCAGCGAGTTTTACTATTATGAAATCTCTCCATCTATTATTAAATCAATTATTAGGCCATCATCTCCTGCTGCTTCGTTTCTTTTCACGCCTTTGTCATACTCTGTTGATTTTTCCTTTATCTGGTTAATTACATGTGTAAGTGTTTACATAATAAAAATATGGAATGTTAGTCCATATATATAAAAGACTAAAACTAAAGAGGTCAACCAGATTGCTTGCAGGAATGTGATCAGACTAGAGACGCTAAAGATGACGTATACAATAAAAGTAGGCTAAGATAACATGTCGTCACCTGTAGTCATTCATTTGTTTATAAACTCTAGTCCAAGCTCCCTGCTTGAGACAACTACCGCGACCTATATTCAAACGGCCTACGTGATCTGTAGCGTGTCTCATTATGATCGTATGTTCGTATGTAACTATGTCATGTATGTATGTTCATATGTTCGAACTACTGTCTGTTCCTTTGATGACTGGTAACGGAGATGGTAGTAGGAGCAGAACAGAGTTAGCTATCGTCATTAGAAGACCTGTATCTCTTTACCTAAGCTTTATCATGTAGAGAGAATAGAATTAGCCATCATCATTGGCAGAAGCGATCAAGCTATCGTTATTAGAAGACTTGTACAATCATACCTGATCTTCACCATGTAAACTAAGAAGAATATATATATTTTTATCTTCGGTGTTTTCACAAGAACCTCCTCACCGAATCATCATAATTTTTCAACACATCGTCGGTCATAAACAAGAAGATAATCCCGTCTTCGTAAAGTGATCTACAAACCCCAAGACACTCCCACGAATATGGAAGTGCAATACCAACCGACTTAGCGTAAGATTATCGCAAGTCTAACATTACCTCATAGGGCGCCTTATCATACAAGGCACAGCCCTAAAACATGGATATGGTCAGTTGTTGAATACCCGCTTCTAAAACCCGCCCGCTCTCTTGGTTGATTAAAGTATAGTGGTATTGAATTCGGCCTACCTAATATGATCTTGTAAATATTTTGTATATTACTGAGAGTAGACCTTTTGGGCTGGTAATTTTTCAGGTCTTTTGTGTCTCCCTTCCTGTGAATTAATGTAATGATAAAGTTTTTTCCAAACTGTAAGTATAAAGCATTCATTGCAAGTATTTTGGTGTAAAGTTCAGCGAGTTTTTACTATTATGAAATCTCCTCCATCTATTATTAAATCAATTATTAGGCCATCATCTCCTGCTGCTTCGTTTCTTTTCACGCCTTTGTCATACTCTGTTGATTTTTCCTTTATCTGGTTAATTACATGTGTAAGTGTTTACATAATAAAAATATGGAATGTTAGTCCATATATATAAAAGACTAAAACTAAAGAGGTCAACCAGATTGCTTGCAGGAATGTGATCAGACTAGAGACGCTAAAGATGACGTATACAATAAAAGTAGGCTAAGATAACATGTCGTCACCTGTAGTCATTCATTTGTTTATAAACTCTAGTCCAAGCTCCCTGCTTGAGACAACTACCGCGACCTATAATTCAAACGGCCTACGTGATCTGTAGCGTGTCTCATTATGATCGTATGTTCGTATGTAACTATGTCATTGTATGTATGTTCATATGTTCGAACTACTGTCTGTTCCTTTATGACTGGTAACGGAGATGGTAGTAGGAGCAGAACAGAGTTAGCTATCGTCATTAGAAGACCTGTATCTCTTTACCTAAGCTTTATCATGTAGAGAGAATAGAATTAGCCATCATCATTGGCAGAAGCGATCAAGCTATCGTTATTAGAAGACTTGTACAATCATACCTGATCTTCACCATGTAAACTAAGAAGAATATATATATTTTTATACTTCGTGTTTTCTACAAGAACCTCCTCACCGAATCATCATAATTTTAACACATCGTCGTCATAAACAAGAAGATAATCCCGTCTTCGTAAGTGATCTACAAACCCCAAGACACTCCCACGAATATGGAAGTGCAATACCAACCGACTTAGCGTAAGATTATCGCAAGTCTAACATTACCTCATAGGGCGCCTTATCATACAAGGCATCAGCCCTAAAACATGGCATTGGCTATGGTCAGTTGTTGAATACCCGCTTCTAAAACCTGCCCGCTCTCTTGGTTGATTAAAGTATAGTGGTATTGAATTCGGCCTAATATGATCTTTGTAAATATTTTGTATATTACTGAGAGTAGACCTTTTGGGCTGGTAATTTTTCAGGTCTTTTGTGTCTCCCTTCCTGTGAATTAATGTAATGATAAAGTTTTTCCAAACTGTAAGTATAAAGCATTCTTGCAAGTATTTTGTGTAAAGTTCAGCGAGTTTTACTATTATGAAATCTCCTCCATCTATTATTAAATCAATTATTAAGCCATCATCTCCTGCTGCTTCGTTTCTTTTCACGCCTTTTAATGCTTTCTTCACTTCTACTGTTACTTTTGGTACCGGCTCAGGTGTTTCATTATTTCTATTGACAAAGTTATTTCCTATATCACTATAGTGCAGCATTGTATAGAAATCCTCAGCAATTTTTATCACTCCATCTGTTTTGTTGATAATATTTACATTTGTTTCCTTTAAAGCAAATATCTGTTGGCGCCCTGTTCCAAGTCTTCTTTTCAACAACTTGATGCTTCTTCCTAACTGTAGTGTTTCCTCAATTTTAGTCTGATTGTGTTTACGAATGTCTTGGTTTTTAGTTTGTTTATTGTTTTGGATCTTTCTGCTAGTTCTGTTTCATCTCTCTTTGATTATACCCTCATTCTCAATCGTTTCTTTATAAAGCTTTTGGTGTGTTCTAATGGTTTTCCTTGATCTTGTTTAAGAACTTTTCCACCTAACTCTCGTGCTGATTCCAATACAAATTTTGTTAATTTACTATTCATTTCTTCTCTACTTGCTTCCATTTCATCACGTAGCTTGGAGTATCTATTTTGTATTGCTAAAGTAAACTCACCAGATTTTTTTCTTAGTACAGGAGTGTTTATTTTCTTTCTTAAAATTAGTTTTTTCTCTTTCTTTCCTTAGATCTAGACAAATTTACTTCTCACCATTCTATGTTCGCTTGACTTTTAACTTGTTTAACATTGTTACAGCTTTAACTAAATTAACTTTTTCACTAAGAATAAAATCTATTTCGTTTTTCGTTTCTCCGTTTGGGCTTCTCCATCTCCATTTTCATTGATCCTTTTTATAAAAAACACTGTTTATGATTTTCAGATTGTTCCTTTCAGCAAATTCTACAAGCATGTCTCCTCTGTCGTTTCTTGTGCCTACTCCGAATTTACTAACAGCTGATTCTCCTCTCTTCTTTTGACCTACTTTAGTATTGAATTCACCCAAAACAAATGTAAATTGAGTCTTATGTTTTTTAAGCATATCTCCAGATCTTCATAAAGAATTTCTATTTCTTCCTCTGTATGGGATGTTGTTGGTGCATACGTTTGAGTGATCTTCAGTTTATACTTCTTATTTAGTTTGATAATCAATCCTGCAATTGTATCACGTACTATAAAGTTCTTCTCTGTTGCCTGGAAGATTTTTATTAATAAGAAAACCCATTCCACTTCCTTTTTCCTTTCATGCCATTTGAAGCAAAATCTATGACCCTCTTTTAACTCTATATAAGATTTCCCAGCTCTTCTAATTTCACTCAATCCTATTATATCTCAGTTTATTTCTTTCAACTCTTCTAGTAACACAACCAGATCTTCTTCCCTAGACAGAGTCCTGACTGTACGTTGCAAGGTCCAGTATCCAAAGGTGGCCTGTTCTAGTGCAGAGATTTTTAGATCTGCCCCCCACCTTGGGCAGTTGTTCCACTGTCGCTGGGGACTTGGGGGGCCGAGACGGGGTTGTTGTATTCATGTCTGGGGTTTTGCCAGGTTTTCATCACCATGCTGGCCACTGCGGGTTGGTGATGGTGGGAGACTTTGGTCTGATCGCTCACAGCAAACCAACCTCGATGGGTGCCCCTGACAAATACAGCTTTGCTGATCATAAAGTATCTCTATAGATAGACCTATGCTCTCTCTCTCTCGTCATAGTATTTCATTCATGACTGTATTGTTCCTCACGATTTCCACTGGTAATGTCCAAATTCTAAAACATTTTCTCCCATTAATTAAAATCCGTTAACAATTGCACAGGAATTTCACGCCATTTTAGTGTCAAACATCACATATAAGTAAGTTTACATGGTAGGTTTTAAAGAAGGATGATCAATATTCTACTCTTGAACTGACGTTACCAGACCAACATTAACGAATAATATAAAGCCTGTTACTACTTTCAAGTATAATTGATTATAGGACTTTTATGAAATCTTTATGGTTTAAAGTTACTGGAAATCTAGAAAGCCACAAACACGATTATTTTGAAGCTCCGCCCCCTTTCTACAGTTGCCAGGTGTGGCATTATTGAGCAATACGTGTCCGAAGATTTAAGAAAACTATCTTCGTTTTTCTTGCTGATAGTACCTGGCTTTATCTAGGGCATCTGTTACTGCCAATTATTTCCTTTCGATTGGGGCATATCTTGATTCTGTGCAGTGTGTGAAGCGGCTGCCCACAAGTGTGATTTTTCAGCTATCTGTCCAACAGAGTGTAACAGCCAGAAGCCTAATTCTCCCTTGGACCAATCTGTCGCCAAGCATGTTGGTTTTTGAGGGTCAAATATCGTAAATCCCTCTTAAGTTTCACGGGCTATTACACTCTTCAACTCATTGAATAGGTCTTGAAGCTCTTCTGTCCACTTGAACGGCATGTTCTTCTTCAAAAGTTGTCGAAACGGCGTCATTTTCTTGGCCATGCTAAATGCATATGCAACGTGATTGACAAGTCCAAACCACAAACGAATGTTTGTATGTTTGTTGGTTTAGGGAAATCAAGTATAACTCAAAAAAACTTTTTGCAATGCCTAACATTGTCAGTTGTTATCTGAAAACCAGCAAATTTGACCATATATTCAGCAAAGACAAATTTCTTGTTGCCACACAAGTCAAGCCAATGGACTGCCCGGAAAAAGATTTCCTTTATAGGATAAGACCATAAAAGAACATCATCAACACATTTAGTATTGTTTAGAAATTCTGCTACCAGTTCATGCTATCCTCTCGTATAACCATTACCTGATGCGATATAGCCCTGGGATGCTGGTTTGTATCTATACTGTCCCCATGAAGTAATGAACGTGGTAAGATGAAGGTTTTTTTGACAAATGGGAATGCTGTGATATCTGTTATGGAGGAGTGATGTAGTAGTTGCATTTGGCAGCGTTCTCAAGGGTCGCTTGTAAGAGAGAGAGAGAGAGAGAGAGAGAGAGAGAGAGAGAGAGAGAGAGAGAGCATGAATGGTGTATGGGTAGTAAGTGAATTGCTTGTTGGCAGGCGGTTGGGTTCGTCTGCAAATTCGGTCACGGAGCCTTGAGGGAGTGAGAAGTGATCAGTCTGTATTTGGCAGTCAGTCAAGTGAGGCAGTGTTTTTGACAGAGGTAGTGAGTTGCTGTTGTATGTTTTCTGGATTGTTTTGATGTTGTGTAATTGAGTTTGTTGTGCTTGTGTCTGTCTGAAGGTTGTTGAGCTTGTGAGTTTCTGTTGTGTTTGATTTGTAAATTGTTGTAGTTGTGAGTTGTTTTGAACTCTTGATGTTGATTGATGTGTGTTTGTATTATTGATTTGTTATGTTTTGAGTTGTTGTGCAGTCTTGATGTTGGTTGGTGTTTGTTTGTGTTAGAATTGTGGTGTTTGTTGAGCTGTGGGAAGTTTTGGTGTCGTAGGTGTTTGTTTGTCCAGTGATTTGTCGTGTCGTTTTGAGTTGTTGTATGGTTTTGGTGCTTGTTTGGTTTTTTGGTGTATGATATTCAGCTGTTGTTTGTGTCTCAACGACTGAATCCAGTGGACAGCAAAGCATCTCACCCTGAATTTCTTTGTATATGGTGAGTACATGGATTTTGAGAGTTTTGTTTGTTTTCCTTGCTGAACCAACCGTCCTGTACTTGAATAGTAATGTGAAAAGGAAAGTGTGTCTGGGGGGAATATTGTTAGCTGGTACGAGTAAAGTAAATGTGGGGAAGTCTTTATTTACCTTGCTTAGCTTTGATTCCGCCACAGTGTTCCAAGCATCAAATACTGTCATCTTCTTTCCCTGTGGGACAGAATGGGCCATTTGAAATGGGGATGGGTTTCACGCATTGCATGGTCATTTAGAGCTTGAAAGTCAACAGTTCTTTGAGTCTCACCATTTTTGTGGCGCAAACGACCATCCTGTGGCATCATGTTACAGGTTCTCTGACTGGCACAGGCTATAAGACACCAAGGTGAATATCCTGGTCTAGTCTGGACTTAACCACCTCATGCCAGTGAATGGGGACAGATATGGTGTTTGGTGGGTCATTAGTTCTGCATCTGAATCTATCGTGAGCCTCAATGGGGGCGTGTCCATCAGGTGCAAGAGCTGTTGTTTGCATGTATTGAAAGTTGTTGTGGCAGGAGGCAATTGATGTTTTTGACAGTTACAAGGGTGCTGTGGGACTTGGTCGTATCCGTGACAGCATTGACTGCGTGTTCACCAACTGAAGGAAAGGTATCTGTGATAATACCAAGTCCCAAACATGCCTCCCTGCTGAAGAACAACTTATCTGTGGCATTGGTGAGGTACGTCATCTGCTTAATCTCCATTTGTAAGATAGTGCTCCCAATAATCTTGATTCCAACATGTGTAGCAGACTGTATCTGCATTGTCACAGGAATAAGGTTGGTTTTGCGCAAGCCTACCCGATCGATAACTTTCACGCCAGCAATACAACTCTGATAACCTGAAAGAGAACATTTGTTTTTCAATTCAAAGCCTAAGGCTGAATAATCGTCACAAGAAACCTTAACATTAACATCAATAAAGGGTTGAGATGTTGAGCATTTTTTAACCCATGTGTTTCTAAGTTTGTCATAGATATGATGGTCTATGTGCAAAGCACGTTCAAAATCATTGTCACTTAACATACATGTATCATCAAAAGTATTTATAGTATTGCTAAATGTGCATAAGGTATCAAACACAGTAGAGGTATTGGAGATGTTATTTTCTCAAGATATTTTTGGTTTGTCCCTACTACGGCATACATTCTCGATGTGGTGGTTGAGGTTGCACAAATTACATATGTGTTTAATGAACACAGTCTGAAAGTACACTAATGAGAGGTAGTGAAATAACTGCTGATTTAAGTATGCATTACAGATATGAAATAATTAACTTAATATTGGTACTGAATAAATAGTAAATGTAGGCACATAATACATAAAAGTTCCTGTCAATATCAGTTACTTACAATGATAATATGCTTTAAACAATTTCTAGGTTACAAATGGAAGTTTCTTAATAAGGGAACTAACTCCACAACATAATTATCAGTATCAACAATAAAGGGAAGTAACCATTCTAGTAGCATAGCCCATAATCATATAGAGAGGAGTGCAGGGATTGATCCTCTGACTTGGATTGGTAGATAGCTCTCGTGATTTTCCTTCCAAAAAGAATTTCTGATGGTAAGTAATAGCATCTGTGGCCCCATGACAGAAAAATTGCTATTGTGGGATAATTGCCATGGAAAAAACTGCCAGGCAGCAAATTGCCATTTAGTAAGTACAATTTGTAAAGAAAAAAAACCTTGTGTGAATTTATTTATAAGTATCCATTTACTACATATACGATTTATAAAAAAAAAATAGTTTTTTGAATTAAAACTTAACTTGGATTTATTGAAATGCTTTACTTGGAAATGTTGACATGGCTAAAAAATATTCATCTTATATGCAATACCCCATAAATAGGACATTTTATTATTACTGTCATATTTTAAAAAGAGGATTGAAAGGAAAAACTATTACTATCAATTGCCAATTTACTTTTAAAAGTATCATTTTACAAATTAGCAAGCATGTCTTTCAATTTTCCAAAAGAAGAAAGTCTTACAGTATCAAATATATCAACAGTCAGTAGCTATTCCAAGAGCTTTTGAAATTGCTGTTTTAAAGTCTTTTCAGTGCCTGATGATGTCTGTGATAAAAAGTGGAAGAGGATAAGACATTCTGGTCGATGATTTGCAATACATGTAGTATCAAACCGCGTAAGGCGTAATGGCCGAAATTTTGCTCATTCCGACTCCACTACGCTCTCATTACAAACAAATCGCCATAAATCAGTAAAATTGTAATCAAACCCCCTAGTTTGACGACTTTGCTCCTGTGATGGCGACTATGTCAGGCTACCTTGCATAGTCGCCGTCATTCTACAACTATGTACTATCGAAAGCTGCCATGTCATGGCACAACCCGCAATAATTGAAAACTTCAGATTTAGATAATGGCATTGAATACATCTTAAAAGAAAATATATTTACTAATGATATACAGTAGATATTTTAGAATTTTAACTTTTATTCCGGAAATTTACATAGTTTTTCAACATTATTTTCTGATGTATGAACAGACATTTATTTATCGTTTTCTTGCATAATTGATTCCTGCCAATAAACGGAGCCTGCAGGGGAGTTTATATAAACACGAAGGTGATCATGTTGAGCCTTGCCAGTCAGGGTTGCTACCTATCAGTTTCGGCCAGTTAAGCTTGGTAAAATTTTTTCAGACCTCCAGTTACCAGGTACCACCTCTCGTGTCACTGAGTCCTCTTGATCTGCCTCACTCCTGGCAGTAGGAATTTTGTATAGAAATTACATTGTGCAACACAGAAGCGGCCAACACCAAGGACTCAATACGATCTGAATCTATGGGATACAAATGGAAAATGTTAATTTAGTTATTAGACTTTATATACATATGTCTGAATATTATGTAACTAATCGCAAATAAATAATAAAAAATCGTTATGCCTTCACAGATGTCTCCATCCTGTATAAAACTTTAAATGTGGGCTTGGCCTAAATCATCGGTGACTTGTGTGCACAACTACGCAAAGATAGGGTCTCACATTGGCGATTTCAGACTGCGACTGTCATAAAGGCTGAATTTGGCGATCAATCTCCTACAGTAGCCGGGCTTAGGTTTCCCTAACAAAAGGAATTTCAGCTGATATCGACTCCATTACAACAGCAAGTTGAGATGAGATTACGTATTTATGTAGTCTTACGCGCAAGACACCGATGATTTAGGCCACACTCATTTAATGGTTTTTACAGGATGGTGAGTTCCGTGGAGGCATGACGATTTTTGACGATTTATTTGCGATTTAGTTACGTAACATTCCGACTTACATAACGGGATTGTACTGACTCATGAATATGGATCCCACCACATATATATAAAGTCTGATAATTAAATCAATATTTTCTATTTATCTTCCTTATATTCAGTGTTTCAGACCCCATAAATCTTCCTCATGATCGTATCGAGTCCTTGGTGTTGCACAACTTAATTTTGATATAAAAAAAAATCCTACTGCCATGAGTGAGACAGATCGAGAGGACTCGGTGACACATGAGGTCGTCTTCGTGATTGTGTAAACTCCCCCTGCGGCTTCGTTCACTGGCAGGAATCATTGTTATGATAAAACAATAAAAAACTGCTTTTTCATACTTCAGAAACTTCCGTTGAAATTATGTCAATTTCCTGAATAAAACTTAAAATTAAAATTTTTTTATATAATTATCAAATATATTTTCTTTTAAGTAGTATTCAATGTCATATTTATCTGTATCTGAAGTTCTGAAATTATATCAAGAATACCTACTGAAAACCTTTAGTGCCATATATATTTTACTCAAAATAGAAAGTGCCTTTTCATTTCTTATACTTCAGAGCATGTTAATAAATTGAATTTGATTGCAATGAACTCACTAAAGAAAATCTTGTTGAGAAACTAAATTTCGTGAATAAATGTTAAACTTAATCTTTATTTATATTAACGAATGTATTTTCGTTTAAGTTTTCAGTGTCATATTTGGCTATATCTGATGTTTTCAAATTATATAAAAAATCTTAAAATCTTGAATCCAAAATATATGGTACTCGAAATTGAAAACCGAGGCAGCTGTGGGTAATTGATTAAGCCCTTGATCTACGTATATTTATAGGCTGCTGACGCAATGACACATTCTTACTCACTACGCACGTTGTGGGTTTGCCAAGTACATGGTGTATGTTGTACTGAATGCCGTAACCCCCCATTGCTAGTTACAACTTGCGTAATCAGATGCCGTAAGTCGAGAGACGCAAAGTCGTCAAACTCGGTGACTTGCTTATGATTTATGCGTAGTGGAGTTGTAATAAGCAAAATTTTGGCTATTGTGACTTGCGTGGTTTGAAATCGCCAATGTGTGACCCAGGCTTAAATGGGTAATCTCATCTGAACTGTGCAATGCTGTCGTAATGCTCATTGCAGACATCGTCATGGAATCGATATCAGCTGAGATTTCGTTTTTTGTGGGGCCCAAGGCCCGCGGCTATAGGAGATTGATCGCCAAACCCAGCCTTTACGAAATGGCAATTTTGTCATTTTAAAGAATGTAAAATATAACTATAAACATTGATCAAGCAAAGATAAGGTTGAAGCTAAACAAGCTCAAAGTGATTTAAAAGCTGAAATGATTTCTTCTCATCAGTCAAGTCGTTGCTTAATCAACGGCCACCTGTTCCATCAAGTAAAAGCGGCTATGATATTCCATTGCAATTTCAAAATTTTTGTTCAGGAGCCGGATTTCCTCAATATGACTCTGGGGCAGCAATAGAGTATTGATCTTTGTTTCGGATGAAGGATCTTAAACGGTAAAAAAATTGATGGCCGATGTTACATTCAAGATCACTTCTGGAAAATTATTACCAAATTCTCACAGTTCAAGTTCAGTGAAAAAATTTAACAATTCCTCCATTTGCTTTTATGTCTAACAAAACCAAGGCTACTTATATAATTCTGTTCACAAGAAAATCAAGGAACATGTTGGTGCTATTCGTGAGCATGTAACAGGTGATTTTGAAAAAACCTCTTTAAAGACAGTAAAACATGTTGTGCTTAATGTTAATTATGATGGCTGTCTTTTTTCATTTTGGTCAAGCACTGTACCTACAGGAAAATTATTTGTAGAAGCAAGGCACCAATATCATAATGATAAAGAGTTTAATTTGAAAATGCAACATTTCTAAGTACTTGCATTATGCCACCACAAGATGTCATATCAGCTTTTGGAGAGCTCTCTGATGACAAAGACATCCTGCCAGAATTTTTATCATACTTTGAATATATGTATAGAAAGTTTTCGATCCAGAATGAGGCTCGGATGTAAACACGGAAGTCAGCCATGTTGTAGGACAGCTGTGTTCAGCAAAAGCGACACACGCAATCATGATAAGAACGATTTTTTCGGAAATTTGCAATGATATTGTACCTATTAATCCTTTAAATATGGTGAACCCTTGCAGGGATGGCAAATTGTATTACTCGGTCCCTGCTGTTGTGAGATCAAGGAGATAAAACTCAGGAGATTAGTGGAAGAACACTGTGGATTTCCACGATAAACAGGACTAATTTTCAGCCGTCAATTTGCTCAGATCACTTCATTAGTGATAAGTATTATTAATTGTTAGTGTAATTAGTGATAATTGTGAATATTTAAGAAGCCTAGGGCATAAATATTTCACAAAGTAATTAATTAACAGCCACTGTGTTCTCTGTCAAGTGATAGATGATTTAGAGCCGCCAGGAAGTTATTTTGGTCAAACCTTTAAAACTTGAAGTAGTGGATAGTGAATTATGTATTTGTTAAAATTGATATTAAATATCAAAAGTGCAAAAAATGGTTGGTGTTGTCGGAAATTTCCCCCCGACTGAGTAGGTTCTATGTCCCTAGATGGGAAGGTCCAGCAAGGTCAGGTTGGGTTTTACAACTTTGTTACAAAATGAAACTGTAAATTTAACAAAATACATGAACTGAAAGGCGGGCTCCAGCAAACAAGCAACTTACAAAAGGAAATTAACTTTAAAATAATTGACCACGAGGTCCCAAATGCACACAAAGGACAAGAAAAGAAAGTTTCAAAAACCATGGAAATTCCATGACATCATTCTCAAAGTGTCGCAAATCGACATTCACATGAACTACGATATTTCTCATGTCCAAAAACGCATTCACCACTTAAACCTGTGATGGAATATTTTTTAAATCGCATCTCAAAGTGTAACAAAGACAATTGTCTACATCAGTAAACTGTCGCTCCAGTGCATTTCTGTGTAGAACCGAACAGTGACAATGCAGAATCCATTTTCAGCAACCTGTTTAAGATCCTTCACGCAGTCATGCAAAATAGTTGCAAGCCTCCAAAGATTTGTATGTAGGCCTTGACCTTGAGCTTGTCCAATATGTAGTGGTTTACATAATTAACCAAAGAGTTCACGATATCTGGATACATAACTGTAGCTAGGCAGCAAATCCACATCAGAACTCCATTGTTTTAGGTTTCAACTTTTATGGGTCTTTATTTGTATATATCTTTCATGCACTGCAGGCTCCAGAGACTTAGTGTAATCAATATTCTGTTTGTGAATTGTCCTTGCTTGCCATTTTTCGTGAAATGGTTCATAATTCCTTAGAATAACAACGAAATTTGATATTTCCTTTGTTTACAATGCTTGACCTAAAAGATGGCGGCGACATATCAGGTGCTCGTGTGACGTCATAGGAAAACTATCTACATATATAGGAAGTGAAAGAGGAACTCGACGCAACAAGAGAAGAAATGTACCACTTTTCCCGTTGAAATTTGGAACGTTTATTACAGTTTTGAGAACCCACTGCCTCTTATTAATAATAGTGTTCAGGCTTTTCGCAATTAATGGAATAAATCCATCAGCAATTAGTCTCCCTGATATATGGAAATTATTCAATGATCGGAACAGTGAAGAAGCTTTGGCTATTGCAAGAAGAATCTAATTGGAAAGAGGTAATAAACTTCCTATGTGCAAAAAATATATACACCCATATGTTCGACTTGGCAGTAATAATAAAATTGGAGGTATTGCATATAATGTGCATATTTTTTTTAGGTGTATCAACATTTGCAAGAAAAGTTTTTCAATAGATTCCTGTAAAGTTTTAATTGTAATGAATTTTAATTCAAATGATTATTTTATAAATTGTGTATAAGTAGTAAATGGACACTTAAACAAATTCACATACATTTTTTATAGTAATGGTTTTCCTTTCAATCATGTTTTATTTTATAAATTGTTCTTATTAAATGGCAATTTTCCGCATGGCAGTTTTCTCCATAGCAATTATGCCACAATGGCAATTTACTCACGGGCAATTTTCTCATGGGAAATATTCCCACTGGCAGTTCTCCTAGCACCTGTGTTCCAAGAAGTGTACATCTAAAATTTAGGATTGATATCTTCAAATCATCATATATAATGATTCATGGAATTTTGGTGATGAGGAGAATTTGTGATGTGAGAAATACCTAGTTCTTCATCAGATTTTGGTTTGCACTCTTGATATTGTTATCCTTTCATTTGTTTTTGCACTGTTTCCAAGAGACTCGACCAAAGGAAATTTGAATGATAGTCTGCTATTGTGGGTTTTTTTCCATCGTCTGCAAATTTTAGATGTACCTGTGCCAAGGTTCCAGTGTTTTGTGCTTCTGGGAGGCTTGTTATTTGTGCTATCAGCACACTTGGAGACTTGGGACTCAGTGTTTACATTAATTCTTGACCAATGGAACCATGACCTGACTCTTTGTTGGTATCTAATAGTCCTTGACGACCTTCATGAACCTTGTGGAGATGAGTTTCTGGAGTTTTGAAGGGATAATTATCTGTTGTCCTTTTAGTACTACTCCAGTTTCAATGTTAAGTTGGTCTATGATATTTCAATACTTTTGTATAGATGTGTGCACATCTAGCTACTGTCCAAGAAAACCCTTCATGACATTCTTGATGTGCATGCATAATTCACCATCATGCTTTGTGGCTTCATATAACTCTTGAAGAAAGTTTGTGTTAAACTGGTTTCTTTACTGAATTTTGGGTTATTTTGTAGTTCTTGTTAGATTGTCAGCTAAATCATCTCTTTCCCAGAACTATAGCAGACACAGTATTCATAATTTTGGAGTCTCGGCAGCATACCTTGAATTCTTGTTGGCGCTGCTTTTAACTCTCTGTTGGAGATCATTTCCAAGGGATTGTGGTCTGACTGGATGCAAAAACTTTTTCTAAATAGATGAGTATGAAATTTTTCTATTACTCCCAAACCAACGGGTCTAGCTTCTTGAGTCACTACTGCTCCTAATGTTTCTTGACTGGCATCGACTTGTAGTACTGCAGGCTTGTTTGGATCAAGGTACAAGTGTCATAGCTTCTTGGTTAACAAATTCAAGGTTGTTGATATTCCACTGGAATTCAAAATCTTTTTGCAGTAGCTTGCATAAAGGTTTGCGGTAGCTTGCATAAAGGAGTTATGTGACTACTCAAGTTTGGTATGAATGATGAAAGGAACGTTATCATGCCTAGGAATATATATGCTTAGCTTGGTTTTACCTTCTGGTATTGCCAGATCACAAATGGCTTTACTAATGAGGTATACAATATAATAATAATAATATAATAATAATAATAATAATAATAATAATAATAATAATTCCTTTGGTTTGCTTCTGTAGCTCCAATCTCAGGCTGTTGGTTACTGTCGTTGTGGTGGTCAGTTGCTGGATGACGACCTCCAAGTACCTGACCGTCTTCCCCTTCAATTGGGTTGAATACCTGGCTGCCGGACGAAGCTCCTCTGTTGCCAGAGGTTCCATTTACGTCGTTGTCGTTTATTTCTTCATTTCTTTCCATCATTGCTGAGTTTTGCTATTTAACCCATAGCAGGACCCTACCCCATCAGGGATAGGAACTCATTTACAGCCGAGTAGACTGAGGAAATTATGGTAAAGATCCTTTCCCAAGGAATCAACGCAGAGGAGAGCGGTCACCCATCCAACAACTGACCAGCCCCAATGTTGCTTAACCTGTCGATCGACGACCTAACCCACTCTGCCACGGCGCCAAAGAGTGCATGGGAAGAAGGACTAATAAAAGTAGACAAAGACCCAAAAATATACAGAGACAGGAGGATGACAAACAGAACAGAGGACTGGCACAACAAACCAATGCACGGACAATACATGAGACAGACTAAAGAACTAGCCAGCGATGACACGTGGCAGTGGCTACAGAGGGGAGAGCTAAAGAAGGAAACTGAAGGAATGATAACAGCGGCACAAGATCAGGCCCTAAGAACCAGATATGTTCAAAGAACGATAGACGGAAATAACATCTCTCCCATATATAGGATGTGCAATACGAAAAATGAAACCATAAACCACATAGCAAGCGAATGTCCGGCACTTGCACAGAACCAGTACAAAAAGAGGCATGATTCAGTGGCAAAAGCCCTCCACTGGAGCCTGTGCAAGAAACATCAGCTACCTTGCAGTAATAAGTGGTACGAGCACCAACCTGAAGGAGTGATAGAAAAAGATCAGGCAAAGATCCTCTGTGACTATGGTATCAGAACAGATAGGGTGATCCGTACAAATAGACCAGACGTTGATTGACAAAGTCAAGAAGAAAGTATCACTCATTGATGTCGCAATACCATGGGACACCAGAGTTGAAGAGAAAGAGAGGGAAAAAATGGATAAATATCAAGATCTGAAAATAGAAATAAGAAGGATATGGGATGTGCCAGTGGAAATTGTACCCATAATCATAGGAACACTAGGCACGATCCCAAGATCCCTGAAAAGGAATCTGGAAAAACTAGAGGCTGAAGTAGCTCCAGGACTCATGCAGAAGAGTGTGATCCAAGAAACGGCGCACATAGTAAGAAAAGTGATGGACTCCTAAGGAGGCAGGATGCAACCCGGACCCCCACACTATAAATACCACCCAGTCGAATTGGAGTATTGTGATAGAGCAAAAAAAAAAAAATAATAATAATAATAATTTCAGATCATACAAATTACGATTATTACTCTCGGCAAATTTCCACCACCACAGACAGGTTAAGATATGTGTTGTGAGGAAGGTTAGGCTTAATTTTTCTTACAAGGTTACTGGAAATATAGGACCTATCAGATCCTGGATCGAAAAGTATCGTAGCTTCAGAGCTTACACCCTTTTCCCCATACACCTTAATTTTGGAAGTTTGTAAAACAGTACATGTTTAGTTTAAAAGGGGTGTGGATTATCGCCAGACCCACTTGAATATTCTGGATAAGCACTACTTTCATTACCACTGGTAGACATAATGACATTACTAGAATGAGAAACATCACTCGAATTGCCCTCATCTGTGAATTGAGATACATTATTACAGTTACCTGTAGGAACAGAGGTGATGTTAGATTTCAAACAACAAGGCATGTTGTGGTTATCTTTGCATTTTAACATTTTGCTTTGCAACTGTTAGAAATGTGATCCTTATTTTAGCATTTAAAACACAATCCACAAGAACAAATTATTTCTTCACGTTCCTTTGATGGAAGTTTTGTTACATTCCAACATTTTTTGGACTTGTGTGATTTATTACAAAAATTGCATATAGGCATACTTGAGCCTAAGCCTACATCAGATGTCTGTAACACATGCAAAAGCCATTTTTCTCTTGGAATTACCGGTTCACAGCAGTCTATGTCCTCCTGAAGATACATAGCAACCAATTTAAATCTTTTTCATGGTGTGATCCTTCTCTGGATCAGTCCATTTGAATGCTGTGTGGTAATCTAGACAAAATCACTCGTGTTAAAATAGTCCAAACTAATCACCAGCAACACCAATGGTCTTTAGACTACAAATATGTGCCAGCTGTTCATCTTGTAGTTTTCATAGTGAAGAAGCATACTCAGAACCCAGATTTTTAGCTGGCATTATTACATTTGAAAGCGCTTGAGTGTAAGCAAAAATAATTGTTCTGGTTCCCCAAACCAGCCTTTTAACATTTTACAGGCAACAGAACACTTCCTAGCTGTCAAGGCCAACCCATGTATTGCAGACTTTATTTCACCTTCCAGCAAAGACTGCAGATGATTAAATTTACTTGTGACAGACAAATTTAAATCAACTCTGAAGGATAAGGGTCTCAAAAGGACTGCCACGCAGTCAGCTCACACCTCAATTTGGCATCTCTAGTCTAGGTAATCTTACACTCATGGAAGAATTTGCAGACCAGTCGGAAGAACTTCCATGGGACGCCTGTTCTTGTGATTTATCATCCTTGGCCATTACATCCAAGTGCTGGGCCATTTTCACTCACCATAGCTTAGTTACTCGACGAAACTGAAATGCTTCATAACAGCTTTGGGTATCATCAAGAGTCGCTATTCTTGCGTCAGATTCATCAATCGTAGCATCTAGTTCAATACAGTACTGGTATTCTTTTAACTTATCCAACATAATCTTTAAAACCTTAAAGGAAGGGGTATCATCCCCTTTCAGACGCATAGGTTTTTCCAAACTAATCCTGGATCTGAGCACAGTCAGATGTTGCAACTCATCTTCTTATGCAACAGACAAACAATTATAGGCCAAAATATGGGTATGGAAAGCAGAGCCCAAGGATCGTGTAAAAAAAGCTTTATTCTCTCTTCTATTCATAAGAATGACGTTTCACGGAGTGCAATAACAGCTAAACAAAGGACAATGCTACAAAGGTAAACTGAACACTCATGTTATGTAATCAAATATCATATTTAAAAATAATTAAAGATTATTAATCAATACCCTGTGCTCCTTGAGGTCAGGTAGTTATGCCTGATCATCTTTTTTACAGTAAATTCATGTTTTGAGGTCTCCTTTACTATACTTTTATAAAAGACTGTGTATGCAGCTCCTTATCATTGTATAACTTTATTTTTAACGGCCTTCCTGTCCAACTTCTGGCTTCTTGTTTACCTTTGAAGTCTTTGGTTTTTAATCCCTACATTTCCAGAATCTCCCATCTCTTCAGATCATTTCGCCTTGTCAGCATTGCAGCAGCTTAATATCCTTCCACCTCAGTTGCTGTTGAAACTTAATTTTACCGCTTGGAACCAAACAAATAATTGATATTATTTACATATCAATTTACATACTTTATGTTTGCTTCCTTAATTAAACAGTTATACTTTCTTATTCGTGTCTGTGTATTGAAACTAAACTAATTTTTCCATTGAAAATTTAATTTGTCAAAAACTGAATTGATTTTCCTGTATATACACACACCTATTGCTCTCTTTCAAAGCTGGATCAGCTTGTATACAAAGTGTGATTCAGTTAACTAAGGCTACCTGAGGGAACTTGCCCTCATTTACCAACTACTCGCCCCTGTTGGTCTTTCAATTTTACAATGGATTAAGGTGTCTCAGACTGAACAACTCATAAATTAGTCTAATTTAGTGATGGGTTTGTTTTGAAAAGATTCAGTTTATTAAATTACATTTTTTAAATAATTATTTTCTTTTCTTTTGCAGATATTGGGTTATATTGTGCTTCGAAACTTGGTAGGTATTTTAAGGACCCGATACTCATCATTTTTTGCGTGGTTTGGCCGCATATCCCTAGAACTGTTTGTGTGTCAGTATCACATATGGTTGGCTGCTGACACTCACGGTGTCTTGGTACTTATACCTTCTTACCCTGTAGCTAATGTTTTAGTTACTTCATTTATTTTCATTTGTGTATGTCATGAAATTCATCATATTACCAATGTTATCACTCCTTTCTTAGTACCCAATGATTCCCGAAGAGCTGTGCGAAATTTGATTGTTTTTGCAATACCTTTATTGGCTATAGGAGTTCATGATGGCATATTTTAAATATTGTACATAGAAGTATCACTTTTTGTAACTTGTGAAAGTTGGATAACTTTGATACAGTAGTGGCGTCTGTAGGGAAGAACGCTCATCACCCTATCTCCCTAACCAACTGGTATTTTTTCACTGTACTATATTCACTGTTTTGTGTTCATACAAGTGAATATTAATGCCAGAGTTACTGAAGATATTATAATTGCAAATGAAGGGATATTAGCTCATTGTGATATACAAATCAGTTAATGTTTTAGCTGTTCAGGGAAGTTTCTCAGAAGTCCAGGTATGTTCTTTCAGAGCTAAAAAGTCATGAAAAAAGTTTTCTCACCTGATTTTTGTGTTAATATTTTTCATGGTTGGTAATAATTGCACAATAATAAATCTAAACTCACGATATGGTTGTGTTAGCTACACTGTGTGTTAAGCATACTTAAGGCAGAAGTAGTTATTGAGTCATTATATAAGTGTGGCCGTCAGTCGACATTCTTAGTTAAACTATGTTTCACATCCATAGTTGTCATTGTTACTTTGTATAGAAAACTGGTATCCATCAAGGGTTACCTCGTTTTTATATTAACGGTAGCTTTTACTGTTAGTGTTTCATTCTAAATGTTGTAAGTTTTGTGGAAAAGAGGAAGTGCATAGCATACGTAATTGTTTCTATTTAAAGTGTTACTTGAAAGATTTAGACCATGATGTCTTGATTATCTTTCTTCACATATCTATACAGTATATTTATGATTATGAAATGAATATCATTTTAAATCCTTTGAGATCTGAAATTTTTTACTCCTGTGGCCATGTTAGACTAAGGTTACACCAACGATTCACCCGATTGGATGATCTCTGACCATTTAATCTGTTCATGATTATGGTAGCATACATGAAGTTACCACTTTATACCAATACTTCTAAAACCACAATAACTGGAACCTTAGAGCTGTTTTAACTGTTGAATAATATAATTACTGCTGTATTTCCTTAAAACTTCCTTAAAGGCTTCTTAAACTTGCAAATTTCAAATTAAAACTTAAACCCAAATCGATGTGCAAAGTTTTCATCCTTATCAGAGTGACTGCACCTCCTGTGATTGAGTGAAAAAAAAACTCCCAAACTGCCCCTAAACAACTTGTTAAGTGTAGATAGAAACATAAAATTATTCTGATTATACTTTACATGCCTGTCATTAAGTCTGCTTTGATAAAATACTAGTTCAGTTACAAATAAACACAAAGAGAGTTTTGGATACATTATGCATACTTTAGATGCAAATATAAGTAATGCAGTATTGCACAATATTACTAGCAAGATATAAATTGCAATAGTCAAACCATAACAAAAAGTAGGTAAATAATTTAGAAGCACACAAGGCTCAATTTATCAAAATATAAAAACAAAAGGGCAACGTATGGTATGAAAAACTACAGAAAAATTGATTTACGTTTGCACTATTGAAAACAGATGGCACAAAATTCAGCTGCAAGGTAATATACCTCTGCAAATGCATAGTAGTTACAATATTTGGTATATATTAATTATAATATATATTATTTTTATATATTATATATTATATATTATATAATTTATAATATTTATTATATATTATAATTATATATATAATTATAATATATTATAATTATATATATATATTATATATTATTATTATAATTAATATATTATATATATATATATACAAACACATATACATATACATATATATATTAAAATACTAAATCACGAAAGTTTGGAACGTGATAAAATCCATAAATAAAGGTATAAGCCACGAAGGAAAAATAAACAACGGAGTTTCTGCAAGATTTTCGACTGAACGTCCTTTACTCAGGACGTTGAGTCGATAGATGTTGCAGAAACCCCGTTGTTTATTTTTCCTTTGTGGCTTATACCTTTATAGGTGTGTGTATATATATTATATATATATATATATTATATATATAATATATATATATAATAAATATATATCCATATGGAAAAAGTTCATTAGCGATAATTTTTAAGGTACAGTCCTTATAAAAATCCACAAATGGGTGAAAGTTCCAGTTTAAAATTGAATTATATTTTCCACAAAAATTAGTGACACAGTGGAGTGTGAATAGATGAAGCTCATTAAAGTGCGGGTTCACGGTATAATATGCACCAATATTCTGTGAGAACTGGGCAAATATCGAATGCATTATTCGTACATATGAAAGATTTAGATCATCCTATTAACTGGAGTCAAGCAAGACCCTTAATCCCATGTAATGACACAGTTAAAAAGAATATCATTGAATCTTGTTTCATCAGGTCAAATAATGGAAATGTTCTAGATTTGAGTCTTGGTATATTTAAACTACATGCCTTCATAATGAAAAAAGTTGTAGATAAATACTATAAGCAACAAAATTAATATATTCAGTTTTTACATGTTTTGGACTATACAGATACGTTGTAGTTTCTGTTAGGGTTAAATCTATGTTTAGGTTTGTGACCGTGTGATATCCTATAATCGTGGATTATCTCTTTAATTTTTACCCTTTTGACAATTAACCATCTGGTATTCTTGATCTAGTTGTTTACCTAATAACTTATTTTCCAACTGTATTTCATTCATTCCTTGACAATGTCTTAGTAAAGACGAAAGCCCTTGGATTTCTGCCTATCATTTTCCTGTGGTATTTGCTTATATATATATATATATATATATATATATATATATATATATATATATATATATATGTGTGTGTGTGTGTGTGTGTGTATGTATGTATATATATATAACAGATATATATGTAGATATATATATAGATATATATATGATATATAGATATATATCTATATATATATATATATATATATATATATATATATATATATATATATATATATATATATATAACTATATATATATATATATATATATATATATATATATATATATATATATATATATTTATATATATGTATATATATATATATCTTTATATATATAATATATATAGTCTTTATATATATATATATATATATATATATATATATATTATATTATAACATATATCTTATATTCTATATATACAATACATCTATATCTATATATACATATATATGTTATACTTATATACATACATATATATATATATATTATATATATATATATATATATATATATATATATGTATGTTATGTATATATATATATAAAATATAATTAATTATATTATATATATAATTCATATATACATATATATATATATATATAAATATATATATATATATACTATAACTATATATATTATAATAATATTATAAGTATATATATATATATATATATATATATTACATTAATATATGTATATTAGTATATATATATATATATATATATATATATATATATATATATATATATATTATATATAGATATATATGTATATCAGTATATATACTATATATATATTATTATATATATATATGTATATATATATACATACATATTTATATATACTACTTATATATATATAATTTTCGTTAAAAGCAATTGCTTTAGTGGCATCAATAAAGTTTCTTGCAGGGTATCTTTTCATACCGACGAAGTTTTTTTCAGATTCTCGTTTTCGTCAATTTCTGGTGAAAAATACTCTGACTTCCTTCTTCCATTTATTAAATTTTGTCGCGACAGCTGTTTCGCCTTATGGCATTATCAAGCGACTACTGACTTACAATCTGGCTTTTCGGCCTATTTATTTCATCGTGTGGGAGGTATGACCTTGAGGTATGGGTACTGGTTAGTCTGGGAATTAACAGCTTAAGGGCGTTGTTTTGGATACAAAGAACATAAAGACATATGTACTGTGACAATAAAATTGAAAGTTTAAACAGTTGTTAAATAAATATTCAAAATACCAATGCTAGCATTTCCTTAAGTGTATGTCTAAAATTTAATATGTTACATGTTGGTTTAGAAAAAAAAAATACAAAATTACATACAGGAATGAAAGTGAATATAGAAATCTAAATACAGGAATAAAAAAATATATATATTTTATAGCATGCATAAAGGTACAAATCAGATCATTTCTGTTTATACATAAATGTGCATAATTTAAATTTGAGTGAGTGAGCGTGTGTGTGTGTGTGTCCAAATGGTCTACGTTGGTTAACGGCTGCAGATTCATGTTGGGCGGGGTCTCAGCGACCTAAGCAAGGATGTTACTTGGCTCTCGTTGACACTGGGTCCTCCCATGTCTTCTAAGGGGCGCAATGTTCTCGTGGGTTGGGGCGCGATGTCTGGTCCCTGTTGGCTTGTGTATTCCTTCTCCTGCTGGAGGGGAGTATATTGTCCAATTCTTGTTGGACGTTCAAGGTCGGCTTCTGAATAGCGATGCTCACCGCTTCCGTTATTAAGAGCCGACCGTAGTTGTCTTCTCTGTGCACGACCTGGGTGCCTTCCATGAGCTCTTGTAGAGATGGCTTCCTGTCGTGAACATCTATGTAATGTTGATGGAGGGCCCCTTGATTTCTATGAGCCAGCAGACGTCTCCGAAGAGTCGTTGTAGTGTGCCCGATGTAGTTTTGACTGTGAGATTTACACATCTCCTCTGGACAAGTAATTTGTAAACTACATTCGTG
>NC_061108.1:55615014-55708419 GCF_015104395.2 Macrobrachium nipponense | reverse complement strand
CCCAGAATTAAGCACAAGCTGTTGTAAGGAGAGTGGTTAGTTGTTGGTGGGTGGGAAACATCTGCCGAATGTTAACAAATAAACCTCGAAGAAAATTCTGTTTACTTTACTGGAAGTTCTTGTATGATTCAACAGTCGTTAAACGACATAACTAGCGGGGAAATTAAATCTGTAATTGTTTGCGCACACCTACTTAGTTACCAACAATGACTACTTATAAATATTAAACAATGGCAAAGAGGTCCTTTTTAATAAAAAAAATTGTTTATAAGAAACTTATAAGATATTATATTAAATCTCATTTTCTACTCTCCCCCAAAAAACATTTAATCATATATAAACCTGAATATGATTGAATGTAGAAATTAAATAAGCAGAAAATCAGCCACGTATGAAATATAGAAAAAGATACATACTAATATCCGGTTTCATCCTTTAAGATTTGACGAGTTCTCAATCTGCTGTTTTTTTGCAGCAGATTGTTTCACTCAGTGGGAAGATTGGAAGACCATACACTACAAAATTACGAGGGTAATTCCTTCCACTGAATGTTCTGTGGTAGTTAAGCAAATTGTATGAAACGGGCTGGTAAGCACGCAATTCTTCCGTGCACATTACGTGTTTTCAGACTTTTGTCAGAAAATCCAAAGGATTAGTAAATTGCTTTGTAAGTTTAAATAGGCTCATTAAAATCAGGTAAGAATAATTTAATTAAGTTCAGTTAAACTAATGAGGATTTTGAGTAAATTAAACCAAAGCCATAAGATTTCCAGGGAAGTTGAGTTAGGCCAAGGAATTCAATTAAGTTTTGACCTGGTGAAAGTAAAGTTAAGGTAAACTAATCACAAATAGTAATGGTAAGTAAACAGACAAACGTAATTTTAGCTAAATGTTCTATTATGCCCATGTAGTTATGTAAACCCATGCAAAATGGTTCAATCCAAGTCTATGCACAATTAATTTTCATAAACTCCAATATAACAAGATAACTACGTAAAAGGGGCTCTAAAATGAACTAAGGTAAGGAAAACAGTGCATTACATCTTAAACAAGGAAGTTAAACGTTAATTGACGAAACTGTTTCCTATCGAACTACTGTTGACTCGAATCTCCCGCACGTGATCATGGTGACCTAGCCTGTATGGGAATTGTATATCGACCTACCTTAAAGTTACCCTAGTTTGGACACTCATATCTAAATTCACCCCTGAACTGAAAACAAATCCAATCTATTTAGTTAGTAAACCCAGTGACCTCTAATTGTGGTCGTGAAAATAAATGGGTACGTTGATCAAATTTATTCTACTTTCCGACACGTTCTGACGACAGAGTAGTACAAATGGCCGCTTCTAACTTTGGTTGTAGATAAGGATTTGGAAAGGATATGGGGTTAAGATAGGTACAAAATAGGAAGGGAGGTCATACGAACCAATTATCTTATGGGTTATTAAGTTCTACAACTCTACACTGTAAATTACACTGAAATAGAAGTTGAAACAAGTTGTGCGTCTGCGATGCTGTCTATTTAAACAAGGCCTAACCAGCCCGCCCTCGTCCTATAGCCGCCAAAAAAATGCTTATGCCAGGTCAGTGGTCTTATCACTCCCTAAATCAATTAAATCAATTTCTTAATTAATTTGAAAAGACAGATAGTTAAATCTGTTTAGTAAATCAGTCTATCAAATTTTTAAATGCTAAGAAAAATTAATCAAAGTATTTACAATACAGTATTAAATATTTTGCTACGCTCACCTGTAGCTCTTAGCAGTGACTTTGTTGAAGTTAGAAGATAGATATGTACAAAATAAATTTACAACATCCTCCCGGGCGGAGCTTACACAAAACTGTTAAACAGCTTGATCATAAATCAGCCACTTTAAGAATCGCCTCAAGTTGGCGGCAGCCTTTCTCTTCAGTCTCTCATCTTCTGCTTGATAGCCTTCTGAATTTTGACTGTCTTCTAAATTTTGCATCTGGAGTATACACATCTGGCTTAGAGACCTCCAGCGGGTAAAGTTTGTCAACTGACCTAGTTGTCTCTCCGTTGCTGGTCTGTAACTTCACAACTCTGACCAGTCCATCATAGCTGGGCATTAGCTGAATGACCCTTGCCAATTTCCACATTCAACGAGGGGTGTCGTTATATACTAACACCACATCTCCTACTTTAATCTTAGTTTGGAATGGTTGGGTCAGATCCCCATTGAAATAGTGTCTATCTTTTAGGGACTGCAAGTATTCCTTCTCCCACTGTTCCTGGAATGCATGCATTACCAGAGATACAAACTTGGACCTCTCATTGCATCGTTTGTGGTCAAGCTCAAAATCTGGGTCATTCAGATAGTCCCGGTCTATGGTGGTGGGTAAAGAGTTTAACCAGTAGCCATACAACAGGTGAGAAGATGTAAGGGCATCAACGGTATCTGGAGACGAAGCATCCACATATGTAAGAGGTCTATTGTTAAGAGAGGCAGCCCCTCTCTATTAGAGGACTGGTCCCCGCTGAAGCCCTTCCCATGTTGAGCCGCATGGGATAGGAGGACTGACATCCTCCGATAAGGGGTGGATTTTTTTGGGGCTTGCTGCATCTCAACCTAATAATCCTAATGGATTTTTCTGATGGTAGCCTCGGCTTGGATATGGATCTTGGTACTGGAAACTCAGGTTCTAATTTAATTACATTAGGACCTTACTCAACTCCTGTAAAGAGCGAGTCTAAAAAAGTGTTAGAGAAGAAGGAAAGATTAGGAAGTGATCATGTTAGAATAGAAAAATTTAGGAAAATGGAAATATTACCTGGTCATCATGAAGTGGTTAATTATGAGAAATTCTTAATTCTAGAAATAGAAAATGGGAGACATGAAAATCTTAACGTGTTTGAAGCAAATAGAGAAATAGTTAACTTTGTGGTGGTCAGCCAAAAATTCTCCCCCAGGGAAATGGCAGTCTTTTGATAGAGACATATCTCCATTGCAAAGTCAGAAATTAAGACAAATCTTAACCTTGGATGGCCATAATGTCAAATGCTTCTCCCATCCCATGTTCAATCAATGTAGGGGTGTGATATACACTCCTGGAATATTGCAAATCGAAGAAAAGGAAATTGAGAAAGAATTGAAAAGGCCAGGAGTAGTAAAAGTAGTAAGAATGAGGAAGAAAGTTGGAGAACAACAAATACTGCTGGCTACTTTAATTCTAACTTTCGACCAGTGTAGGCTACCCAATTTTATTAAGGCTGGATGGTTATATGATAAGGTAAAACCTTACATCCCCTCACCATTACGTTGTTACCACTGCCAAATGTATGGTCATCTATGCCAAAAATGCAAAGAAAAGCTAAATGAAAAGCCAGCTGTATGTGCCAATTGTGGAAAAAATAGCCATGGCATATGTAATGAAGTTCCATGTTGCATTCATTGCGGTGAACCACACCCAGCAAAGTCTAAAAGCTGTGTGAAATTTGTTTTCGAAAAAGAAGTTCAAGCCATCAGAACAATGGAAAAAGTTACTTTTAAAGAGACCCGAGAAAGAGCTCTTGAAAAGCAAATAAGGCCAGGAGAACCCTTCTCTCTAGTTTTAAAGAGAAATAAGCCTACTTTTTACAATAGAAAATATTGCTTCCAGCTCTCATATAGTACAAGCTGTTAAAGCCAAGAAATCATTAGAAACAAAATCCAGCAACAAATCAAGAAAGTGAAAGTTCAAAACAGGTCCTTGAACACAGGAAAACCACCATACCATCTGGGTCAAAAGATAAAGCTGGGAATATTAGCCCTAAACCATCAGGCCCAAATGAAAATACAGATAATACCAGCCCCAAACCATCAGGATCAAAAGATAAACCAGAGAATATTAGCCCCAAACCATCAGGATCAAAAGATAAACCAGAGAATATTAGCCCAAAACCATCAAGCTCAAAAGATAGCATAGAAAATTTCAGTCCCGATCCATCTGGGTCAAGAGACAAAAAAAGCAGCTTTGTCAAAAGTATAATAAATATAGCATCAAATTCCTCAGATACATCTAATGTGGAAAAATGCAATTCATTGCCTCAATCAACAAACTGGTCTCAAGTTGGTAAGAAAAGGGAGAGAACCCCGTAGCGGAGATCAGAAAGAAATACTGATTCAAAAGATCCTTTACTAGCCAGAAATTATGCTAGAGATTCCCCAAAGATAAAGAGAGTAGATAAATCCTAATTACCCCAGAATATGAACAGCAGACCTTCGATTCTTCAGTGGAACTGTCAAGGCCTCAAAGCTAAATACGAATTTTTGACAATTTTAATTAATGAAAATTTCCCCATCATCATATCCTTACAGGAAACAATATTGGGTCAAACCAAACTGTGTCCAAGGGAATACATGCTTTATCATAATGAAGTGCAGGGAGATGAAGGTAGACATGGTGGAAGTGCGTTACTGCTACGACGAGATATTGTTCACAATCAAATCCCTTTATGTACAAATCGACAGGCAGTAGCAGTTCAAATACATTTTAAAAAGTCTTATAGTATTTGTTCTATATATTTACCACCAGTCAATAGAGCTAACCAAAATCTTAGGCAAGAGCTTGACAGTTTGATAGATCAGCTTCCTAGGACTTTTTTACTTTTAGGAGATTTCAATGGAAGAAATCCTATGTGGGAGGATATTGTGTCCAATCCTCGAGGTATTTTGATATTTTCATTCATTTAGGAAAAGGAGCTTGCTGTTCTGAACGTTGGAGCACCTACACACTTCCATGTACAGACAGGAACCCTTAGTAGTATTGACATTTTGATATGTAGTCCTGACTGTTTTTTAGACTTTTCATGGGAAGTAATGGATGAAGGCATTGGAAGTGACCATTTTCCAATCATAATTATCAAGCCGTACCAAGATCTTCACGATGGGTAATTGATAAAGCCAATTGGCCATTATTTACTGTTCTTACATTATTTTGCAAATTGATGGTAGTGATTTTGCAACTATTGAAGAAGCACTTGAATTTTTTAACAAAGTAATAATAGATTTAAGTAACAAGTCAATTCCCCGTACTCCAGGTCAGTTTGCGCAAAAACCAGTTCCTTGGTGGAATGTTCAATGCAAAATAACTCGGAAAGCAAATGAGAGCCGCTTTCACTCGGTAACGGCGTCATCCTTGCAACTATTACTTGATTTGCTACAAGAAAGCAAGAGCTAAATTTAGGTACCAAGTTAAACGGGCCAAGCGTCAATCGTGGATAGATTTTATTTCAAAGATCAATTGGAAGACTAAACTAGGAGAAGTATGGGCAAAAATAAGGAAAATTACTGGGAAACACATACCATTACTTTCACCAGTAATAGAATGCAATGGTCAAATACTACAAAATCCAGAAAATGTAAGGGAAGCATTTGCAGGTCATTTTGCCAAAATTTAATAAAAAAAATCCTACTTCAATTTACCACCACTATCGTGTTCGGGAAGAACCTAAAGTACTTGATTTTACAGCTGAGGGAGAACTTCTTTCTGCATTAGCCACATGTAATGATTCGGCTCCAGGAATTGACAATATAACATATTCAATGATAAAACATCTTCCTGAGGAAACTAAATAATTTTTACTTGGCATAACCAACCGAATTTGGAAATAAAGTTAATTTGCAAATATTTGGAATATTGCCATCATTTTAGCCTTCTTGAAACCCCGAAAAGAAAGAAAAATAGTCTTAATTATTGCCCAATTGCTCTAACATCTTGTATTTGCAAATTAATGGAAAAAATGGTAAATGTTCGGTTGGTATGGTTTTTAGAGCAGAAAGGATTTATTAATCCTTCTTAATGCGGATTTCGTAAAATGAGATTAAGAGGCATCAATTTGCGAAGCCTTCACAAATAAAAAACACCACATTTCAGTTTTCTTTGATTTAGAGAAGGCATACGATACTGCTTGGAGACGCGGCATTCTTCAAACTATTCTTGAAATTGGTCTCAAAGGTGAACTCCCAATGTTCATTAAAGCTTTTTTTATTAATAATTTGGGGTGTTTTTTCCGAATTTTACTCGAAATTTTAGATTACCTGATGAAGCATCCATTTTTACTTGTGAATGTTATGAGATTTTGTCATTTTTTGCGACTCTTTCAGTGTACTGATGGCACTAACTTTAATTCAGTCCATCCAGTTGTAACTGAAATTTTAGCATGGATATTCCTTATAGAACACATAGGAAAAAGTATCAAGTTCTGTTGGGTTCCCACTCACGTGGGCATTGAGGGGAATGAGAGAGCGGACACTAGCAAAACAGGCAGTTGACAAATGTATTAGCAATAACTTTATTCTCCCTCTAAAGATATATACCCTGTCATACAGTAAAAAATTAGATACTTGGAACTTTCATTGGCAGCTAGAGAATAAAAAATGAGTGAAATAGCCAACTCATCACGCCCATGGACATATACTAACATGAAAAGATCAAGGGAAGTAGTTTTATGCCGATTGAGGATTGGACACATTAGACATACCCACGGTTTCTTGATGAGTGGAGATTATCAGCCCTATTGCCGAGTCAATTCCCCGTACAGACTGTCCTAGTTTTAGTATTGAAAGATTGCGCCATTTTAGTAGCTGTAAAGACCGTTAGGAGTTTGTTTATTGTTAAAAATATTGGGACATGATTACAATATTGGTAACCTTTTTAATTATCTTAAAGAAATTGGTATTTTAGATAAAATTTGAAATAAAGTTTTAATTTAAAATAGTTTTTTAAGTATGTTTATCTTTTAATATTTTAATAGTTGTGTATGATTGTGTATTTATTAGTATGGAAGGGTGTGTGTATGTGATTCGTTTATTTTATTTTATTTATGTTTTTTTTTCGACTAAAGTTTTTATTATTTGCTATGAAATTTGATTTTTTCCTTTTCTTCCCGTTTGTCTTTCTGTATCGAAATAATTTTTTGAATGTTTTAATCATTTATATTTAGTGGCATCAATGACCTTAGTTGTTATGATGCCAGTATAATTCTCAATAATCAATCAATCAATTCCTGACAAGGGAGGCTCTGACCAAGGCCAACAAACAGGTTTCAATGAGGAAGGACTCGCTGCGGGCATCTCAGTCCTCCAAGCTACTCCCCTCTGCTTTACAGAAGCAGAGGAAGTACTATGTGGCCCAGGAGGCTGAGCCTTCACCCTTGCCTGTAATCCCTACCATCACGTTATTGATGCCCAGCATCGGACCTCGACACTCTTCCCAGGAGATGTCACAGCTTGAACAAACCGCGATGGTGGCTTTGCAAGCAGCTTCATGGTTGGACTTTTGGGGCAGAACGGTGGGCTTTCTTCCCACCTCGAAGACTCCACAGCAGCCTGACAAGCAAGCTGATATGGCCTGTCAGCTTCATGACCTTATTTTGTCCGGTGGTAAGGCTATGGAGTTCTTAGTCCACCAGCATGCCAACCTTTGGGCCAACCTCGTTCTGAAGCGCAGGGATGCCGTCGCATCCAGGCTTGATCAAGCTGTAGACCCTCAGGATGTGACCAACCTGAGGAATACCTCACTTCAGGGATCCACCCTCTTTCCATCTTCGGATGTGAATGAGGTAGTTGGCAACTTCAGGATTCTTTGCTGCATCGCACCGCATCCTTCCGTCGGCCTCAGCCTCCTGCTGTTTCTGCTCAATGTCCTCCTGGCTCTCCAACTAGGAGGGCTTCTCACCCTCCTGCCAGGGCTGATTCCTGTCCCACTGCCTCCACCGCTCGGCGGCTGAGAAGTCAGCAACCCTTTTCGACCAGAGGTGGTTGAGGGTGGGGCAAACCCAGCAAGAGGAAGAGAGGCCGCTGCGACCAGTGAGGAGGACACTCCCCCGACTCTGTCACCTGTGGGGGGGATGCCTGCAAGCCAAATGGATGAGGTGGCAGTACCACCAGGTGGAGGATTTGACACTGACCGTCCTCTGCCATGGGTATCTCATCCCGTTAATCAACTCTCCCTCTCCTCTGATTCGACCCCCGAAGATATCATCATCCTATCGTCAGGGATCGACGAAGGATCTCGCCCTTCAGGTGGAAGTCCAGGACATGCTGGGGAAGGACACTCTCGAGGAGGTCCTCGACAAGTCTCTCGGCTTCTTCAGTCGACTCTCTCTTGTAAAGAAGGCATCTGGAGGCTGGAGACCAGCCATCGACCTCTCAGCCCTGAACAAGTTTGTTCAGCAAACCCCATTCAGGATGGAGACCCCCGGCACGGTCAGACAGGACATTCGTCCTCTGGACTACATGGTGACAATCGACCTAAAGACGCATACAGGTATTCTCCTACTTACGATGGGGTTAAGTTCTGAAAAACCCATTGTATTTCGAAAAAATCGTATCTTGAATATAGCCTAGCCTACATGAGGGTAATCAGTACCATCTTTACATATAGAGTAGCATATCCTGCACTACACAGTATGCTTATGTATATATATAGAAATATATATATATCGTATATTATATATATCTATATATACTATACAGATATATATATATATATCTATATATATAAAATATAATATATATATACATATACTAATTATATATATATATATATTATCATAATATATATATATATATATGTAATTGATAGAGTAATTTAACAAAGTACACTGTGCCCTCTCCACGTGGCCCATCTGCCGTTCAGTTGCCTCAGGACATTCAATTTTGTGTAAATAAACTTTATTAAGATTTACCTGGCTGGTTTCATGGCAACCTTAAAGCATTTAGCAGTTCTCTAACTCAAGATAAGTCAAAAGCACGTCATTCTTACTCAATATCCTTATGTGTGCATTGTGGCGGACATTTTGCAGCAAGGCATAATATTTGATTTACAAAAAACCTTCCAAGAAACGACACACATGAAAATATTGTATCATAAAATACTAACAAAGCGGTCGATATTTTGGTTCGGAAATCAGCTGATGGCAAATACGAGTTTATTTCGTCATATTTAACTCAATTCGGAGCAAATTGTTTTGCTTCTAGTTAGCATAATAGAATATCTAGATACTTTACTTATATGAGGCAAGGTCATCTTTTTGTTATTAGACGTGTTAATAGTAAGTCAAAATATGAATTTAATACGTCTCGTTGGGATCTATATTAATTTTTTCGTTAACAGATTGCTTTGTGGGCATGTTTATTGTGTAAGGAAAATTTTATGATTCTGTTCGCTATTGTCACTTGATTTCTTCGTAGTATGAGCTTTACTGTTACGTTATAAACATTTATCTGCATGAAAACAGCAGTAAACTGTATTCTTTCAAGACCTGAAATTTTGATTAAAATGATTCTCTCTCAGCTTTATCTACGATTGCATTTGATTGGATAAGTTTACAGGAGTTTTATCTTTGTTATCGATGCTCAATAAGCAGCTTGAAAAGTGTTCTCAGCTTCAGCTACAACTTTGTTTAAATTTAACAGTATGTTTCCTTGCTGATCTTTGATCTATAGCGAACAAAGTTATTACATAACGTCATTTATAACATAAGAGCAGTAATTGTTTACTATGGTATGATGGTTGAAGTACAAGCCAAATAAATGTTGTTATCCAGTTTGGTTGTACATAGCAAAACGTTTCTCGTTCAGTTGTTCATGGCTGTACACATTTATCAAACGAGTAAAACGTTAAAATAAAACTTTCATAACTCTCTTGCGTGGTTTTTTTTACCTTATTTAACTAGAAAATGGGATAAAGTTAGGCTATTGTAACTTGGTCTGTCTCTCTTGCTGCCTGGTTGTACGCTGCAGGGCTGCACCCATTACGTGCGAAATTTAAAAATATTTTCAAAATATTGCCGTATCAGCATTAATTGCTAACTCCTTTGTAAAATCGGATTATAATAAGATGAATTATCGTAACTTGAACACTACCTGTACTTCCAGATCCCCTTCCATCCGTTGTCCAGAAAGTATCTTCGTCTTGTTTTAGCAGACAGTGTGTTCCAATTCAAGGTTCTATGTTTTGGTTTCTCCACAGCTCCGCAAGTCTTCACTCTGGTGTTCACCCTAGTGTTGACATGGGCTCATTGCCAGGGCATTCATCTATTGCGTTACCTAGATGATTGGTTAATACTGGTGCCCTCAGTGGAGCTTCTTCGTCTCCACTGAGACAGGGTTCTAGTGTGTTGTCATGATCTGGGGATCATGGTGAACTGCAAGAAGTCCTCTCTGGAGCCTTCTCAACGACTGGTGTATCTCGGTATGATCCTCGACACAGTTGCAGGGAAAGCCTTTCCGACACCAGAAAGACTGGAACACTTTCGAGGTTTCGCTCTACCCTTCCTTCAACAGTCCCAGCAGCCAGCACATCAGTAGCAACAGTTGCTGGGACATCTGGCCTTGCTGGAACGCCTCGTTCCAAACTGTCGGATGCACCTTCGATCTTTCCAGTGGGATCTGAAGAATCGTTGGTCACAAAGTTGGGATTCTCTTCACGACCAAGTCCCATTGGAGGAGAACATGCGCTCTGATCTCGAGTGGTGGCTGGACGATGCGAATCTATTGAGGGGCTCCCCTCTCCAATCTCGTCCAACCTATCTGCTCCTGTTTACGGACGCATCCAAGGAAGGATGGGGTGCGCACCCACTGCAACACCTGGCTTCGGGCCTGTGGTCCGATCAGGAACATCAAGATCGTATCAACATGCTGGAACTTCAAGCTGCCTTCCTGGCACTCCAGCACTTCAGCTCTCTCCTGACAGGTCACTCAGTGGTGCTGATGAGCGACGACACCAGTGTAGTGGTATACGTGAACCATCAAGGCGGTACTGTGTCTCTGCAGCTATGCCAACTAGTAGTGCAGATTCATGAATGGGCAGCTCTCAACTTGATAGGGTTGACAGCTCTTTTCATCCCAGGTAACGGAACATCGTGGCGGACAATCTGAGCAGGAGGACACAGATCGTTGGCGCCGAATGGTCTTTGGCTCCTCAAATAGCGAACAAAGTCTTGACTTTGTGGGGTTCCCCGACAATAGACCTGTTCGCTACCTCTCTAAATCAGAAGCTGCCGATTTACTGCTCTCCATTTCTGGATCGGGCGATGGCGTTCGAAGACGCGTTCCAGCACCCCTGAGACGGCCTCTACAAACGTGCTTTTCCACCATTTTGCGTGGTCAGGAAGGTGTTGAATCGCATGCGATCCACACCTTCCCTGTCCATGACACTAGTAACACCGAAATGGCACCACAGAAAATGGTACCCGGACCTTCTACTCCTGTACAAACCTTATGTGAGGATCCTCCACATGGAGGCTATCCAGCAGCTCCTCACAGCGAAAGGCTTTTCGCGAGATGCTGCAACAGCAACGTCAGGATACCTCAGGAAGTCCTCAATGTCCTTCTATCAGACCAAATGGGCCATCTTTGGTGGTTGGTGTCGTTGGAGAGGTTGTTCTCCTCTCGTAGCCTCTATCCCCTTGATTGCCAACTTCTTACTCTACCTCCGGAGAGAGAAGCTCCTTTCGGTCTTGGCGGTAAAAGACTATTGCTCAGCCTTGAGCCTAGTCTTCAGACTGAAGGGAATCAATCTCAAATCTTCCTCGGAGGAACTCTCTATGCTCATACGAAGCTTTGAAAGGGAGTGCACTCTGATATTGGCGAAGCCTCCTCAGGGACATTGTTGCTGTCCTCAGGTCTTTGAAGAGAGCTCCTTATGAACAGTTGTCTCTGCCATCTGACAGGGATCTCACCCTAAAAACAGTTTTTCTTCTAGCCCTTGCTTCCTCCAAGCAAGTCAGTGAGCTATGGCCTAGCCTATACTGTTGCTCATACTGAGCGCTGGACTAATGCCTCCTTCAGCTTCATCCCTGAGTTTGTTGCTAAAACCCAGAATCTGGCCCAGGTCGATTCTTGGTTCTCCTCGTTCCAGGTTGTGAGCCTGAGCACAGTAACTGAAGACCCAGATGAGCCATTTCTCTGTCCTCTGAGAGCAGTGAGGTACTATCTCCAACGGACCAGCTCTACTCGACTCACCTTACACCATCTCTTTGTGAGTACTGGTCCTTCAAAGATGAGTGTTATGAAGAATACCATTTCAAAATGGATTCAAGAGGTAATTTGCGGTGCCCTCTCCCCTCCCTCTTCTCCACTTGCTGGTACTAGTCAAGTGAAAGCTCATGATGTGCGTGGAATGAGCACATCTCTTGCCTTCAGGAAGAACCTCTCTGTAGCACAGGTGATGGAAGCTGGCACATGGTCTCGCCCTTCCACCTTCACCAGGTTCTCTGTACCTTCGAGACTGTACCCACAGCTACCTTGACACAGCTGATCTTGGTCCTGTAGTAGCCACTTAGCATGTTGTTTAGCTGCCTCCTTGCCCTCAGAGGTCGGAAGTATCAAATCGAGGATCAAAGTTCTGTGTCAGGCTGGGGGTGAACTTGAGAGTATGACTGGCCTATTTTCTCTTCACCTTTCCCCCTTACTTCGGGCCACAGCATTGAAACCCACTCACCGGAACCGATTTCAGTACTGGCCGGACAGCATTCCATGTCTGACTAGTGCTTTTTCTGTAGACACACAGAAGTCAGTCTCCACGCTCATTTCCGAGGGGGAGTGTGCTGCAACCCAACAAACCCATTATTATTGTATAGCCTGGTTTTGGTTGCCAAAGAGAGTTCTACGCTCACGCCTTTGTTACCCAGGTCGTCAGCCATCAGGTCGCATTTACCAGGGCTCACGGGGTGGAGGATCCATGACTCTGAGCTATAAGCCCTGGTCCTGGCATCCTGGTTCCATTATCAACCAACGAGACAGGACTTCCATCCCTACCTTAGGATGAGTCTCCTAAGTAAAGGACAGAAGGTTTGTATACGACGTATGAACAAATGAGATTTTTAAAAGTAAAATGTATTTTTCCCTAACCATACAAACCTGAAGTGCTTTACTTGTATGGTCCCACCTAACCTCCAACCCCTTGATATCAGGGGTCATCATTAAAGTCCTGGCTGTAATCAAAGTGACTACTCAGTGAACCGGTGGGAGGGCAGTGCTTCCCTACCGCCAGGCAGGTAGTAACTAACGGTAGTTAACTACCTCAGTATAAAAGAATGTTTGTTCCTACACGATATACAAACCCTCGGTCCTTTACATAAAGAATTACTTTCAGCATAGCTGGAATTTTGGCTGTTAAATTCTTGAACAAGGTGGTTAGCAGTAACTACCCTCTGGTAGGCGGGTGGGCCCACGTGCCTGGATATAAACACTCCAATTTTTTTTGGGCCGCCTTCCGATGAAGACGTATTTTTGTGAGCTCTTGCTGACTAGCCGTTAATCATTTTCCCAGTGGGATCTTTAATTTTTTATTTTTTTAATAAACATGTAAATACTGGGTTTGATATTAATAATTAATTGAATTTAATAATTAATATGCAAACCTACTTTTTGTGATAGCCTTGATAGCCGCCTTTCTACTTTGTGTTAAGGATCAGCGGCAAAGGTATGCCAATATCTTTATGAGTGCCTTATTTTTGCTCTTTAACGTTTGGACAAAACATGTATTCATCCGAAATTTACGTTTACGCTTTGGGAACTGCCAAAGGAACTGCCTTAGGAGGTTGCCCTTTGTTTTCTTCTGGTAATTCCTCTTCTCCTTCATCCTTTCGCTAGCTATCGGACAAAGGTAGAAGAGTGGACGTGGCAGTGTTGGTGTTTGGGGGATCTCTCATTTCGGAGGGCGGTGCCCTTGGATGCAAGAGGAGTATCCTTATTACTTTAAATCATATTTTCTTCCTTTTACAGGCTAACAGTGGTGATAGTTATTACAGCAGTAGATGGCTGGATATCCGTGTTGGTTATCCTAATCTTGGAATTGTACTTGTGACTCATAGCATGCTGTGATATTGGTCCTCGAGTGTGTGTACTGATCCCCTATTGGAAATCATATTCATTTACCACTGCTATCTTGGAGTTACGTCACTGGACAAACCCTTTGCCGCTGCCCTGTGATTAACTCTATTCCTGATAGCAAATATACTTCATCCTGTAGAAGTCTCGCAGAATTTGGAGAAGTCAAAGAGGAAGAGAGCTCGTCAAGTGTCGCCATCTTCCTCTTCAGAATCATCATATTTTTATTAGTCTCCACCCCTTCGACTTCAAAGGCTCCCTGCCGAAGAAGGAGAAGGTAGTCTCCCCCCCTAAGAAGTCTCGTCACGGGACTTCTAAGGGTCTGCCTCCTCAAACTGAGGAGGCAGTTGGGTCTTCCACTGGCTCTCCTCCCATTCCTTCGAGAACGGGAACTGTTACACTGTCCCCAGGGCCTAGTGTGTCGGGTGCCGTAGAAGCACAAACTTCGGTTCACATTGCTGCTGCTAGTCCCAGAGGTTCTGCCCCTAAGACTAGTTCCGTGTGAGGTGTTCGTTCACGAGTCCCCAAGTGCATGTAAATCTTTGGATTCGTGTGCGTCCAGAGTCAGTGACACTGAGTCCGCTCACCATCATGACTCGGGAACAGAGTGGAAAAAACGAGCCAGTCACTCAGGTGACTCACACCTTGCCGGTGATCAATCTTGCTGAGATTGCTCAGTTCCCAGGGTTGACATGACAGTCCTGCGTGACCGTGCATGCAGAGACTGGTAGAGGCTCCCCCATTCAGTCCTCTTGAGAGGTTTCAGCCAGTGACTCATTGGATCGAGTCAAGGATGACTACGACCATCAGAAAATGTGCTGCATGCAACATTCCGACCCATCCACAGTGTGCTGAGGTAATACAAGATTTGAGAAAAGATACAAGAATTTTTTGTTCAACATGTCTATCATGGATAGACAATGTTATTAAATCAAGATTGAATGTACAAATAGTTGAGGATGAAGAAGAAGAGGAAGAGGAAGAAGAAGAAGAAAAAGAAGAAGAGGAAAACGGAAGAGAAGTAAACAAAAATGAAATGACAGAAAAAAATAAGGAAAACAAAGAACAAGATAAAAGTATGGATGCAGAGATACTCATTGATACTACATATGAGGCAATAAAGCAGCATACCTACGAAGAAATAAATTACGATATGACAACAGAAAAGCAAATCCCGAAGAGGCTCTACCCAGATCTATACAATGACGGGAAAGAGGAAAAAATAGACAAGAAAGACAAAATCTGCAACCTTTTGAAAAGAGGGAATTGCAGATTTGGAGAAAGATGTTACTACAAACATCCTAAGATATGTCAAACTATGAAATATATGGTAAATGTGCATACTTAGATGGATATGGGGATGATTGCAGAGATCTGCATCCAAAATATGTAAAAACCTAAAAGAAGGAAAAGGATGTAAGTTCGACAAAAAATGCAAATATATGCACCCTGTAGCCATGAATCATAATCAAATAAATAACCAACCAAGTAATAAAATCCAAAATAAGAAAGAAACAAATAAAGAGAGAAATCAAGAATATCAGGTAAAAGAGAAAAGCAAACCACCAATGAGATATGCAGAGGTGTCAGCAAAGAATTTCAAAGCCATCAGCTCCGAAATTCTACTCAAGAGATAATAACTGTATTTATTATGCAAGAGGATATTGCAGAAACGGAGAAAATTGCAGATTCAGACACAAATGAATAATTATGATGAAGGAAGATCAAATATATGGAAACAAAAGTTGGATTTTTTAATGTCAGAATTTCTGGAAATGAAAAAAAGAACAACACTACCAGAACAGGAAAGAGACATGGGAAAATCCTTATTACTATCAGTATTAAATGAAGGAGAAAACACGCAAACCATCATAGTGATGAATGCGCAGGGTTTAGTTACGAGTAACTCAAAAAGAAAAATAGAGTACTTAGAAGAACTAACCCCAAAATGAAAAGAAAATAGATATAATGATAAAGTGAAACCTGGTATTCCCAAGAGACTGGGAATGATGATCAAATAAAAGGGTTCCAAACTTATAGATCAGATAGAAAAAATAGGAATCAAGGGGGAACCGCAATATATGGGAAAGACAAAAAACAAGGAAAAATATATGAGAAATATAGTAACGCAGAATGTGAACTAATAGCGGTAGAATTTGAATCTGAAAAATTGATGAACATAGTAATATATAGACCTCCTAATACTAAAGAGTTTGACTTAATAATTGAAAAATTGGATGATATATGTAGAAATCACAAGGACTGACTATTCTCCCCTATCGGTGACTTCAACTTTCCTTTTGTAGAATGGAAAGAACGAATAGGAGATTGTGGTTGTACTTATACATATAAAAAAGAGAGTAATAGTAGTGCAGAAGATAAGAGGCAATTTTGAAAAGCTATTAGATATGCTACTAGAATACAACATTCAACAAATAAATCACCTGCCAACAAGAAAGGAAAATACTTTAGACCTAGTATTTGTGAACGAGATGAATTATGTTAAAGAAATAATAGTTTATAATGCGAGTATTTCAGACCATAATGTCATAGAATTAACAGTTCATTCCAAAGCAAGTGAAAATAGAGATAAGCAAGAAATGAAAAAGTGGGAAGGATATGGAAAATACAACTTCTACAGTAAAAATATAAAATGGTCAGAAATTAATGAAGAATTAAACAAAGATTGGGATAACATTTTCGTAAGTGATGACATAAGGGTAAATACGGAGATATTATATAAAAATATTGGAGATAATAGTGGAAAAATATATACCGAAGAAGAAAAGTAAACATCATTCATGCATACCAAGAGACAGAAGAATCTTGTTCCAGAAAATCAGAAAGTGGAAAAAAGGTCTTGCAAAAGAAAAAAATGCATGGAAAGTTATAGAACTAAAAGTAAGATAGAAAATGCAGAAAAAAAGATTATACAATCAAAAGAAAATGAAAAACGGGACTTGGAAGAAAAAACCCTATTAAATATCAAGCAAAACCCCAAACTATTATACTCATATGCGAAGAAGATGAATAAAAGAAGAATAGAAATAGGCCCTCTGAGAATTGAAGGGAGATTAACGAATGAAAAAAAGGAAATTTGCAACATACTGGCAGAACGATATAAGAGAGAATTCACCCCTAGAATAGATAATGAAGATAATGATATAGAAGTAAGGGATGAAAATAGTGAATATTTAGCTGACATAGATATTAATGAAGCTGATATGTGCAGGCTATTAATGAAATTAAAAATGGAGCTGCTGCAGGGCCTGATGGAATTCCTGCTATTTGTTAAAGAAAGTAGTTCATTCTATCGCAAAGCCACTTGCAATATTATTAAGACAAAGTGTAGATACAGGCAAGATATATGATGAGCACAAATTAGCGTATATTACCCCTACTTTCAAAAGTGGATCAAGACTAGAGGCAAGTAATTATAGGCCTGTGAGTCTAACATCACATATAATGAAAGTGTATGAAAGGGTAATGAAGAAAAATATTATGAAACATTTAATAAAAAATAATTTGTTTAATAAAGGACAACATGGTTTCGTACCCGGAAAAAGTACACAAACCCAACTGTTAGTCCACCGTGAAAACATATTCAAAAATATGAAAAGCGGAAATGAAACAGATGTGGTTTATTTAGACTTTGCAAAAGCTTTTGATAAAGTAGACCATAATATATTAGCGAAGAAAATTAGAAAACACAATATCGTGGATAAAGTAGGAAGATGGTTAAAAGAATTTTTACACAACAGAAAACAGATAGTTATTGCAAACGACGAGAAAATCGGATGAAGCCAAGGTAATATCCGGTGTGCCGCAAGGTACGGTGTTAGCTGCAATACTGTTTGTTATTATGATTGAAGACATAGACAATAATGTTAAGGATTCGGTAGTGAGTAGTTTCGCAGATGACACAAGAATAAGTAGAGAAATTACTTGTGATGAAGATAGGAACGCTCTACAAAGAGACCTTAACAAAGTATATGATTGGGCAGAGGTAAATAGGATGGTATTTAACTCTGATAAATTTGAATCAATAAATTATGGAGACAGAGAAAGAAAGCTATATGCATATAAGGGACCTAATAATGAGACCACACAAATAAGGAAGCAGTTAAAGACCTTGGTGTGATGATGAATAGGAACATGTTATGCAATGATCAAATAGCAACTCTGTTGGCAAAATGTAAAGCAAAAATGGGAATGTTGTTACGGCACTTCAAAACAAGAAAAGCTGAACACATGATTATGCTTTATAAAACATATGTTCGTAGTCCACTTGAATATTGCAATATGATATGGTACCCACACTATCAAAAGGATATTGCACAAATAGAGAGTGTACAAAGGTCCTTTACAGCTAGAATAGAAGAAGTTAAGGACCTAGACTACTGGGAAAGACTACAATTCTTAAAATTATATAGTCTGGAAAGGAGAAGAGAACGCTACATGATAATTCAGGCATGGAAACAGATAGAAGGAATAGCAGAAAATATCATGGAACTAAAAATATCAGAAAGAGCAAGCAGAGGTAGATTAATAGTGCCCAAAAATATACCAGGAAAAATAAGGAAAGCACACAGGACATTAATCCACTACGCACCAGCATCGATAATGCAGCGTCTATTCAATGCGTTGCCAGCTCATCTGAGGAATATATCAGGAGTGAGCGTAGATGTGTTTAAGAATAAGCTCGACAAATATCTAAACTGCATCCCAGACCATCCAAGATTGGAAGATGCAAAATATACCGGAAGATGTACTAGCAACTCTCTGGTAGACATTAGAGGTGCCTCACACTGAGGGACCTGGGGCAACCCGAACAAGATGTAAGGTCTGTAAGGTCTGTAAGGACACCTGGGTATGCGGCACCTCCACACCTGGTATATACCCAGCATATAACATCAGTCACTCCTTCTGCTGTGGTTGCACCGGTGTCGCATACTTCAAGGGTGGAATATTTCCCACCTCCTCCTCCAGGCTATGCTGTTCTCGTTCCCCCTCCTGATTTTCAGTGCCCAAAGAGTTCGCCCCTGGACTTCCCTCCTGTTACTGTTGCCGTGCCTGTCGTCCCTGTTCCAGCCCGTGGGAGTGCTGCTGCAGTGTCAGTTCCACCGTCCCAGGCCGTGCTGGAGCCCGCTGTTTCAACAGCCACTGCAGCCCTGTCCTGGGTGGGAGACGTTTCTGCTGTTCTGAGGAAGCTGGCGAAGAAGTCTAAGAAGAAGCAGAGGGTGTTGTCATCGGCTTCGTGGTCTTCGTCTTCGTCTTCGTCGTCTGCTGCCTCCTCCACTTCTCCCTCTAAGGCTGCCCAGCTGAAGAAGAAGGTGGTCTCGCTCCCCCCCCAAGAAGTTTCGTTCAGGGACTTTTAAGGGCCTGTCTCATCGTTCTGGTGAGACAGGTGGGCCTCCCGCTGGTCCTCCCGTTCTTTTGGGAATGGGAACTACCTTGCTGTCCCCAGGGGTAAGCAGGGGGGAGACCACAGAGGTACCAGCTGCTGCCAGTACTTCTGCTTCTGGATCTCGAGACTCTGCCTCTAGACTGGAAACTGTCTTGGGTACGCGTGAGTGAGTTTCCCCGAGTGTACGGTCACCTACCAGTGAGCATGCAGCTAGGGTCCGTGGCACTGAGTACACTCACTGTCACGACTCCAGCATGGGGCGGAAGGAAGGTGGGAGTCACCTAGGTGATTATCACCTTGCTGGTGATCGTTCGCGTAACGATCGTCCGGTGCCCAGAGTAGATATGACAGTCTCTTGGGACCGTACATGAGGTGAGATGGAGGAGGTCCCCCCAGTCTCCGGGAACAGCTTCGGTTGCTTCTGGGATTTGTGACGCGTCGAGAGGACAGTGCTCGCTCTCATCTTGTTGGTGGATGCTACCCATCGCCCGACCGTTGATCACACCAGCATAATCAGACGGTCCAGGCAGCCGGTAGCGGTTCCTCTGAAGCAAGATATCGGAGCAGTGCTTCTCCACAGGGAGACCAGTCATCACCACGGGTTGGTGATCACCTGCAGCCTTCTCCGTCCCCTAGTTCTGCTGGTAGACCGAGCAGGAGCATCAGATCTGCCTTACCTGTCCCTTCTACTTCCTCAGAATACATTGGGATGAGCGAGGTGGCTGGGGGTACCGTGAGGAGTGCGCTCCTCACGGTCCATCCACGAGAGCATATTTGCTGGGTTTGGTCTTAGGATCCTAGAGGTCATATGCTCAATTGGTTAGAGGAGATCATGGGGGGTCTGATGAGGTTCTTCCTGCTGAAGGAAGAGTATCTCGGGAGGGACTCTGCCTGGATGGATCTGACGGTCCGTCTACTCAGGACGTTATAATTCTGGAGATACAGAGGTCTTTTGCGGAGGTCATTGCGCTGATTCGTCAGCACACTGACCTCGGGGATAGATCAATGGTTGCCCCCTCTGAATGCCCCTCCCAGTTAGAGTTGTTCTGGGGGCCTAAGGAGGGAACCAGTGCCTCTGTAGGGCTTCCATGGTCCTCCTTGTCTGTCGGTGTGCTGGACCAGGTGAACGCTCTTGTCTCAGGACAAGAGGCTTCACTTAGGTCCAGCAGGTCGGACAAGTTGCTTCCCTCTCCTCTGCCTTGTGAACGTCGTTTCTACGTGCCCTCAGAGAACCCTTTGCCAACCAAACAGGTTGACCCAGAGTTAGCTCGTCTAACTCCTGCCTTGCCTCTGAGAACCTCCGGTTCACACAGCAGGAGGCAGCGTCCTTGGAGTCTACCGCTATGGCAGCCTTCCAGGCTGTCTCCTGGCTGGATCTGTGGTCCCTCACAGTATCCAAAGCCGCAGCTTCTTCAGGACTGGTAGCTCCTGGAGAAGACTCAGCTTTCGGGAGACTTTGTCAGTCTGGGGGTAGGGCTATTTTCTACCTGGCCCACCAGACTGCCAACCTGTGTTTGCCAACCTGGTGCTTAGGAGTAGGGATGCTATCCTGAATCAAGTATCCAGGTCTGCTGGTCCAGAGTTGGCATTGGGTCTAAGGAATGGACCGTTGCTAGGTTCTTCCTCTCTCTTCCCTAGAGAGATGGTGGAAGCTGCGGTGGAAAAATGGAGAGCTGAGGATAACAACTGTTTAGTGCCCTAGGCAGTTGTGAAGACATCTGGACTGTCTCGTTCAACTGCAGCTAGGCCTTGGAGTCAAGCTAGCTCTTCCTTGGTCCCCAAGAGTTCTGCTCCGTCGAAGGGGGTGCGGGAAAAGACCCAGCCTTCCTCCTTCACTTTGAGAGGCGAGCAACAGCCTCCTCTAAGTCCTCCTTCTCTCGCATGAAGGGAGGTAAGCGAAAGGGGAAGAAGAGGAAATGCTAGGGACAGCGCTCCCCTTTAGCTGCTGCTGAAAGTTGTGGGGGGGGGGGCATTACCTGGTGAGCCATTGAACAATATGGCACCGCTACAGAACCAAGACCTGGGTAGTAGATGTCCTTCGGGAGGGATATCTTCTCCCCTTCGAGTTGAGGCCACCCCTCACTTCTCATCCGGTCCATCACCAGACGTATGTTCCCAGTTTGGCCAGGGACTCAAGGAAGAAGTGCAGACTATGCTGAGCAAGGGAGCTGTGGAAATCATGCAAGAACCGTCACCAGGTTCCTACAGCCGGCTTTTCCTGGTGGAGAAGTCTATGGGGGCCTGGAGACCGGCGATAGATCTCTCTCCTTTGAACCGATTCATTCCCAGACTCGGTATTTTCAAATACCCATCCATCGATCCTCCAGGAAGTACCTACGCTTTATCTTTGACGGGATAGAGTTTCAATTCAGGGCACTTTGCTTCGGACTCTTGACCGCCCCTCAGGTGTTCATGCAAGTGTTCACACTGGTGTTAGCTTATGCCCACTCGGTCAGGATACGTCTTTTGAGGTATCTTGATGATTGGTTAGTCCTAGTGAGCTCTCGCTCGCAGTTGCTACAGGAGAGAGATTGCCTCCTTGACTTTTGTCATGATCTGGGGATCGTGATAAATTTCGAGAAGTTGGATCTCGAGCCCAAGCAGAGGATAAAGTACCTGGCATACTGATCAACATGGTAGCAGCAGAAGTTTTCCCCGCAGACTCAAGAATCAGCAGGTTCAGGCAGGTAGCTCAATTATTTCTGTCACGACAGGAACAACTAGCTCAGTTTTGGCAAGTCGTGATTGGTCACCTGTCGTCCCTAGAGAAGTTAGTCCCTCACAGGCATCTTCACCTGCGGTCTCTTCAATGGAGACTGAAGGAGTGTTGGTCACAGGCTCAAGATCCTCAATCCTTCCTCATTCCTCTCACAGAGGAAGTAAGGGAGGATTTAGCCTGATGGCTGGATGACAGGAACCTCTTAATAGGAATGCAGTTGCACACACTCCCCCCACCTCCTGAGATGTGCTCTGTTCTCGGACGCATTGAACGAGGGTTGGGGCGCACACCTGGAGGAGATGCTGGTTTCAGGTGTGTGGGATCAACATGACGAGCACCTTCACATCAACATCCTGGAACTCAAGGCAGCATTTCTGGTGCTCCAAGAATTTTGGGAACGTGTGATAGGACACTCAGTGGTGTTGATGAATGACACCACCACGGTAGTGGCATATGCCAACAAACAGGGGGGCCTAGTGTCTCTCCTGTTGCAGCCCACTCGGTGGAGCTGTCAGCCAGGCACATGCAGACATGGCAGGAAGGCGGTTTGACCTATAGGGGCGTCCAGTGGTGGATCTGTTCGCCACCTGGCACAACAGAAAACTCCCAGTTTTCTTCTCTGTCGTGCCGGACCCATGGGCAGCTACAGAGGATACGTTCTAACATCCGTGGGACAACCTCAAAGTGAATGCCTTTCCCCCCCCCATTCTGTCTGATTCGCAAGGTGATCAGCAGGGCACTGGTCACCAGCAACCTTCGGAGGGTTCTGGTGGCTCCCAAATGGCCTCAGGCCATTTGGTATCTGGACCTGCTGGCTCTTCTCTCTGAGGCATTGAGAGAGATTCCTACATGGCACAACCTGCTGTGCCAACCGCATGTGGAATGGTATCACCTGTCAGTACATTCCCTGTGTCTTCAAGGCTGGCGGTTATCCACCATCTCTTGCGAGCAAGAGGCTTTTTTCACTGAGCAGCAACAGAGATGGGAGGATACCTCAGACAATCCTCTGCAGCAGTATACCAGGGAAAGTGGTCCGTCTTCTGTGGTTGGTGTCATGAATGGGGTCTCTCTCCGCTCAGAGCCATTCTTCAGCAGGTAGCGGATTTCCTAGTCTTTCTTCACCGAGAGAGGGAAGCTCCTCTCCATTTCGGCAGTTAAGGCCTATAGGGCTGCTTTGGCCTTAGTCCTTAAGCTGCGAGGAGTTGATATTTCCTCTTCCATGGAAATATCCCTCCTTATGAGGAGGTTCTAGAGGTCTTGCCCACCCAGGGAACTCAGGCCCCCTGAGAGGGACATGACTCTCGTCTTAAGAAGTTTGACTCGTGGACCCTACGAGCCTCTCCGAAAGTCGTCAGACAGGGATCTGACCCCCAAGACCATCTTTCTGCTGGCCATGGCATTGGCAATGGGAGTAGGGAAACTTCACGGTCTCTTGTTTGATGTTAAACACTCAAGGGGATGGGGATCGGTTACGCTTGATTTTGTCCCGGATTTCGTAATGAAGACTCAGAATCCCTCAGTCCCTGACGATAGATTCGAGTCATTTACGATCCCCTCACTAGAGGACTTTACTGGTAATGATGCAGAAGAGATGCTACTTTGTCCTGTTAGAGTGCTACGGCCCTATCTGAAGAGAACTCGTCATCTCAGGCCTGAGTGTTGATGCCTCTTCGTTAGCACCAGGGTAACCAAGAAAGAAGTGTCCAAGGACACTATTTCTTTCTAGCTTCATGAGGTGATCAGAAAAGCATACGACTCTGAAAGGAGTTTCGACACCGGTACCTTTCGCCTGAGAGCCCACGAAGTCAGAAGTATTGGTCCTACCCTTGCGTTCCACAAGAACTTGTTGGTTGCACAGGTGCCGAAGGCAGGGGTGTGGTCCAACCAGACCACCTCCACTTCCTTCTACCTTCAGGATATTGCCCACAGGTCCTTGGACACTTTTTCCTTGGGACCTGTGGTGGGTGCTCAACAAGTTGTGTTGCTTACCCAGCTCCTAACAGGACAAGGTTGCATCCCTTCCTTCTTCCTTTCTTCTCTCTTCCTGCGGGCAGAGAGTGTTGGTCGTCGCATGCTGGAGAGGGTGATGATGCAGGTAAGCTATGTGACTGAGCTCCATTTCATCTCTTTATTTAGGGATAGAAGCAGGGATTGACCCCTTCCCTAAAAGGGGGGAAGTGGACAGCAGTAAGAGACAAACCCAATGCTATATATTTGGCCTCTTACTTACGACTATAAGTTATTGCTTGCTATTCATAAGAGGTACGTATGCCTCCCTCTTATGAATTGGTCCAGAGGTCTGCCCATTGGTCTTGCAGTGATCTAACTCCGACCATTTGGACAAAGGCAAGGATCCCCCCCTTGCTCTTACAACCAGGGAGGGAACCTTGGTTGGGCGAACACCAGTCTGTTCACAAGACTCAGATTCCTCCCACCAATCAGTGAGTCTTCCTTATGTAAAGGACCAATGGTTTGTATAACTTGTAGGAACAAATCAGAATTTTTGAATGTAAATTGTATTTTTCCTTACATATAGGCCCACCTCATGCCACCCCTCAATCTGTTCCTGGGCCTAAAGCAAAGTGGACTGTTTATGTCCAGTCAGGTGGGACTCCCGACTATCAGACAAGTAGTTACTGCCTAACTACCTTGTTATAGAATCTTACGACCAAGTTCCAGCTGGTGCTGAAAGTAATTCCTTATGTAAAGGACAGGACCTCAGGTTTGTATAGTTATGAAAAATACAATTTACTTTCAAAAATTGTGATTTTTATTCATGTTAAGTAGATTCCTTTTTTTGTAACTTGTACGGCAACATCATTTCCCTCTACCCACTTAACATTACTTAAGTAAAATAACCTGCTTTCATTTGTAACCTAATTTAACATAATTTGTTGAAGACCTACCCTTAATCAAAATGGTGGCCGCTATTGAAGCGCAGATAGACTCTCACCTCCTCCTCTCTGACTCCCTGTCGCATGCTCAAAGAGATCTATTTGAGTCGCACAGCTCAAGGAGATCTATTAGAGTCGCACAGTGCCACAGCTTATCAAGACCTATTAGATAGGATTTGAGCTAACAAACAAGAGTTACGAACACTCTACCTTACAACTACAACCAAGATAGAGCCGTCAGTAGAAACTACAATAAGGCAGATCCTCTATAGAGCTGGCCATACTATCACGCTGCTCAACAACTGAATTGGTGCTGTTATAAATCTCTCGTTCCTTCAGTATTAAATTTGGGGATGTGACTTTCTGGCACTCCTAAAAGGCTTTGTATGAGAGAATGAGGTTTTAATAAACAAAATCTATGCTGAAGGCTGATATTACTGGAGGGAAGAATGAACATAAAACTCTGGAACTTTAGTTTAAATGAAATGTATTTACATAAAAATTAATGGACAGTGGTTGATTGCAGATCAACCAGAACACGTGGCAGGGAAATGATCCAGGCACAGAGATATAATTTGTGTACAACGGGTTATTTAATACGGGTTTCGTATCCAAGGGTTCCCAAACTTCCTCTCACAACCAGGCACAATATTTGTCTACAAAGAGATTGCATTTTAGCATCATTACTAAGGCCATGGGGAAACATTAAACACTACTTTCTCTTCGTATTTCACAAGGGGCATAGAATGACTGGGAGCTTATACAGAAAGGAATACTATGTTGCTTGATTAAGTAGGGATGGATTAATATCACTACTAGCATCACAAAGGGAATTAATTACAGCATTGAACCAAAATTGGGAAGTGAGAAGCTGAGCCTAGAAGGGGGAAGTCGCCTTGGAAAGAATTAAACGAAATACATACAAAGGCAAAAAACGACCACTGACTGCACCCAAATTACTCTCTACAGTACCAGGAGATCTGTGGTCTTGTCTTCTGATTTGCTGATCAGGGGCAAGCACTATGGACTGTAAAGGAACACATGTACGATCCCAGAGGAGCGGTGGAGAAAAAGGGGAAGAGGTGCTGTTGCTTTGAATGAAATTCTATATGAAATTCCTTTCTAAAAGGGTTTTACTTGCTTGGCTCTGGCTTAAATCTTGAACACCTCCCCATTCTAGAGGACATTTCAACCCTAGACGGGTTGGAATGGCCAAGACAAGCCAGAAACAAGGACAAATACAAATTACTGAGCCGTCCATACCCCCTTCAGTAGACTTATGACAAAATAAAGTATAAAACTCTGTGGATCATAATTTTCACATTTAAGTGCTTACTTTACAGGCAGTGAATTTAAAATCATTTGATTCTTGAAAATTAATTAAATCAAGAAAATTAAAGAATAAAGTGTGGCATGACTAAAGAGACTAATAAACAATCTGCTATAGCACAATAAAGAAAAATAAAATTTTATTACTCTTACAACATAATGTCACACTAGAAATGACTGTTAAACAGCAATAAATGATCAGATGATCCTAACCTACCCTACAGGGTTAATAGTATACTTAATTCTACCATGTATAAGACTGTCAGTTTATTGTTGAAGGCAACACATGCAATTAGTTTGCCCTGATGGGGCGATATGATGCGTTCGAAGGGGTGTTAATAGCCCTATGATTTCGTTAAGTAGTTTTGCCCTGTAGGTCTCACCAATGACATTGACAATTACACAGAAAAAATATATGGAGACTAGGGAGGAATATTAAATCAACAATAAAATCAAACAATGTATAAATGAGTCAGGCTTTAAGATATATTTAAAGTTATAGCATTTTTTGCTGGTTAAAAGTTTTCCTAGTCACATGGAATGCTGAGTGCCTAGAGTAGCCTAGGAGGCTTAAAGGGACTTATCTTTGAAGGTTACATATGCCCTGATAGTACTTCTTAGTGGAGTACTAATTTATAAGGCCAGAATGGCTGGTGGATGGGGCTCTGCCTAAGCAGAGCAGGCAAAGGAAATACATGCCCAAAGGTGCTGAGGAAGAGGAAAGGAAACTATGAAAGAGGAGATATAGACAGTACAAAACAGAAATAGTTACAAAATGATAAGAAGAAAGAAAAACAGCAGAACCTGGCACTCTCCTCTGGATGAAGAGGGTCAGAATTCTCTATAAGAAGGTGGCACTGTGCCAGGCACTAGTGCGGAGAAAACCTATTGACTCTTGTAGGGATTCTGAAAATTTTGACATCCTTTTTCCTTTCTTGCTATGACCTCTCTGAGGTCGGTTTGACGATGCCGTGGGGGGCCTTGAAAGACTTAAGCCCTTTGAAGATGCCAGAGGGACATTGGCTCTGGCTGCTGCGACAACCGGGACACTGGTACTCGTCCCCTGCCTAATGCTGCTTGGCTTAGTTCCTTGAGTTCTTCAGCCAATTAGGATTTGGCTGAATCATTACTCTGGGACTGGTTAGCTGCTGACAGACAGAAAGTGAAGGAGGAAAAGCGACCTGGACTGAGAGCTCCAGGAGAGAGACTTAAGTCTTGCCTTGGCACTGGCACAGAGGCCATTCCTGGCGTAGTCAGAGGATTCGAACGGGGCTCAATGTCCATGATGGACAGAGCAAGGCACTGCCTGGTACCTTCAAGTGGCACTGGCTGTGCAGAGGTAATTCTTGGAGGACCATAGAATTGGTCTGGAGTTATGTAAGGGCGAGGGCCCTGAGACGGTACAAAGGTAGGAGGAGACTTAAAATCTTGTCCAGCAGGACGTCATAGCCTCTGGGAATATAGGTAGCTAATGCCATAGTACATATCTTAGAACGGTGAGGTCATGTGACTCTCAAACGGACAGTAGGCAAAAACATTTTGACATGGTTGAGGCTTTCTATCATTACGAAATGGTGCCTATCAACCTGAGCTCTATATGGAATTTGATCCTCTCAAATGACGGATATCTGCGCACCAGTGTCATCGAAAGCTCGGACCTGGTGGGCAGGATAGAGACCTCTGGGAGGTGCGACAAATATAGGGCCCTGAGCTGGCGGGCCTAGAGCAGAAGGATTCGTCACTGCCATTGCAAGGGCAGTAACAGCAGCTTTCTTGGGGCATCCCGACCAGGCAGCGGTGTGCCCAAGCACTTTGCATGAGTCACAGAAACTCTTGCTAAAATCAGGCCTGGGCCTGTTGTTTTGGTTTCAGTGGCTGTTATTCTTAAAATTATGATGATGGGGAGTTCCATGCTGAGGAGTAGCGGGAGCTTGCTGAGGAGGATCCACTTTGAGAGACACTGCTCTGTAGTGTGGCCACACATAGGCTTCTGTGGAGGATTATTGGGATGCTGGGTAGGCTGAGATGTGGCAGCAGGAGGGAGAGGGAGAGCGGGGCGAATCATCATCTTTAGAGAGCTCTGTAGCAGATAGTGGGTGTTGTAGGCATCCTCCCTTCTACAGCATAAAAGATTCTTAGGGGCTTGTCCACCAAGTGGGTGGCGAGATCAGGGGGGGAAATAGGACAGGAAATCCTCCAGTTGGAACAGTTCTAAGACCCCCTCAACAGATGTTACGTTGGGGGCCCTCATCCACCTATGGAGTGATGGTGTCTTCTTGGCTACCCATTCTGTACATGTTAGGTTAGCCTCCTTGGGCATGCTCCTCCACTTCTGCCTCCACTGGTCTGGGGTCTCATTCAGGGAGAGGGCCTCGAATGCAGTCCACCCTTTGCCAGCGAGATGCTTGACAAGGAGGAGGGCCACTTCCTGAGGGGTCAGATTTAAGTTCTTGAACACCTGCTTGACATGATCGAGCCAGGTGTCAGGCTCACTATCGTCCCAAGTCCTAATGAGGGTTCCCATGCTGTGGAGGTGAGAGTGTGAAGGAGGGGACACGGGAGCCGTCGCACTCTGCAGCTTCTCTTCTCTCTTAGGCTTCTCTCTCTGCAACTTCTTTCTCCCTTTTAGTTGCCTGGAATGCTATCTCAGCAGTTTCTCTTTTCTCTTGTGCCCTTCCTTGGGCTGCTGCCTTCATCTTACATTCACCCAATTTACCAGCTTTCTGCCCTCCTGGCTTCGGTGAAAGCCCCAACCTCCTCCAGTGCTGTGTTACTGGCCATCTTCTGGGGTAAAACGCTAGTAGCCTAGCCTAGGAATAATAAGATGGATGGCAGTCACAATACTATAAATGTCGTTAGGGGTTATGCAGAATACTCAATGCTATACCAGGGAAATAACAAGGATCCCTATGGCTGGAATATCTGCAGAAGCAGACAAAATGACAACCAAAAGACTGAAAATGTCCTCCACATAGTGCGGAAATGCCAGTTGAACAAATTGTAAATTGCTTGAGGCAAGTGTGAGAATTCACGCAAACGCGGTTGTAAATCAAAGTCGGATCCTGGTAAATAACAACTCAACTAAGCTGTAACGTAATGCCATGTAAAGATGGAAAATTCGACGCCTATGGATTAGAATGCAGTAAATGCGTGAACTCAACGTGAAATTGCAATTGGATCTGTAAATAACAGTTCAGCTGGGTTGTAAAATAAAAATAAATTACCACGTACTCATAGAAAACTCAACGCAAATAGACGTGACAAATTGCAGTTGATAAATAAAAATGAAATTAATACTATTTACGGCGGAAGACTCGATGCCGATACTTAGTGTAAATTAGGTGCGAGGAGACGCCTATACCGGATTAGAATGCCGTAAACGCGGGAACTTAACACGAATACTGGGATATAAAATAAAAACAAATTACCACGTACTCATGGAAAACTCAACACAAATAGACGTGGTAGATTGCAGTTGATAAAGTAAAAATGTATACAGTAATACCCCAAACTTAAGCAATTCGATTTGCATGAATTCACAATACCGCAAACTTTTAATTGGAACCTAACTAATTATCATACGTGAGTCTTCATAATAGTACAAACATTTGCGAACCCTCCAGAAACACTGCAAAACCTTGCAAAACTGTTTATGTTTAATTTATTATGTAAATTAAGTTTTAAAGCTTTTCTATATAATATCTTTATAAAAATGTATTATTTTTATTTTTGTACATGCTTAAATGTGCTACAAAGGTAATTAATTACAGCACCTACAGTTAGTCCATATACATACTTTTACAAGATGCAATACCCATTCACAAAATTACTGCACTTTTCAAAGATATCCTTTCAGAAACTTTGTTTAATTTCTGAAGTAAATACTAGTATACCACAATTACTAAAAGTTTTCATGCTTTTAAGCGTAAAATCGGTATGGAGATTCTGTGTATGCTGTTTATATTTCTGAAAATAATACAAAGGCAGTACGTAATTCTCAGCGTTTGTCACTATGTGAGATCTCCATGATCAACTAGTAAAGTAAAATATATCAGAGACATAACAGAGTTGTCGTTCTGTGAAAATTTCTTTCTTAACCTCGGAGGAAAGTACTGATACAATCTGTATGTACAGCCAGCAACAAAACCGGCGTCGCCCCGCCAAACCTGGCTTGGAGAGATCATGCCCTTCTTTCCCTGAAAGGTGGCCCACGTTCGAACAACCAGCACATAGTCAGAATGGTTCGAATGGGAGGAGTAGGGAAATTATGGTAATCGGGCAAAGAAATGCAATAATGAATGAAATATATTTGGACAAAGAGATAAGAAAAGAGAGAGAGAGAGAGAGAGAGAGAGAGAGAGAGAGAGAGAGAGAGAGTATGAGGAATGGTAATGAAAGAACTGCATACAGTGTACAGAGAGAGAGAGAGAGAGAGAGAGAGAGAGAGAGAGAGAGAGCTTTTATTCCTGTTTAGTTATTAATATGATGGATATATTTGAGACCTTCTGCTTTAAGAAATGTTATTGTATATATTTTGGAAAATAATAATTATGAAATCTTATCACATCGTATTGTTGTAAATCGTTATATTTTCTATATAAAAAAGCCTTAAATATTATTGGAATTCACTATTCATATTAATATTATCCAGACGGAAATGTCTTTTTTCATTATCCTATAGCAGCTCTCTCTCTCTCTCTCTCTCTCCTTGCACGTTTGACGGCGATGATGCCTCACTGCTGGGGTGTCATCACAGGGCCAAATCATTGCAGAAGGGTTTTCTTTAACCAGCAGTGAGCGCCTTCCCTCTGCTCATTGGCACTGCTCACCATAACAACTCTTCTTAGAATTCCTTGAAACAGGTTTCCATTTGTAGTTCGTCCTCCGGAGGATCCCACAAATGAACATTGACAATTTAACCTTGCACAAAATCGGTTTATTGATGATATTCTAATAGCTTATTTCTCATTTTACTTGATCTTCTTTTGTCTCTTAGGAAATCAGAGTTTTTCTTTTTCTATCAATGTTCTTGCTATCCTTCCGTTTGATTTCTCTTTGGTTTATCTCGCTTTCCTCCACCTCTCATTTCCGCCTCCGGGACTCCTTCGTGTATCCAGTCTTCCTTTACTTCTCGTCTCCTTGTATCTCTTCTCTGCAGACCTTCATGCATCCTTTTTCTGCTTTCTCTCAGCCCTTCTGTCAGCCCACCTCCTCCTCTTCAGCATCTACAACTAATGCCATCTGAATTTCTTCTTGGAGCCTGCTGTCCTCTGTCTTTTCTAAGTGAGCAGTTATGTCGTGTTTGGCATTCTCAGGATTCTTTTTTAACTCCTCCAGAAGTATTCCGTCCTTCATTTGGAAAAGTAGCCTATCTCTTCCATCTGCTTCTGAAATTTTTCTTAACTCTCTCTCTCTCCTTGCGCTTTTAGCGGCATGATGCCTCACTGCTGGGGTGTCATCACAATGCCAAATCATTGCAGAGGGGTTTTGTTTAGCCAGCATTGAGCGCCTTCCCTCTGCTCATTGGCACTGCTCACCAAAAAAAAAAAAAAAAAAAAAAGAATACTGTAGTTCTTGAAGTATCGACCCAACTCTGAATTTATATATATTCAAAATTTCTGAATATATATAAATTTAGAATTTCCTGACATGGCGTTATATGCTTTTCAACTTCTTTTTGAACAAAAACTTATTTGTGGACGGTCCTCTGACAGCTTGTACTGTAGTTCTTGAAGCTTTGTATCGCTCCAACTCTGAATTTATATATATTCAGAATTTCTGAATATATATAAATTTAGAATTTCCTGACATGGTGTTATATGCTTTTCAACTTCTTTTTGAACAATAACTTGTTTGTGGACGGTCCTCTGACAGCTTGTACTGTAGTTCTTGAAGCTTTGTATCGCTCCAACTCTGAATTTATATATATTCAGAATTTCTGAATATATATAAATTTAGAATTTCCTGACATGGTGGGTTATATGCTTTTCAACTTCTTTTGAACAATAACTTGTTTGTGGACGGTCCTCTGACAGCTGTACTGTAGTTCTTGAAGCTTTGTACGCGTCCAACTCTGAATTTATATATATTCAGAATTTCTGAATATATATAAATTTAGAATGTCTTGACATGGTGTTATATGCTTTTCAACTTCTTTTTGAACAATAACTTGTATGTGGACGGTCCTCTGACAGCTTGTACTATGTTGTTTTCACATTTTGGAGGGTTCCATTTATGTACCAGACATTTGGTTTCCTCCAAAAACTTGATTTTATTCCTTGTTGTGTTTGATGGCAGACTAGAGCTTGAAGTGGAGGGTTGGTTTGAGAATCTGCCGGAGGCTTCGACTCGTCTCTTCTCGATTTCGAAGTCTTCCTCCTTCCTTGGAGACAGACAGAGACAGTGTGTTCGTTCGTTCGTCCTCTTCCATGTGTGTCTTGAAGGGCGCTTTCCCGTTGGGATTCTTGAGGACTTGGGAAGTCTTTCATCCTCTTGAGTTCCGCCACCTTAAGTTCACACTGGAGTCGACGCTCTTCCTTCGTGAGGTCTTCCACTTCTTCAGCAGGCGCTAGAACCTGAGCTCGAGGTCTTTCCTCTCGGATTCGAGGTCTTTCCTCTCGGATTCGCGGTGCTCGGTCGCGTCATTTTGTTCCTGGATGAGCCTCGCCATCCGCGATGCTTATTCAGTCTTGAGCTGCTGGCTTTCTCCTTCTGTCGTAAGAGTTTCTCAGACCTTTGAAGCTGGCAGTTTGCCTTTGCTAACTGCACAGACAAATCCCTCACATAATTCATCGTTTTTCTGCTCAATTTCCTCTGTGTTGTACTTCATCTGGTGATTTTCTTCTGTGATCTTAAGGATCTTGTTTTCCAGCTGTTGCTTCTCCCTCTTTATCGTTCTCTTTCTTCAGGAACAAAGTTTCAGCCTAGAGGGAGTGGGCCCTCTTGTCAGACCTGCTGTTGCAACACCTCATGAGTGATCTGTCCAAGCCTTCATAGTGGTCGATCTCTGCTGCAACTGACGATTTATTATGTCAAGTTCACCTGCTTGATGGTGTCTCGCAAGGCCTCAATTCTCTCGTCCAGTTCCTTTTCCTTGGGCTCTTCAGCTCCATCATCAGAGCTCTACATCCTCACCAGTGAATAGGCCGCTACAGCAAACAAGATGACTATTCCTGCGTTAGACTTCTCTCAGTAAATCGCTGGAAATGTGGACAACAACGCCCGAACAACAGCTGCTGCCGAGGCCAGACAAGGCCATATTTTCTTGAAGCCATACCCAGTTCTTATACACACACTCCTCTCTTTTGTTCTTCATTGAGTTTCTATATATCACGAGAAATATTTCGATTTGTCAAAATATATCTGGAAGTATTTTGAAAGATTTGGATAATGTCTTAGGTCTCTTGGTGTTATAAATTGCTGAAATAATATCTCTCTCTCTCTCTCTCTCTCTCTCTCTCTCTCTCTCTCTCTCTCTCTCTCTCTCTCTCTCTCTCTCTCTCTCTCTCTCTCTCTACAGTAAAAATATAAAATGGTCAGAAATTAATGAAGAATTAAACAAAGATTGGGATAACATTTTCGTAAGTGATGACATAAGGGTAAATACGGAGATATTATATAAAATATTGGAGAAAATAGTGGATAAATATATACCGAAGAAGAAAAGTAAACATCACTCATGCATACCAAGAGACAGAAGGATCTTGTTCCAGAAAATCAGAAAGTGGAAAAAAGGTCTTGCAAAAGAAAAAAATGCATGGAAAGTTATAGAACTAAAAAGTAAGATAGAAAATGCAGAACAAAAGATTATACAATCAAAAGAAAATGAAAATCGGGACTTGGAAGAAAAAACCCTATTAAATATCAAGCAAAACCCCAAACTATTATACTCATATGCGAAGAAGATGAATAAAAGAAGAATAGAAATAGGCCCTCTGAGATTGAAGGGAGATTAACGAATGAAAAAAAGGAAAATTTGCAACATACTGGCAGAACGATATAAGAGAGAATTCACCCCTAGAATAGATAATGAAGATAATGATATAGAAGTAAGGGACGAAAATAGTGAATATTTAGCTGACATAGAAATTAATGAAGCTGATATTGTGCAGGCAATTAATGAAATTAAAAATGGAGCTGCTGCAGGGCCGGATGGAGTCCCTGCTATTTTGTTAAAGAAAGTAGTTCATTCTATCGCAAAGCCACTTGCAATATTATTAAGACAAAGTGTAGATACAGGCAAGATTTATGATGACCGCAACAAATTAGCATATATCACCCCCTACTTTCAAAAGTGGATCAAGACTAGAGGCAAGTAATTATAGGCCTGTGAGTCTAACATCACATATTATGAAAGTGTATGAAAGGGTAATGAAGAAAAATATTATGAAACATTTAATAAAAAATAATTTGTTTAATATAGGACAACACGGTTTCGTACCCGGAAAAAGTACACAAACCCAACTGTTAGTCCACCGTGAGAACATATTCAAAAATATGAAAAGCGAAATGAAACAGATGTGGTTTATCTAGACTTTGCAAAAGCTTTTGACAAAGTAGACCATAATATATTAGCAAAGAAAATTAGAGAACACAATATCGTAGATAAAGTAGGAAGATGGTTAAAAGAATTTTACACACAGAAAACAGATAGTTATTGCAAACGATGAGAAATCAAATGAAACCAAGGTAATATCCGGTGTGCCACAAGGTACGGTGCTAGCTGCAATATTGTTTGTTATTATGATTGAAGACATAGACAGTAATGTTAAGGATTCGGTAGTGAGTAGTTTCGCTGATGACACAAGAATAAGTAGAGAAATTACTTGTGATGAAGATAGGAACGCTCTACAAAGAGACCTTAACAAAGTATATGATTGGGCAGAGGTAAATAGGATGGTATTTAACTCTGATAAATTTGAATCATAAATTATGGAGACAGGGAAGGAAAGCTATATGCATATAGGGGACCTAACTAATGAGCAACAATCACAAATAAGGAAGCAGTTAAAGACCTTGGTGTGATGATGAATAGGAACATGTTATGCAATGATCAAATAGCCATTCTGTTGGCAAAATGTAAAGCAAAAATGGGAATGTTGTTACGGCACTTCAAAACAAGAAAAGCTGAACACATGATTATGCTTTATAAAACATATGTTCGTAGTCCACTTGAATATTGCAATATGATATGGTACCCACACTATCAAAAGGATATTGCACAAATAGAGAGTGTACAAAGGTCCTTTACAGCTAGAATAGAAGAAGTTAAGGACCTAGACTACTGGGAAAGACTACAATCCTTAAAATTATATAGTCTAGAAAGGAGAAGAGAACGCTACATGATAATTCAGGCATGGAAACAGATAGAAGGAATAACAGAAAATATCATGGAACTAAAAATATCAGAAAGAGCAAGCAGAGGTAGATTAATAGTGCCCAAAACTATACCAGGAAAAATAAGGAAAGCACACAGGACATTAATCCACTACGCACCAGCATCGATAATGCAGCGTCTATTCAATGCGTTGCCAGCTCATCTGAGGAATATATCAGGAGTGAGCGTAGATGTGTTTAAGAATAAGCTCGACAAATATCTAAACTGCATCCCAGACCATCCAAGATTGGAAGATGCAAAATATACCGGAAGATGTGCTAGCAACTCTCTGGTAGACATTAGAGGCGCCTCACACTGAGGGACCTGGGGCAACCCGAACGAACTGTAAGGTCTGTAAGGTAAGGTCTCTCTCTCTCTGTGGTATTTTTCTTTGAGTTTATCATAATACACAAAGTAGACTATGCATAAAATTAAAAGAAGTTTGATTTGATTTGTAATATTTTTCTAATTCCAGAAAAGGGATGAGTTTGTCATATTATTCCATGTCATGTAATACTTATAGCAGAAAATATTCACGTGCAAATAAGGGTTGAGTTTGTGATATTTGTTAAACATATAATTATAAAAAAATCAAATACCATTTGTCAGTATTACTAAAATATAATGAAAGTCTATTTCAGAATCTTTAGTCTCTCTCTTTTGTCCTTCTACAGTTGCATCTTTTTAAAAGAAACAGGAAAAATCTGAATATGTTTGGTAACTCATAAGACTTCACTATACCCCCTCCAATCCCCTTAAGAAGTTTCGTAATTTATGAAGGAATCCTAATTGGTTGCTGCAATATGTGTGATCCACAGTTTGGCTTTTTACCCCTTCTGCAGTTTCTAACCCAAGTAAGGTAGTGGTCTTGACCTTTGCTCTTGTCAGGAAATCTTAAACACAAAATTCACAAGAATCATTTCTATATATATATATATATATATATATATATATATATATATATATATATATATATATATATATATATATATATATATATATATATATATATATATATATAGTCTGATCACAACACCGTGATTCATATGTATGCATTAAGCTACAAATGTCCTTTAATATCTATAATCCGCTCAACCTCAGAATTAATATATTTTCGTATATGTTAACTGAAAGGGAATTTTTTGCTGGTAATGATTTCGTCGGCTCCCGGGCGCGAACCTACATAGGAACCCAGAAATCAGGACGTCCAGTGAAACGCCTTTAACCACACAGCTACCACGAGCGAATATCAGTTAACGCCGCCTCTCGCCTACAAATCCCTGTCTCGCGCTCAGGAATTCGTTGTTTTGGAGTCGGTATCAACCACGGTCTAGATACATTACCTGGACCGTGGTATCAACCCTCCTCGACCTTGACAACTCCAAAACAACGAATCCCTGGGCGCGACAGGGATTTGTAGGTGAGAGGGTGGCGTTAACTCATATCCTCTCGTGGTAGCTGTGTGGTTAAAGGCGCTTCACTGGACGTCCTGATTTCTGGGTTCCAAGGTTCGCCCGCAGGAGCCGACGAAATTATTATCAACTAAGAACTGCCTATCAGTTAACATATATTACATATAGCTAAGACGTGACCGATCTGCCCAGGTCTAAAGACTGTCACCCAATAATTTGAGACATTAAATAATATGTTAATAGTATACGGTTTTGCAACACCTACATCCTTTATACCCTACCATCATTATATTAATGGACTGATTCACACATTCACTTAATTTCATTTCACATAATTTATTTACACCAAGAGTTTCAGAAACAATATAATAGATAGATATAATATGAGAAATATAGCAAATTAAAATACTTTCTATAAGTAGCCTAGATGGTTTCGAGGGGCGGAGCCAAGGGGCCCATCACACTCAAATACTGGTAACTACTAAGTTATGCCATAAATACAAATCCTATAGTACTAGAGTAGCATATCCAGTAATGTGTTCTTGGCATAGATTAATTAATAAAATAATACCCTTGCAAAATTGATGCTTTGACGGCTCACACAACCCACGGCTATAAAACCTGGTGTGTAACATTTTTTTTACTAGATTCGCATATTATTGGTAATACAGGTAATTATAGTCCAGTCAATCTAGAGCAAAAATAGATGCAGCCAAGCACAAGTTGGTAGAGTAGGAATTTACGATTCCGTGATCCTTGGCCACATCCAAATAACATGAAACGTTTACCATTATTTAAATAGTGGATCCGGGTGATTTAAGATGGAGGACAGAACGACAGATGGAGAGAGAGAGAGAATACAGCTGCTTATAGGATAATGAAAAGAAGGATATTTCCGTCTGAATTATATTGACCCTTTAAATCCCATTTCATTATTTATCATTATTTATTTTTCAAATTTTAAGATTGCTTTTAAAATACAATTCTAAGCAATTTTTATTGAGAAAACATTTTTGTATAAGAATTACTTTTTGCGTAAAATAGGTGTCACCTATAGGTGACGTTGGGCAATGAAACAACAGAATTTTTCAAAACCTGATTTTATTCATCTTTGAATTATGATACAGGTCATGTAAATTCTTTATCCTTTCTGAAGGATGCATGGAGATGGAAAATTAAGTATAATTCATATATTTAATACAAATTGTTCCACTGCAACATAAATTGTATAGCTGTCATTACCAAAAAAGTTGACCTACAGTAACTTGAATATTACAATGCTACGATTCACCTTACTGAATAATCTGTTTTCTCTTATCATTTTGTACTGAAATCATGCAGTGCTATGCTTTGCCTTATTGGGTAATCTATCTCTATCCTTTTTTATGGAAATCATACCAACAGTGAATATGGAGAGCAACTTTGCATTTCTGACACCTGATTCGAGTTCGCTCATGACACTCTGCACATCTGCTTTGCTTGCAGGGCTCCTTTACATGTCCTCCATCCAGGTCTTTTCTCACCATTTTGTGCACTCTTTTGTCAACACTTCCACTGCTTGGACACCTCTTTGGTAGTGCTTTATAGGTTCCCAAAAACCCTTGTACAATAGAACGACGGTAGTCACAATAAGTCATTTTCGTATCTTCCAAGCATTGTGGCATGCTGCATCCAGTCCAAATGCAAACAAAGGGAACCACCATTTTTTTCCTCTAAATCCAACCCTCTGTCCTTGAATATTTTCATCAAATCTGTCTACTCCTCCCATGAATTTATTGTATACTGAAATAGCTTTGGGACACTATACACTGATTTTGGTTCGCTTTTTATTTATAACACCTACCCTCTCAACTTTAGCTACAGGATTCATACCATGGGATGTTGAAGCTAATGTAACAATACTGAATAACTGCAGTATTTTCTGTTGTTATCATTGCCATTGAACCTCTTGCCATTTTCTTCATTTGTTTAGATCCAGGAAGAGGACATTTCTCTGTTCTGTTTTCTCTAATAGTTAGTTCCTGTACCTGCATGTCCCATTTCTGACAAAATGTCAAGAAGAGGCAAACCTGTGAGAAAATTGTCAAAGTACAAACTGTAGTGATCTATATCTTTCGGCAACTTATGAAGAAGGTTCAGCACAACTGCAGCTCCCAATCCCATACTGTCTTGCATGGGAAGCTGGTTTGCCTTTGACCCCTGGTAAGGGATGAAGTGGATCAGATAACCTGATGGAGAGCATGCTGACCAGAGCTTATAAACAAATCGTATTGGCTTGCCATGTATGTGCTGCTTTGTACTGTGCTTCCCATAATAGGGGACCATAGTTTCATCAATGGAGATATTACTTGTCAGCAGGTATTTTGAATTCTTGCCGAAAGATTCATTCAACATGTCAAAGTATTGCCTAAATTTCCCAAATTTGTCATGTTCCTGCAGATCTAAGTTGTCACAAGTATGAAGATATTGATGAATTTCAAGGAACCGGCCTCTCCTAATACTACTTGCAACAAGTTCATTGTGAACATCTGATTTAGTTTCCCAAAACATTCTAATGTACCTAGGAGTCAGATACCCTGTCAATAGTAGAACAGATATATAGACCTTCATTTCTTCTTGAGTCACATTTAGTACATGATTTTTCTTCATAGCATATTTGTTCGACATTTCTACAAGAAGATTTATTATATCAGAATTATATATAGCATCAAAACATTTCACAGGTGAATCTAATTCACCATTAAAATTTACAGTCTCTGGCATATCTATTTCTTGCACAGAATAACCAATAAAATTTGGATTCTCCTTCCAATTTCTCTTCTTTCCTTTCAGTTTATTACATTTACTAATCTTTTCTGATTCATCACTGTTATCTCTAATATCACTTCCATTTCTATCATTTACATAAACATCACATTCAGTCAAAAGTTGTGCAGAGGTAAGATGATTCAGATTTCCTTCATTTTCATCATCAGAGTCTTCATCAGTTTCTTCAGCATCATTTGGTGGAATCTGGATAATTTCCTTTATTTCACTAGTCCTGAAGCTATTATCTTCATTATCACTGTCATCATCCTTCTAAATTAATCCTTGAATCTCATGAAGAGTCAAAATGAAACAAAAAAAGAAGTATATGTATGCAATGGAAACTGTACTATATAGTTACTGTAGTGCCTAATGTCACCTACAGGTGACAGTCAAAGATTTTGTTTGATTATCTTTATGTTTTCCAATAGGTATTTTGATTCTGAACATGGTGGTATCTTCATTAGATATTCATGAGTGGGAAAACAGTTAAAAAAAACTGTTCACCTACCTCTTGATTCTATAGGAAGACATTGTAGTGGAATATTTGAAGAAGGATAAAAAATGGCAAATTAATCTTCTTTGCTCAGCTGTAGAGACTAAGGTAAAAAAAAGATTTCCAGATATCTATGAAATATAGAAAATGGAAGTGTGAAGGATCATAGAAAAGGTATTATTAGGGTAACTTCTATAACTGGGCAATAAATATGAATATTTACAAATCTGTCACCTCTAGGTGACATTGGGCTTTCTCGGGTATGAAAAGTCAGTTCCAACAATATTTAAAGTTTTTTTACATAGAAAATATGATAACGATTTAAAACAATACTATAAGATAAGATTTCATAATAATTATTAAAAAAAATACACGATAACATATTTCTTTAAGCAGAAGGTCTCACATATATCATATCCATCAGATTAATAACTAAAAGGAATAAAAGCACGCTCTCTCTCTCTCTTTCTCTCCATAAACTGTACGCATTTCTTTCGTTACCGTTCCTCGTATTCTCTCTCTCTCTCTCTCTGTCTCTCTCTCTTCTCTTTTCCCTCTATCTTCTCTTCTCTCTCTCTCTCTCTTATCGTCTCTTCTCTCTATCTCTATTTTCTTTTTTTTTCTCTCTCTCTCTCCCTCTGTGTGTGTGTGTGTCTTTGTCCATATATTTGATTCGTTATTGTATTTCTCTGCCTGATTACCGTAATTTCCCTCCTCCTCCCATTCGAACCATTCTACCTATGTACTGGTTGTTTAAACGAAGGCCACCTTTCAGGGTAATAAGGGCATGATCTGTCAGAGCCAGGTTTGGCGGGGCGACGCCGGTTTTGTTGCTGGCTGTACACCCGCGGACAAAAAACTTTCCCCCTCGTCTGGGTTACTCGTGGTTATGACAACGTCGCACTCACACTTTCGAGTCTGCCGATAATTGGGAAACTACCTTGGCGATAATTATAGTATACACTTTGAAATAAGAAAGGGTATGTCTCTGACTCTTGTTTGAATTGGAACAACGGACGCCATCGGATTCTATTCTTTTCACCAATACAGTTTCGCTTTCTTGGTTTGTGTATATATCGACGACAGGAGTTAAATTGCATACCGTCACGCACAATGGCGGATCTATTTAAAGCAACGGCCAACTTGATCCTCAACAATAACTTTTCATAATTCCACTATTCATGGCCCAAGATATGCAAAGTAATAATGATTTAATGATAGTAGTAATAAAGTTATAATTGCCGAGGTAATCGATATCGGGTAAGGAAAGTCACATAAAAAAATTGGTTTAGCTAAAATTGGTCGGGACATCAACCAAGATGCTATTTTCCCTTGCCTCCTACCAGGCCTATCTATTATTAACTGCCATCTTCAAATGACTACATGGGCTAGAAATCTCCCCTTTCTGTCGGAAGCATTATGAAATATACTTCACAAATCAAGAATCGAGTCTTTCATAGATGTATATAATAATTGCCTATAGTCTTTATTTGACTAGGTTATTACATTTTTCTTAATGTTAAAGAGTAGTAAATTTGAAACATATCTTCTTTCTTATCCTGTGGTTTTCCTCTTAGCCATCCTTCGTTCTGAAAGCATCTATCAAGTTTAACTGATTGACAGCAGTAAAGCGAATACTGACTGGGACAGATATGGTATAGGAAAATCCGCTTTCCTACCTGATCGGTTATTCTCCAACTTCATGATCTTTTTCAGCTTTTATTATATATATAATATTCATTTAAGTAACGGAGCTTGATAAACTTATGTAGGAAGTATATTTATATATATTTATATATATATATATATATATATATATATATATATATATATATATATATATATATATAGAGGGGAAACACCTCAATTTCTTATTTAGCCTATTATATCTCTATATCATGACTTATAGAGCAACATTAGAACTATTACAACTATTACAACCGACGAAATTAGTTACAACCTTAGGACCAAAGAATTATTCTAAATAAAACTTAAAACTCGTTGAATTTCAGCAATCGGTCAATTCTGTAAACCCCAACATTTTCTTTCATCACAAAAACCTACTACTGTAGTTTTATTTCAGGAATTTAAAGACAGATTCCTAGATAACCATCGTGCGGCATCTATTATTTTTATTAGTAGTAACAAGGTAGCACTGTTGAATTCAATAATGGATTAATAATGGAACAATAATACTTATATGCAACTTATTTTTACATTGAACAAACCATTCTACATATTAATAAAATAAAAAAAGTCGAATAATGTTCAGTAATTCGTCCACCCACCTTCTCTGTCGATGACCTCTTGTAGACTTCTCGGCACCGACGACACCATTATTATCGTAAACTACTTTCGGGAGTCGCCTTCCTGCATTCCATTCAGCCAATTATGTGCTCAAGAAATTGTGGTCTGTTCCTCTCCTGCGAGGTTCCCAAGCATTGACCATGTTCGCCCAAAAATTTTCAATTGGGTTGAGGTCACAACCACGACTAGACCAGTTCAGTAGCTGTTTGATCATTGTGATTATTGAACCACCTCGTTACCATGCGTGAAGTGTGAATGCTACTGCGATCCTGAATAAAAGGTGAAGAAACAAAAAAGTCTTGGTGAATAACGATATTTTCAGCTGTAATGATAGAAAACCATATATCAAGCACGTGATTAATATCCAGAAAGGTCACCAGGCTATAAAAAAAAATGCTGAAATATAGATTACATGCATGAAAATTATACGCTCTGGATAAGGAAGCGTAAAAGCTCTCATAGCATGACTTCCTCTTAAAATTTCGATGTACAGCCAGCAACAAAACCGGTGTCTCCCCGCCAAACCTGGCTCAGAGAGCTCATGCCCTTCTTGCCCTGAAAGGTGGCCTTTGTTCAAACAACCAGTACATAGTTAGAATGGGAGGAGGAAGGAAATTATGGTAATCAAGCAAAGAAATGCAATAATGAATGAAATACATATGGACAAAGAGAGAGAAGAGAAGAGAAAAGAGAGAGAGAGAGTACAAGGAAAGGTAACGAAAGAAATGCATTCAGTTTATGCATAAAGTTTGATTTAAAGATATATCCGAACTAGAATTTTGGTTTTAATCTATTTTGCCTTTTCAATTCGTAATGCTTTTAAGCTATCAGAATTATTGCAATGTAGGAGAGTACCTCAATTTCTAACATAATTAACATCTTGGGTGTCTTGTAAGGTTTAAAGTTAATATGCTTGCCGTTCTATCCCTAGTTTCTTCATGCTCTTTATCAAGATATTAAATTTTTTGTAGGGTTCCTGCTGTTAAGGAAGTGCTATGGAGCACCACCGCTGTAGTAGTAATGCTGAGTTGTTGAAAAACTAAATAAAACAAATGGAGCGAAGTCCACGGAGTATGCTATGTATAAAATATAACAATTATAGTCCCTTATTGTAATTAAGGTTCTGAAATTATCCAAACTAAGAAGTGCCCAACTGTTACGGGTCATATTAGAAAACTCTCCCGCGTATGAGATTTGGCTCAAAAGAATAAACAAATGACAAGCAAAATTATGCCCGTTACCTATCGATATACCATGCTCAAATGACGAAACTCAAGGATGATCATCCCGTGAGTTACCAACACCTTTTGGAAGACAGATTCTCCGTTCAACTCAGTGAGAACAACACATTTGTACGTATCCCAGTCGACCAAACAGTGGAAGAGACTGTCAATCGTGACACGCAGACACCTGGTGGGACAAGAGGTTTTAGCTTCAAGCCAAAGGCAGTATCAAAGTACTACCTGACTGCAGAACATCGAAGCACATGCATACCACAATTGCGTGCTTTGGTTCAACTCAAAGATCATGGTCTTAACCATTCAGACCTAGTAGCATCTCGCATTCAGAAGGATGAACGTGATGTCCAGTCTGTAATTGAAGTGCTGGAAAGTAACTGGATCAACCCTTTCGAACTGCCTTCCGATGAACTGATGAGCTTATCATCTGGTATAGTCATAGTGCTTCATATGAACTCCTCAATCATATAAATAGGTGTTACTGAAATGTAGCATCATTTTCAGAAAAGCCCACAAATCGAAACATTTTCAGCACAGGGTTGTCCTCTTTGATTGCGAATTTCACATAGAAAGCTACAAGATACAGATGTCCAGCAAACAGTTCTGGAAAGTAGACATAATCAGCTTTCAGAAAATATTGGTCTCGTTTTGTACCTCTGATTGGTACCAATCGACAAAAAAATGGCCTCTGGCCTTTACGATCTTGTCATCGGCCCTCAACATCTGGGCGACGAATCTGTGATATAATCGCAACAAGTAGCAACCTCTTTCATTCCTTAAACTATATTCGCTATTTTCCATCTTACTTTCCACCCTTTTCTTACAACTATTTCAACATTATTCAGGTAGTTCCCAGCGCTTGGCCTGTAGCCTTAACTTTTCATTACTATGTTTATTACTATCCATAGAAGAATAAACGTTGAGAAATAAAAAATAGACACCCAAATATGCTGGTAACGGCGAACTCTAGATAGATTTTAGCATTTTTGTAATAAATACATTAAAAAGATATAGGAGCACGGAGTAAGAACTGCAATATAGAGTTGGACCATTAAAGGTGAAATAAAACCAACAAGTGTAACAAAACCTATACGACATTTATTTATTGAATAATTTTTTCACAGATTTTCAGTATATAATCAGATCAGAATTTATACGAGTTAGGTACCAATAATATATCATTTCCTAATTTCTAAATGCTTTCTAAGACCCAAGAGACGATGAAACAATATCTCGGTATTTCTACAGAATATCTCCGTTCACCAAGAAATAAAATGCTTCTATAACATTTAAAAGTTATGGAAAGAGATAGAGCGAGAAATTACGTAATAAACGCAAAATATGTCGATGTATCCAATATTTCCCGCATAGTTACCCTAAAGATTAACGGTGGCATCGTTTTCTTACATTTTTGTTTTAGAAAATGGAAAAAATGGTAAACATTAGTAATTTTTTTTAAACTCCGCTCCTAGGACTTTCATTGTGGCATTATAGTTTTCCTATAACGTCACAGTAGACGAGCACTTTAAAAGCCGCCGTCTCCTTTTACGTCAATCATTGCAAACAAAGGAAATATAAATTTTCGTTGTTCTAAGGAATTATGAACCATATCACGAAAAATGGCAATCAAGGACAATTCACAAACAGAAGATTGATTACATTGAGTCTGGAGCATGCAGTGTGTGAGAGATGTATATAAATTAACTGAAATTTGTAAATAACAAAGACTCGTATAATTTGACACCTGAATAACTAAATAATGGAGTTATGGTATGGATTTGCTGCCTGCAGATACGAATCCAGATATCATAAACTGGTTAATGATGTAAGCCACTACATATTGGACCTGCTCAAGGCCTACAAGTCTCTGGAGACTTCAACTATTTTTTTATCTGGCTGGGTGAAGGATCTTAACCCATCGGAGCGAGTTTACTGAATGTAAACCCAGGCCTTTGTTACACTTTGAGATGCGATTTTATAAATATCAGTTCATGTAAATGTCGGTATTGATGTCGCGAAACAAATTCAGTGCACGGAATTTTTCGCTTCAAAACTCCCGGTGAAACTACGAGGCTGACAAATGGCGGGAACTTACTGAACGAGGTACGTCATTAACGCAAATATTATTGCACATTGTGCTGAAATGTACGTACCAGCCGTAGTATGCAACGTCATGTTCCGTCTCATCACTTGTTTGAATGATTTAGTGTGAATTTGAAGTCCTTAAGCCCAATTACATAAAGATTAAGTAATCCAGTTGGCAACCGTAGACCGGAGGCCTGATAACTAGCCTAGAATCTAGTGAGCTTCCCTTCTGGAACAGCGCAAGTATAGTTCAGCTGTTGTATACCTAGGGGGGGGGGGGCTGGCGGGGGGAGGGGGGGATGATTCAGCTAGGGAATCCGAAGGTACCGTGTGGGGTAGACTCAAGGTATTCATTGAGAGAGTCAGAATGACCACTACAACTGTGGCCATTTGTAATGCTGAAGAACGGCTAGATAGCGAAACAAACTGTTTCGTATAAATCCATCAGAGTATAACGCCCGAGTAAAGACTTTGAACACGAGAATCCGCCAGTATAGCGCACGTAGAAAGCATTATTTGTTTAGTTCAAAATCTGGAAGATGTTGCTGTATAAGAATCCTCAGGCATTTTTGAGGCAAAGTTGGCAAACAATCTTTTCTGAGGTGGTTTTTGTGCAGAATCCAATTTTGCTGTTTGCCAAGCTGCATCTCTTGCGGTTTTGATTCTATGGAATAATGCCTTGTAAACACTCCTAATGTACAGTGATGCTCAAATCTCATGCAACATGACTCCATAGGATTTTGTTCAAAATTCACTAACTGGCAACTAGCATGCTCCAAATTTATCTATTATTTCAATGCAAAAATGCGATTATTGCATATAATAAGGCCATGATATGTTTCATAAGAGTGAAATCTTTTGTATATTTCAAAACTGTAAGAAAATGTCACGTGTAGCCAAATTTCAGAAAAAACTTACGAAACATTTTCAAAATTTTCGTTCACTCACCGTTGAAGTAGTTGACCAAAACGAAGTCGTCGTCAAACCTCAGTTCAAATGTTATATAAAAATACGAAATAATTGTCATAACATGAATAATTCTTCCAAAACATGCATAAAATTTGAAATAGTCCTATTTGATTGGTTTTACACCTCAAAACTGAAAAAAAAACAAAAAAAATAAGTACGTACTAAAGTAGAATGCGCCACCGATCCCGATGTGTGAGGGGAGCATGTGTGTATCATTAGTGTCGGTGCAACAACAACCACCTGGTGTAACATAAGTAGGTCTACAATGAGTAGTGACCATGAAATTATCTTGAAAACATTTACTTTATATGTGTTGGAGGAATATTTGGATTTTCATACATAAAAAATGATGGCATACTAGCAAATGTTTGCCTATACAATTATTCTTTAGTCAAAGCCAAGATATTATTCCTTAGTGTTAGATTTTTTACTTTACACTTAACATTCACATCTCTCTATTAACAATTTCTGGACAAAAAGCAAATGGGGTTATCTACACATTCTTGCTCCTCAAGCTACCTCATGAAAGAATTAATTATACACCAAAAGCGAGCAGAAGGACTATTAAGAAAAAAATATTTTAAACCAGTTGAAAAACAAGTGTTCCATACGCCTTGATATTAATACTTATGATATTTCGATTAATAGCCATCTTCTACATATAACCAAAATCATCATTATCTTTATTCCTCAAAGAACAGGTAATCTGTACAAATAAAAACATTAGTAACAGATTAAATCTCAGAAGGCTAAGATTATTTTTTTAGGCCTGTAAATCATTTTGCAACTTACAGACAGCTTAAACACAGCCTGAAACTTCATCATTCAAAGAAAACTCGTTGTAATTTATATCCCTATTGTATTCCTCAAAGAACAGGCAATCTCTACAAATAAATTCGTCAGTAACAGATTACATCTCAGAAGGCTTAGATTATTTTTTAGGCCTATAAAATATTTTGCAACATACAGGCAGCTTAAACACAGCCGAAAACTTCAACATTCAAAGAAAACTTGTTTTAATTCAGATTCCTACTTTAAAATTGTTATGACTGTTAAGCTTAATTAGGTCTATTGTCATAAACGCTGCAGACGTGGTCATGTTGACCAGTCCGAGGAGCATGTTAATTATTGTTAAGTGTGCTTTCACTGCTGGCATCGCTAACCTTATCACACCGCACTTTGAAATGAGCAACGTAAAAAAAAAAAAAAAAAAAAAAATTCAAATCACACACATTACGAATTATATCAATGCATAAAAGGGATCATATCTATTTAACCATAAGGAAAATATGGCTAGCCGTGAATTCACAAACTTTTCGACATTATGATATTAAAAATAAAAATAAAAGTTTAGCTCTACTTGGCAACGTCATGTTGAGTCTGAGAATCTGGACGATACATAAAGTATCATGTTGCATGAGATTTGAGCAGCACTGTACATATTAATAATAAAAAATGCAGAAGATGTGTCTTTGTGTTCAAATAAAGCATCCTATGCCGTGAAAATTCAAGATGGCCGCCATTTTAATTGATTGTTGATATGTTTGCTTTTAGGAATAATAAAAAGCCATTTTTTATATAGAGTTCTATGTTTTGAAGGTCACAGAATTCGAGTTTGGTCTCAAAAAATGCTGTAGATATCTTATTTTCCATAAATTATTAATTGTCTTTAAATATTTGTTTCCTAGTAGAATGCTTGATTGAATGAATATTGATTACCATATGATTTCTTTTATTTTCAACAGATTATCATCAGTTTGCAGTTGATCCATGTTCATGAATGTTATTTATGAACATTTACATCTTTTGGAATTTTTGAGGCTATCCCATTTATGGCTAAGGCAAACAGAGTGACACTTAACACACTTCCCTGTGGTACTCCTTCCTCTTGTTCTTTCAAATTAGACAAAGTACTACCAACTCTGACTTTAAAATTACGGTTAAAAAAAAAATTAATAAAAAGTGGTAGTTCTCCACACAGACCAATTTCATGCAAGACTTTCGTAATTCCATGCCTCCAGGCAGTATCATAAGCCTTTTCTAGGTCAAAGAAAACCGCCACATAATGCTGCTTGGAAGCAAATGTCTGACAAATTGCATTCTCCAAACGTATCAATACATCTGGGCAAGAGTGCGTACGGCGAAACCCACACTAAGATGATGATATAATCTTCTTTGACTCTAAAAACCATACCAACCTAAGATTTACCATTTTTCCATATGTTTACAAAAACAGGATGTTAAAGCTATTGGTCTATAGCTTGTAGGGCAGATGGATCTTTCCCAGGTTTGACAAAGGGTAAAACTGTCGCTATTTCCCAAACACTAGGGCAGTGATTCTCAAACTGGGTGCCTGGCACCCTGGGGTGCCATAGACAGCACCTAGGGGTGCCGCAAAATTGTCATGAGTTTTGTCTTGGCTAAATCGTCTTAATGAACATTTGAAAAAAAAAATTGCAATAGACTTCATATAATTATCAGTGTATTTAGGAAGTTACATGCTCAAACATTTTTCTCAAATAGAGGTTGATATTTCCTTTTCTATACGTGTACAAATACAATACAACTAATACTGCTACTACTACTACTACTACTACTACTACTACTATTGCTAATGATAATAATAATAATAATATAATAATAATAATAAAGTGTAACAGTCGTCTATTCATTCTCACATTTTCTTTGTTTATACTCGTTGCCCGTCCGATACGTGGTCGGTTCTCGTCGGCTTTTTATAACCCCAATTTTCCACTCACGAGTCAGTGAGGCATAATACGTCAAGCCATAAGTTCTTTGCTGTTTCTGGGGTTATATTACAGTTGTATCGAACAGTATCGTGCTTCTAACATACCATACAATGGATAAGTTTGTCTTAAGAAGAGAAGACACAAACTAGTGGTGAGGGTGAAGAAAGGGACGAAAGTGGATGTGTGAGTGAAAAAGATTTGGCCATTCCTTCTAACTTACCGTACAATGGATAAGTTTGTCTTAAGAAGAGAAGACACGAACTTAGTGGTGAGGGTGAAGAAAAAGACGAAAGTGGATGTGTGAGTGAAAATGATTTGGCCATTCCAACAGCAAGTAAATCAACTTCAAAAAACAAAAATGGCAAGAAAAGTCGCTCCTACTCGGGTAATTATTTAAGTTTCGGATTCCTCTGGTGTGGTGATGAAGTTACTCCTATGCCATTGTGCGTTATTTGTGGTGATAAATTAGATAATGAAGCAATAGTACTACCCAGCAAATTAAAGAGGCATTTAATTCTGAAACATAATAATCTTGCTAACAAGCCTCGGTCCTACTTTAAAGTGTGATGCTTTCTAAGAAAGTCAAAGTTTCTGATAAAGCACAAGAGGCCAGTTACTTAATTGCAGAGTTAGTTGTTAAAAGCATGAAACCTCATACAATAGCAGAGACTGATTCTCCCTGCATGTAGTGCCATAGTAAAAACAAAATTTGGAAGTGAAGCAGAAAAAGAAGTGAGGAAAATTCCAGTTTCGGATAGTACCATTAGCAGACGGATTCATGATATGTCAGCAGACATATAGGAAACTGTATGTACCTCTGTGAAGGAAAGTGAAATGTTTGCACTTCAGGTAGATGAGTCCACAGACATTGGAGGCATGGCTCAATTACTGGCATTTGTTCGGCACATTCATGATGTTGAAATAGTGAACCAGTTCTTTTCTTGTAAAGAACTTAAGGAAACTACAACAAGCAATGATATTTTCTCTACATTAGGTGAGTACCTAAAATCAGTTGGGTTGTCCTGGTAATCGTGTGTGGGGATTTGTACAGATGGGGGACCTGCCATGATTGGCTCAATTAAAGGATTTGTGTCATTAGTGAAGAAAGAAAACAGCAGTGTGATAACAACACATTGCTTTCTTCATCGTGAAGTGCTGGTTGCAAAGACAATTAGCGATGATTTAAAATCTGTACTGGATAAAGTTGTAAAAATGGTGAACTTTATAAAAAGTCGACTGCTGAAGTCTCGTCTGTTTGCTAAGCTATGTGAAGAACTTGAGGCAAAACATTTGAATCTTTTCTACATACGGAAGTAAGATGGCTGTCCAGAGGGAAAGTATTGTCACGAGTATGCGAACTAAAGGTAGAGATGCTTACTTTTTTCACCCTTGAACAACAAGAGGAATTCTGTGATTTAGCAGTTAGTGGAAATGTGTAATGATCGTGATCTAAAGTTATTGCACATGCAGCTGCCTCTTGACGAATTCTGGGTTAAGTATCCTCATGTTGCCAAAAGGCTCTGGTAATGTTAATCCAGTTCTCTACTTCTTACCTATGTGAGTTGGGGTTTTCTGCTTTAGCAAACATTAAAACTAACAAAAGGGAAAGGCTGAAAACTCTTAAGGAAGAAAAGAGAGTATGTTTGTCTACCATTCAACCCAACTTGAAATGGATCTGTCAGTCACATCAAGCACACACATCTCACTAAATTAGGTGAGGTTTTTTTACTTTGCTTAAAGGTGATTACCATTTTTTTTTATTTAGTCTGCATTCATAAGTCTTTACTTCAAATCTTCTAATATGCTCTTTGTATATACTATCTATTTCAGCATGTTCGGTGGTGCTGAATTTGGTTTGATTATGGATAATACAGTAATTATATTCATCAAATAAGTTAATTCCTGCGATGTGGTGGGAGGGTGAAGAAGGGGTGCCACGGTAATGCTTATATCAGTTTAGGGTGCCATAAATTAAAAAAGATTGAGAACCACTGCACTAGGGTAATCACTCTCCATAAAAATTCTATTAATAATACTTAAAATGGAAAATTTTGTTTCCTTTGAGGTATTCTTGATCATTTCATATAAAATTTCATCAAGTCCAGGTGCAGTGTTTTTACTGTTACTAAGAGCAAATAAAAATTCCTCCATGGTAAAAGGCATATTATGTGATTCAGATTTAAAAGGAGTAAAATCAAGTGTTTAAGACTCTGCTAAAACTCTCTCCCTGTAGAATGGAGAATTTTTATCCCTGCTTGATATCATTGCAAAATGTTCAGCAAAAGCATTGCTTACAGCTTTTGAGTCGGTTATAAAGTCACCATTGACTTTTATAACAGGGAGGAGACTAGGATTATACTTTCCTGCTATTCTTAATAACTGTCCATATCTTGGTCATAGGTGTTTTCCAGGTAATTGTTGACATAAAAAATACCCATGATTTTCGTCTCGAATGTTTTATTTGCCATTTGAATTTGGCTTGAGGCTTTTTAAAGGAGATCAAGTAGCATTCACATCAATGTCTTCTCTACCTAGTAAAAGCTGCTCTCATGGCTTTATGTCTTATTTTGCATTGCGCATTCCACCATGGAACAGGCTTCCGATGCAATTTTCCACTGGTTTTTGGGATTGCCTTTTCTGCAGCAAACATTGCTTCTCCTATTTATTGTTGGCATATCTTTTGCGTTACTAACTTCCTGGAAAAGGGGCCAATTTGCTTTATTGGTACACCACCTAGGCATTCTGTATACTGGCTCGTATTTCTCAGTTCTGATGACAATTGGGCAATGATCACTACCATATAGATCATCCAACGCCTCCCAGTTGAAGTCAATGAATGTATCTGAACTGGTGATAGATAAGTCATGCATGAAAATGTACCAGTCTGAATGTGAAAATGGCTGGGTTTTTCAGTATTCAAAAGGGTCATATCTGAATTTTCTATTTATGATAAGATAATGTTGCCTCTTTGATTTGTTAAAATGTCACCCCAAAGTTCATGTCGACCATTAAAGTCTCCCAATATGAGAAGTGGTCGAGGTAGCTGTTCATACAAGTGTGTTAACTGTCGTTCAAGTATTGGGTTATTAGGAGGGAGATACAATGAACAAGTTGTGTACGTCTTTTTTAAGTGAATTTTGACAGCTACAGCTTGTAATTGCGTTTGCAACTGGATTTTTGAGTGGGCAATATCTCGTCTTACAAGGAGAGCACTTCCACTCGAATTTCCCTGTAAAGGGAATTGGGAGTGGAATGCAAAAATACTCTTTAGGAGTAAGCATTTTGTTGTTGTTTAGCACAGTCTCTTGTAGCGAAAAGCATACTGGGTTTTACGTATTAATCAAACATAATAGCTCTTCATATTTAGCGCGAAGTCCCTGGCAGTTCCATTGTAATAAAGCAGAGAAAGTACCTATTTTCTAGAGGATGATCCCCTGTCAAATATCGTACTGTTATGCTTTTTCTTTGTAGATGTAGATGACATCTGAGTTTTGTGACGGACTTTGGTACAGTTCCAGATGTTGAAGGAGTACTTAGAGGGTCATTTGAATGTACCAAGTGATCACTTATGATGGTATTTGAAACAGCAGTATCTTTAGTAGTATCTTCGGCCCTTGTGGTATCTGGTTTATCATTTTCAACTAGTCTAGTTTTATTGTCTAAACCAAGCTGAACTTAGGTACTACATTTGTTGCTATTGTGTTGTAAGATAAGATAGTGGGACATGACTCATTATTTTCCATTAATTCGGATGTTCTATGTGGGTCAGCTGAACCATAAGTTGATGAAGGTTTACTCATTTTTTTTCTGACTCATTAACTTTTTCTGGGGATATATCTCCTTTCTCAAGGTGCTTGACTTTTAATTCAGGCATTCTTACAGTCTCCTCACTAAAGTCCTCTTGTTGACAATTGTCCCAGCATCCATTTTTTCTTCTTTATCTTCACTGGACTTTTTCAGATTCAATTTCTTTTGTCTTTCCCCATTTCCTTTTACTGCATCTACAAATGACTTCTGGGTGTTGAATTTCTGCAAAGTCTTTTGTCTCGCCTCTTTAAAGGTAATGCGCTCGTGAGTCTTCATACAAAGTGTTTCTTTTTCAATGACATACTTTATACATGATTTATGTGCTGCATTATGGTCTCCCCCACAATTAGGGCAGCATGGAGTAAGCTCACAATTCCCATGTTCTTTTCTTCCACAGTTAAAGCATATAGTTGGTTCAATTCTTTCTTTTTTCCTGCATATTGTAATTAGATGGCCAAACATTTGGCAATGGAAACATCTGTGAGCAGCAAATTCTTTTCGGAGAGTGTCCTCAGAATAATGTAAGAATTCAGTACTATACACTACTCCTTCAGACTGATTCATTGTTTTGTGAGAGTGCATTTTACAGCGCTTCCCTCTACAGCACTAATAGATAGTAATTTTTTACTTTCATCTGGTGATGAAACTTTTACAAGCAAGCTTCCTTCACCTTGAAAGGCTATCTTTGGTTCTCTGGCAATGCATTTCACAATATCTCTATGGACATCTAATATATTCAGTTCTTTTATGTTTTTGTCGAGGTCAAGAGAAAGATATTTGTTATAAGTCTCAGGTTCTTAAGATCTAAGTAAAATTCCAATATCAGGATTAGCATTCCTATTTCTATTATCAAATCTGCTATTCTTTCCTCTGTTCTGAGGTACATTAGGGCTGTAGTAACAATCAAAGAATCATTGTTATTTTCATTGGAGGAGGTTGGGGATGGCAAAGGGAGGTGCTTATCCGAGCCTAAGGTTGTTAACGGTGCCAAAGAGTCGGGGGGTGGGGTGTGTGTCTAGGGGACAGTGTGCTAGAGAGACTAGTCAAGGGAGTTTGAAAGAAACAAAAAAAAACAAAAAAAAAAAGGGGGGGGGGGCGGGAAACATACACAACTACTGCTTGGGAAGACAGGGTTTGACATTCTCCACCAACGGCACACATAGAAGTTGCTTCCCCACGGTCTACCCCATACCCTACCCTTTTGGGATAGCACTGATATGCTTGCCGTGGCCCAGGTATAAGCTGATCTGCCTGCTGGGAGTTCTGCCCCCACTAATGGGGACCAACTCCCCACTCCATACATATTGGTGAGCTTCCGGACAAAAGCCAGGAGTCCCATCCCAAAAACCAGCCCCCCCTGGATTCCGATGGGCTGATCCCTGGAGATGGTTCTGCCCTCAAGATAGCAATGGGAAAATTCCATCACCATCTCTTAGGTCCATACCATATTGGATGGCGACTCACCCCCACAACTCCCACAAGTAGCTTTGAATCCAAACCCCCTCCAAACCACGAACCCCTCCCATATTCACCCAAGCTGTAAAATTTTGTGAAAGTGGCAATGTCCACGCCAGTTAATGCCAAAAGTTTTGTAGGCTTTCTGTCAGGAGCCAGCCTTCACAAGCTTGAAGGCAGATTCCCTTACCCCCTCACCATGTGAAGGAACCTACTCGAGGGGTAATGATGTGATCTGAACAGATTTTCATATGTCTTGATGGCTGAAAATTATCCCTGTTTATCCTGGAATTCCGCAGTGCTCTCCTTCATTCACTAATCTCTTGAGTTTTATCCCTTAGATTTCTTACAACAGCAGGGACTGAGTAATACGATTTGCTGTTACTGTTTGACCTATTGTGGCACCCAAACACACTGCAAGAATTCACCAACTTTAAAGGATTGATAGATACAATATCATTGCAAATTTCCGAAAAATCGTTCACATCATGATCAAGCGCATCACTTTTGCTCAACACAGTTGACCTACAACATGGCCAACTTCTGTGTTCATATCTGGGATCTATTACTGTTTCACTTTTGCGATGATGAAAATCTTTCATTGAAATTCATGGCATTACCCTTGATGATTGGTGGACTGGAAAAACAAATTGGTTTTCATTTTAGCAAGATGTTAAGTTAGCCCATCAAAGTTGATGTCTGTGATTGAATGTGCGTACGTGAGTGCGTAAATATAATTTAGTGCTTAGTTGTGTAAGCTAAATTGCACTATTCGAGTAGTGGTACAGCAACACTAGAGGAAAGGAATGTAGCTCCCATTGTTTTAATTTCAAATCCCCTATTTCTCCCATGTAAAAGGTATAAAGGAACACTATTAAGTGTTGTGGTAACATGCACATTATAAACTGAGACAAGTGCATACCTTTTACAAGGGAGAAATATGCTATTTTAGCTACATTCCTTTCCCCTCTACCGTTGCTGTACTCATCCCAAAGAGAACAATTTGAGCTTACGCAACTACGCACTTGATTACAGTTATGCACTTACTTATGTACACTGGATTATAGACAATCTCAATTCGAGTGGTTAAGTTAACATCTTAGTAAAATGAAAACCAATTCGGTTTTCCAGTCCTCCAATTTTCATGGGTACTGTCATAAATTTTAAATGAAAGATTTCCATCATTACATCACTTTACCCATATGGAAATTGGTTTTCATTAATCGAGGATAACCAATCCCGTAATTATATTGGGGTGGACTGACTATAAATCTGACAACAACAATAGGTACAGGTATTTCAAACAGTAAATACTTCTTATCTCTCCACCTGAGACGTAAACTGCACATTTAATCAATAAGGTCTGCTAACAGACATACAGAGCAAGTTGTGGGATGCCACCCTCAAGGCACTTTTCTACCTAACCATCCTAATAACTTTACCAAGTTACACTCATGTAAGAGTGATTTTAAATGTCTGAACTAGTAGTGCTGTTAGAATTGAATTGCGTGGAAGTGACAGGTGCAGAGTTTGATAAATTAACCACTTCCCTTTTCATTTCAATAACCTGATCACACAATTATTGCATTTGACAATTATGGGCATCCATGGCAGACAAATTATCATAGAGTCTTCTCTCTCTACATTACTCTCCATTTTGCTGGCTATGTTACACAAGCAACACAGGTCAACAAATCAACATAGGCTACAACACAATAGGCTAATGGGCCCTTAAGTAAGGGTGACACAGGTATTCACAATTGGTTAGGCTATAGTACATGAAAATAAGTACAAAACTAAGGGTTTCGTGACCAACTTTAGGACATAAGGTTGGATATAATCTATCTGTAATTGACAAATAACTCCTACATCGCTGTCACCATTTGTAATATAATAATAATAATATGTAAATGTATACAATATTGATGTGTTAATTGTCCTGACTTAAACATTTGGAGGCTACCATACATTTTAGGACAATTAACTTAGACTAGCATATACATAACAATTCAAACCTTGGCGTAGGCTAATACAAAGGTACCTAATAGGCCTAGGCTAATGCTCTAGGCCTATTCTTAGCTGGAACTGGTACTTGAAGTTAGGGATGGACAAATCTTCATTTTTAAAGTTAGGGTTGAGGGAAATGCTGGTTCCCACAGTTTTTTTTTTAATATTTGTGGTGAAATTATAATCTACCATAGCTCAAAATAGTCCACAGCACACAATTTTCTTTAAGAAAGCAACAAAGGTAGGAATTTTAGGCACTGGAATTGAATTACAAAATAAGAAATCAATTTTTAATTACCTTCAATCTCGCTGGTAATCACCTACTGCAAAGAGACAAGTACTAGCCTAGTGTTTTTATAAAACTCCCCCGTACACAATTTGGCCAAACATGCAAATTAACTTATATAAGATACTTAGCTAGTTCGATGTCTTCGTGAAGACAGTCACAGGAAGTGATTACATAATATCGCAATGACAATGCTCCCCATTTTCGAGGCCCATGAACGTCCTGTCAAAATGCCATGTGTGCTAAGAAGCCGGGACAGCGGGTCATAATGTCAACGTTCAGGCAGGCAAAGAATTAATACTTACAATTAAAGAATAATAATTAGTAATCATTAATTAGTAACTCACAATAAATCTACAGCAAAATTAATGATAAAGAAATTAACACTTTTCTTTTAATGGAAATGTAAATTAACTGTGTCATTTTATGACAATATTTCTTCTTCTTAACAGTAGGTAGATACATTTCATAACAGTTAGAACCAACACTGGTTCCCTGTACTGGTTTTTACACCGGACCCCTATAATGTTCACTGTAATACAAACAGTTAATTTAGGACAGCAATCTTGTGCCAAAGAGCATGCAGTCCTTAGCCTAGGCTATGCTGTACTCATGCCTAACTTGACTGTTACACCACACAGCTAGCCTGACTTTATTGGCATGACAAAGGTGAAATTTAACTCTAGAATTGACATTTTCATAAATATATGGAAGACTAATTCACAACTTATCCTACAGTTTATGGTAAAATTGCAACCACATGCAGACTCAACTTGGTGCAAGTTGTGACAGTACCATAAGAATTTTTGGTAATGATACTATTAAGTATCATGGCAACATTTGCATTATAAACTGAGACAAGTGCATACCTTTTACAAAGGAGAAATATGTCAATTCTTATTAATATAAGGGGAGCTACATTCCTTTCCCCTCTAGTTTTGCCATAGTCGTCCTGAAGAGAGTAATTTGAGCTTACAAACCTACCCACTTGGTTACAGTTATGCACTTACGTACGTACACTGGATCATAGATAATCTCGACTTCAAGTGGTTAACTCAACATCCTAATAAGATGAATGATTATTCGTTTTTCCAGTCACCAATTTTCATGGGTACTGTCATGAATTTTAAATGAAAGATTTCCATCATTACAGTACATTGTGAATTTTGGCCCATGACTGGTTGTTACTCAGTTCTCTTGATGTGGAACCCCTCGTCAAGATGTCAACAGGATTGTAGGTACTTTGTAGGCACATACTTCAGCTCAATGTCACATTCCTGCCAAATAAAATTAGTCTCTCCCACCCGGTTGAATATGCAGATGTTTTTGCTCTCTTCCCTACTGTTGACTCAGGCGAGGGCTACATTGCTGTCTGATCACAAGAGATTCTTTAAATGTTTTGCTAATGTAAATCCCAACAGTACTACCAATAACTCTTAAGTTTGGAATAATTAACTTTAACTGCCTTCGAGGTGTTACTCTCATTTTTACGTGAACAAGTTAGTCTTTCCCTCATTTCCTCTGATATAGGCAACTGCCCCATAAGCATTGCTTGATGCATCTGTGAATAGATGTAGTTCTGATTCGCCTAAGATGATTCCCCTTTTAAAATTTATTGTATGAATATGAATTAATTCTTTCAATATTTGGCAAGCCTTTTTTTGTTTATCTTTGTCCAAAACCTATGCCTGCCTCCCACAAGTCCTGCAAAAACAATTTCCTTAATACAAAAAAACAGACTAACTAACCCCAAGGGAATCAAAGTCGGATACCAACAGTGAGAGTAGCCTACATTTCGTGAGAGCATTGTCACCTGTCATCTCCCTTATCCCCCTATAAGGACCTGTTGGAGAAGGTAAGGGCTGGTTGCGATGCCAAAGACCACGACTTGAAAGGCAAAGGTGGCTGCTTGTGTCGATGTCCTGTACCAGAGAAATCACGCGTACTTAGCATTGCTAGGATTAAGCAAAACTCTATGAAAAACCTTTGATATATCAGAAATTAAGGCGTGAGGGTTGTGGTTCCTTTTGAACTTCAATGGCAAATCGTGCAACATTTCGACCATATTTGGTCCTGGGTACAAACAGTAATTCAGTGGGAGTTTGCCTTTCAATTTGGATGAGGCATTGAACACGAAATGAAGGGGAGTGGTTAAACTATGCTTTTTAACTCCAAAATGGGCATGTAATATCCTTCAATTCAGATGTGGGAGATCTCTTCCATAAACCTCTATTCCAGATCAGTCTGAAGGACTTTCAGGTACATAAGTGTTTTGAAAGCAGGGCCTTTCTGAAAATTTTTTCCAATGAATTTAACTGGGTTATCGCATTGAGGTAGTTAACGTTCAGGTACTCTGGCCCATGGAATGGGAAGCAAATTTGATACCCTTGGTTGGCTTTTACCATACTCTATTCCACTGTCTGCATTGCCTCATACTCTGATGTTGAATAATGCTCATGCAGAGCAATACCTATGTTATCTGACTTCCACCAAATGTCTACATCAGTTTCAGTTTCAATAGTCTGCAGACACATAGCATTCAAACAGCTGATGTATCCACCCCTTGGAGGGCCCACTTAGGTATCTTCCCATACAGTGTAATCCCACGATGCATTACAAAAAGACTGATGCCATCAATTTTGTCCATTCCTATCTCAAAGAAATTGAAATAGTCTGCTCCAATTAACAAATTGACATTCTTTAACATGTCACCTTTTATTTCAGAATCAGCCATGTTACACCCTTTGCTTCGCAAGTGTTATACATTGCTTAAGCCCTCATTATAGATGGGCATGTTCACATCATCATGTATGACTAACTTTGTTCTAACTACCCTCTTGCCCATGTGAATTTTACATGCTACTACATCGTATTCCCCATTGACAACTTGCAAACCAAAGGGTGCTATGTTTAAAGAAAATTTTTTACTACAGGTAATCTTTGTTTGTTGGCCAACCAACTTGATATGAAGCTTCATTGGCTCCCCGTATCCAATTACATTCTAGTTCTGAATTTGCTGATTCTGTGCAAACAAAATGGCCATTGCGGGGGGAAGCAGTGTTGCCGGCAAATATACTGAAGGTTTATTGCAAACTACTTTAGCATTCACATATGGTTTTTCCTGACCCCTGTTAGTACTACTGACTTAATTTATGTTAGAACTTACTGAATTACAGGGTTTATTTGAGTTTTTACGGGTTTGAATTTACATGAGCAAGAGGTTTTGTGCTGGAGATGTATTTGTCCAGGGTTTGCTACTAATGATGTCGCTCATTACAGAATTTGTAGTTGCATCTATTACCACACACCCTGATTCAAGCCATTAAAGCATTGTTGTGACAACATTAGTAGGTGCTTTTTTGTGTCATGTTTCATTCAATTGTAAGCTGAATGATCTCCGTTACAAAAGGGACACACTGTTGTGTGAGATGTATGAGAGACTACTGTTTTTGGAGTGTAAAAAATATGTTGTTTTTGTTTGTTTTGGTGTTTTTATGTTGCATGGAACCTGTGGTTATTCAGCAACAAGACCAACGGCTTTGCGTGACTTCTGAACCACGTCGAGAGTGAACTTCTATCACCAGAAATACACATCTCTGACCCCTCAATGGAATGCCCAAGAATTGAACTGAAATATATTGTCTATTCTGCAATGCATCTTCTAAATATTCAATAAAGAAATCAGGGGCAACAAAGAATTCATCTGAATTATAATAATATTTATGTAAATGCTCTACAATTTTCTGATGCAGAATGACTAACGGCTGATGTTGGTTGCCATAATATTTCTCTAAGAGAGTGAAACAACATCGTAGATTGCTGTGGTCACGCTCAAGGCTTACAAAACCTTGAGCGGCTCCCCTTTGAGAGCACACCTAACAAATAGGTAAATTCAGTAACTCTATATAGATCATTATGGTTATGCACGTGTATGTCAAACAACTGCCTAAACATCACGAATTCGCTTATTTCCTCCTTAAACACTGGCAAGGGGAGCTCCTTCAATTTGGGTAATTGAGCCTGTTGCTGCGGTGCACTGGCAAGAGATCCGATTCTATTGAGGAGAAGCACAATAGCTTGACTAGCTTCGTCGAGCACTTGCCTCAATTAAGTTTCGATTTGAGTTTTAATTTTGGTTGTAGATGTGAGATACAAGGTTCATAACTGCAGTTTATCTGGCTGAATGCAATCCAATAGATTCTGATACAGACACATTACATGAGTCTAACAACTGTCTTTGAGCTCAGCAAATTGGAGAGGAGAGCTAGCAGAGAATCAATCTGAGAACTACAGCGGCAGTCATCTAAAGATGAAATAACAGAACTGATGCTTGGAATAGAGGAATACATTAGATTGCTCTTTAGTTATCCTCTCCTGACTGACAGGCCCGCTCTCGCCTAATAAGCCTCATTATTCGATTAAGGAATGCTCCACTCACATGGGAGTCGAAGTGTACCTTGTCCAATGTTCATAGGCAAGTGTCTCACTCTGTATCAGGTGCGTTTTGAACAATATCCCTTGACTCGCGCATTTAAGTTCTTCACTTTTGCATTGTACGCTCTGAGTTTATATTGAACCAATTTGGTGTGGGGTATTCTCTAAACTCTGAGTTGCATATGGGTATAGTCACCGTGAAAAACCCCTTAGCCTATCGTAGGCTATTTTGAAGAAAGAGGAAGATGGGAATTTTTCATGGTCCAACGTAACTTTGCACTGCTACTCAAAGATTCTACAATGATCAATTCTTCCAGATTTTTTAAGCATCCAAAAGAGAGTCCATATAATATTCACAACACAGCCTGAGCAGTCAATCTAAATGAAAAGAATTTTTCTTGAATCTATCTACAGATAAATGAGAACCACAAAATCTTTTGCCTTCTTCCTACTTCTGCTTGCAAATCCAGAGTGTTGCAAATGATAGTCGGGATAAAAACCATAGAGGGTATATACCTGAGTTGCGATGGTCTTCCACCAGGGCAGCACTCCAAACCTCGTGGCCATCTTTAAAGACCTAGTAACCCTCAAATTAAACGGGATTAATGTGATTGTAAATCTTTTTTATCGTTAATGTTTAATGAGTAAGCGAATGTTTAGGGTTTAGTAAGTGTTTAGTGACTGTTGATGAGTAAGTGTTTAGTGAATGTTTAGTTTAGGGTTTAGTGGATGTTTTGTAAATGTTAGTGAATGTTTAGTGTGTTAAGTATTCAGTGAATGTTTAGTGTTTAGTGAATGTCTTGTGAATGTTAGTGGTGAATGTTTAGTGCATAAATATTCAGTGAATGTTCAGTGAGTGTTTAAGGTTTAGTGAATGTTTAGTGTGTGTTTAGTAAGTGTTTAGAGTTTAGTGTCAGTCTAGTGCATGCCAGTGTTTAGTGAATGTTTAATGTGTAAGTATTCAGTGAATGTTTAGTGAGTGTTTAGGGTTTAATGAATGTTCTGTAAATAGTAGTGCTTAGTTAATCTTTATTGTGTGAGCATTCAGAGAATGTTTAGTGAGTGTTTAGGGTTTAGTGAATGTTAGTGTTTAGTTACTTAAGTATGTAAGTATTCAGTGAATGTTTAGTGTGTAAGTGTTTAGTGAGTGTTTAATGAATGATGAGTGGATGTTTATTCACTGTTTGAGATTAATGAGTGTTTAGGGGTTTAATGAGCATTTAGAGTTTAGTGAGTATTTAGTATTTAATGAGTGTTTAGGGTTTAGTGAGTGTTTAATGTATAGTGAGTGCTTACTGAATGTTTATTGTATAGTGAGTACTTATTGAATGTTTAGTGTATAGTGGGTGCTCAGTGAATGCTGAGTGATTGTTTAATGTTGGTGAATGGTGAAGTTTAAGTGAGTGATTAGTGAATGTCTACTGAGTCCTTGGGGTACAGTGAGTATTTAGTGAGTGTTCAGTGAGCATTTAGTGTATAGTGAGTGCCTAGTGAGTCTTGAGTATTCAATGAGTGTTTAGTGTTATTGAGTGTTAGGATATGTTAAGTGTGAGTGTATAGTAAGTGTGAGTATTTAGTGAGTGTAAGTGTACTGTGAATGTTAGTGTTTAGTGACTGTACATTACTGTCTAATTAGTCACTGTGTGCAAAGAAAGTCCTGTAATTTACAGGAACCATTTATACTAGACACTGCTTAGATTCAAGAGGAGAAGCTTAGGCTTTGACCACAATGGTTGGAGTGCTTAGGCCAATCTGTTTTTGTAAGGTGATCTTTCTCTGTGAAATTTGGCCAATGATAATAATTCCAACAACAACAACAACAACAACAACAACAACAACAACAACAATAATAATAATAATAATAATAATAATAATAATAATAATACTATGAAAGATTAAAATAATAAAATTAATGAAGTACTATGAGCTTGACCGAGACCTTTCAATATGGCCACCCGAATTCACACACGCGGCAGGGAGATCGCCACTCCAGTGATTTCCACTCTATGGAAAAAACAGAACCAGTTTTTTCACGATAAAGATGTTAAGTTAACCACTCGAAATTAGGGTGTCTAGGATTGAGTGTGCAAGACTAAGTGTGTAAATGTAACTAAGTGCTTAGTTGCATAAGCTCATATTGCACTGTTCATGACCTGTACGACAACACTAAATGGGAAAGGAATGTAGCTCTCTTGTTTTCATTCGGAATACCATGTCTCCCTTGTAAAAGGTATGCACTTCTCTTAATTTATAATTTACATGTTGCCATACCACTTACAGTGTTCTTTTGTATTTTTACCTTGACATAACCACCATTTACCAAGAGTTGTTATGGTACCTACTATTACAAGTTGCACCAAGTTGAGCTTTCATGTAGTTGCAATTGTACCACTAAACATAGGGTAAAATGTGCGATAGTCTTACATAAGTTTATGAAAATGTAAATTCTTGAGTTAATTTCCACCTATATTATAATGTATGTAAATTCAGGCTAAGTGTGCTGTGTAACAGAAGTTAAGCATGAATACAGCATAGGCTAAGCTAAAGACTAAAGACTGTTGGTACAAGATTGCTGTCCTAAATTAACTTTTTCTATTACAGGGAACCAGTATAGGGCACCAGTATTTAACCAGTGCTAGTTCTAACAATTATGGAGGGAATACAACTAGGAATAAGTTGCTTTAACAATGTATTCACATACTGTTAAGAACAAAGAAATATTAAAGAAACTGCAGGAGTCAGCCTTTCCCTTAACCCTAACTACAAAAATGAAGATTCATCCATCTCCGACGTCAAGTACCAGTTCCAGCTAAGAATAGGCCTACAATATTAGCCTAGGTCTATGAGGTACACTTGTATTAGCCTATGCCAATGTTTGAATTGTTATGTATATAGAGCGGCAGTCTGGACCATAGAGATACTACGAACGAGATACCGACTTAACCCCTACTGGTAATTAGGAGTAGACTTGTAAGCTGTGAAACTGACCGTCTGCTGAAAATATATGGGTGGCTTACTTAACAAGCACCACTAATTGCTTGTTAGATTTTGGGTCTAGATCCAATATATGAGATACCAGATGAAACTAATAATATAATATATCTGCAGACTCTACTGATTATAGAATGACCAGTGACAGACATTTTGGAGGGTGGGTTCCCCCTGACAGACGCACTGAAAAGTGGGGGTTAATTGGATCTAGATCCAATTTAGGAGATACCGAGTAAAATTTATACTACAATAGCACTGCACATCCTAGAATACTGTGGTAGTAATGACAGACATTTTAGTGGGTGGTTATCCCCCGACAGATGCCCCACAACGAGTGGGGAGGGGGAGGGGAAGACAGGATCTGCATCCAACATTGGAGATACCAAGTAAAATTTGTACTACAATTGCACTGCACATCCTAGAATGGTTTAGTGGTAATGCCAGACATTTTAGTGGATGGTTTCCCCCTGACAGACACCCCACAACGAGTGGGGAGGGGAGGGGAGGACAGGATCTATTTCCGACATCGGACATACCAAGTAAAATTTGTACTACAATAGCACTGCACATCCTAGAGTATTGTGGTGGTAATGACTGACATTTTAGTGGGTGGTTACCCCCTGACAGACACCCCATAACGAGTGGGGAGGGGGAGACAGGATCTGCATCCAACATTGGAGATACCAAGTAATATTTGTACTACAATAGCACTTTATATTCTAGAATGCTGTGATGGTAATGCCAGACATTTTAGTGGATGGTTTCCCCCTGACAGACACCCCACAACGAGTGGGGAGGGGAGGGGAAGACAGGATCTGCATCAAACATCGGAGATACCAAGTAAAATTTGTACTATAATAATAGCACTGCACATCCTAGAGTACTGCGGTGGTAATGACAGACATTTTAGTGGGTGGTTGCCCCCTGACAGACTCCCCACAACAAGTGGGGAGGGGGAGACAGGATCTGCATCCAATATTGGAGATACCAAGTCAAATTTGTACTACAAAAGCACTGCACATCCTAGAATGCTCTGATGGTAATGCCAGACATTTCAGTAGGTGGTTACCCCTTCACAGACATAACCTAAGATTGGAAGGGAGAGATGGGACACCTTGAAATGATTCAAAATCTATCATAGGGCAATATTGATATTAGGAATATGGTAATTATCTGAAAATTGTGAGCCTGATAAAATGTAAAAGGCAAAAAATTCAAGAAATATTGTGATGTTTCAGGATAAGAATTACTGCCTGAGTTATTTTTAAAAATTCCTATTGACATATGGAATATTTCACTTCATTAATTCCATCACATCTATATAAAAAACTATGTATGAGACTTACTAGGCTTGGTCTACTTTCTATAGTTTCACACACACACACACACACACACACACACACACACACACACACACACACACACACACACACACACACACACACACACACACACATATATATATATATACATATATATATATATACATATATATATATATGTATACATATATATATATATATAATATATATATATATATATATATATAATATTAGCCCTATCCTTTGGTGTAGAGTTATTACTTCACAAAAAGCAGTATTTTATCTGAATGGGAGGGGGTCACAAGTGACAATAGCTACATGTGTGCTGAGCCATTTTTGAACAATGAAACCAGTCATATGGTGCCACTCTCAATTCCTCTAAAAAACGAAATGTAAGATAAGTATTCTCGTTTTAATAGCGTCTTTGGTCATTTTCTTTTCTTGCCTATAGTTAGGGCACTGCAGCCATGTCGAGGTTCTTAGCCCAACGTGTCTTACCATAACTGAATTGTTCTTTAGTTGCTGTTGGTTCGTGTGGATGAAATGAAATTTTAATCGGATATGGGGGTTCGATTGATATTAAGACCAAAGTCCCATCATAAAGAGCCGTTTTAACACCCGCACATTCACAAAGAGATGATGTATCACACCACAAATAATTGCTGGAAACGGAAATGTGAATGAATTGTTCAGGATAGGCGGCTAACTATAAACATTAAAACATTTTCACCCATTCTATTCCCCCTCCCGAAGTTGACGATCATATAACTTGGAGCTCCTGACTCCCAAATTAAGTTGGTCTATAATATCATGTCAATTATCTAATCCACTTATTTTCGGCTGCTTCACTCAAATTGATCTGTAAGCTATCAGGTACCATATATCTTCAGGGAAGAAAATCTAAACTCAGATAAAAATTATACTTATGCAGTTTGATGTTTAAAGCCAGCTGATTGTGTTCGTTTCTTAACTTCCCGCCGGCACGCACCACAGGCAGCCTATATAATGTGATTCAATACTTTCTATCGATGCTGGCTTTGACGGCGATTATTCGGCCAATTTTCTCCCTAGCAATATTTTTACTTTAATTGTCCATTATATCCAGTAGACAGGCATTAACATCATATCACATCCTCATGTCTGTTCAATGTATTTACCATTGCAAATATGATTTATAATGCGTCTCAAACAGTCATAAAAATCGGACAACCGAATGTGCAAATATGTCAGCTGTGTGCAAAGGCATAGGGCGTCAATCACTGGAGTAGCGATCTCCCTGCAGAGAGTGACTTCAGAAGGCCATATTGAAATGTCTCGGTCCAGCTCTTATTACTATATTTTATTACTATTACTTTCTTTAATATTTGTTATTATTATTATTATTATTATTATTCGACCCAATTTCACAGAGAAAAATTAACTTACGAAAAGAGGCCTAAGCACTCCAACCATTGTGGTCAAGGCCTAAGTATCTGCTCTTGGATCTAAGCAGTGTCAAGCATAAATGGTTCCTGTGTAAATACAAGACTTTCTTTGCATACAGTAGCGAAGCACTAACTAAACCATAATGTAGTACAATCACTAAACACTAAGACTCCCAATGCACTTACTCAGTAAGCACTCACACTTGCATACACACACACACACACACACACAGTTACCATACACTCACACACACACTCACTTAACATACACACATTCAATAAGACAAAAAACACTGAATACCTAACACTCACTAGGCACTCACTATACACTAAATGCTCACTAAACACTTAAAAGACTAAATTTACTAAATACTCATTATAGCCCAAACACTCGGTAAACATTCACTAAACACTCACTTAATCCTAATCATTAATTAAACACTAAATACTCACTAAACCCTAAGCACTCATGAAATACCAAATGCTTACCAAACCCTAAAATTTAATTAATACATATTAAACACTAAACAGTGAATGAACATCCACTCATTAAAAACTTAGTAAACACTTACACACTAAACATTTCCTAAACACTAACATTCACAAGACGTTCACTAAACGCTCACTTAACATTCGCAAAACACTCACTAAAACCCTATACACTCACTGAATACTTAAACACTGAATATTCACTAAACACTACCGTTCACAAGACATTCACTTAACGCTCACTTAACATTCACTAAAACCCTAAAGACAAAACATTCACTGAATACTTACACAATAAACATTCAGTAACATTCACTAAACCCTAAAGACTCAGTAAACATTCACTGAATACGGTCTCATTAAACAATCACTAAACCCTATACATGCATCAAACACTTACTCATAAACATTCACTAAACGCTTACTCACGAAACCCTAACAATTCGCTAAACACTTATTCATTAAACATTAACGATAGAAAAAATTGACAATAGCACTAATTTTCCATTTCCCTTGTTTTATTTGCATTAATGCTAGGTGATTATTTTTTTGGTCTAGTTTGCTTTTATATTTGTTCATAATCTTCTTGAGAGAATGGAAATGTTCGAAATAACTTGGTGTTTGGAGAGATTGTTTAAAAAACATTCTCTGTGTCCTTCCTCAGACAGGTGTATTATATCTGACGAATTTTACACCAGCCGAAAAAAACATCGACTATAATAACAACAATATTTATTCATAAAGTTGAAACTAAAAGAAGGTAGTCCTGCTTCGATAAAACAAACCGAGTAGGCTATAGTACAATTATTATGATCTGTACCCTGACTATAGCGTATATATTACATATGTATTACTATCTATTTAATGGGTGCGTATTACTCTATTTAACAATGTTATGTACATAGACATTTTACAGCAATAACTCTAATAATGATAAGAACTTATATGCTACTTTACAGTGCCAGTCTTTCCAGCCACCGCTACATTAATTTTCATCTCGTAAACAAAGCTAAAGCGAGTACTGTAATTGAAGTCAGTTGCTTGGTTGACAAAATAATATTATGACTGAATTATTATGAGCCTACAGATGACTGTTATTTATATGAAGCAAAAAAATAATTTTTGTGTTAGGTCAGTCATCCTCAACCGGGGTTCCGCGGAACCTTAGGGTTCAGTGAGAATTCATGTTTTATTTAATTATTTGTTATTTATAAATATATTTTTCTTCGTTAAACATGGCGTGAGAAATCGTAGTCCTATCATTTATTTTATTGTAACATATCGTGCGGGAGTTTTTCCTCTTTTTTACTAAAAGTAATTATTACAAATGCTTATATATATATATATATATATATATATATTATATATATATATACATATATATATATATATATATATATACATATATATTTGTATATATATACATATATATATATATATATATATATATATATATATATATATATAAATATAATATATATATATATATATATATTTCCAACTCACATCAGGATCTGTTCCACACGTGAATATGTATTGGTTATTTCTAATATATATAAATATATATATATATATATATATATATATATATATATATATATATATATATATATATATATATAAATATATATGCTTAAAAAATCACTGTAGATGCACGTGACTTCATAAATAAGCGAATCCCACAGGAAAATGATAGTCAGAAATCCAAGCGCTTTCGTCTTTACTCAGACATTAGTCAGGATATATATATATATATATATATATATATATATATATATATATATATATATATATATATATATATATATATATACACACACATATATATATACTATATATATATATATATATATATATATATATATATATAATATATATATATATACATATTGGGGTTCCTTGGGATGAGGAAAATTGTCTCAGGGGTTCCTCAAAGTGCCAAAGGTCGGGAACCACGGTGTTAGATAAATACAAAGGATATAGAAAGGATAAAAATATTCATTAAATATATCACGATAATGTGTAATACGGGTCAATAGTAGCCTACTATACTAGTCTAGAAATTAATCATAAGGGCTTTCCCTTCCCCTGCCCACCTGTTAGGGGGTGTCTGTCAGGGGGGAACCACCCTCCAAAATGTCTGTCACTGGTCATTCTATAATCAGTAGAGTCTGCAGATATATTATATATTAGTTTCATCTGGTATCTCATATATTGGATCTAGACCCAAAATCTAACAAGCAATTAGTGGTGCTTGTTAAGTAAGCCACCCATATATTTCCGGCAGACGGTCAGTTTCACAGTTTACAAGTCTACTCCTAAATACCGGTAGGGGTTACAGTCGGTATCTCGTTCGTTGTATCTCAATGGTCTGGGCTCCGGATTTGTTTGTACGGTGCTTTTACGTTGCATGGAACCATTGGTCTGAGTTGATGACCTAAAATGAATGGTAGCTTCCTAATGTACAAAGTCAGGACAATTGACATACTAATAGTAGCTACACAGTAGTATCAACATAACACTGGAAAGGAAAGGACTGAAAGAGAACAATTAGCAAGACAGAGCTAATGATTAGTAGTAAAGAAGGACATGAAGAAGTAAACATTCAATTGGAAGATGGCATACAGTGCTCAAATAGAACAATGAGTTTAAACTTGGGATCAATAACAACAGAGGAGGGAGGTACTGAGAAAGCAATGAGACAGAGAGTGAAAGAAGCAAGCATGGCAGAAATGGAAAGAAGTCATTGGAATAGTTTTAGGGAAGAAAATACCATCAACTCTACAAATGAAGATTTATAAGGCCCGTACTATTAAACGGAGCAGAAACTTGGGCATTTCGGAGGAAAGAGGAGGGACAGTGAGAAAGAAACGGAATGAAGATTGCCGGAATATCACTACTGGAAAGTAGGGAGAGTCACGATATAAAAAGAATGTGTGGTGTATATAATGTAAAGAAGAAGGTTGGTGAAGCTCGTGGGAGATACTATGGGGAGGAGTGTCGGGGGGCGTCAGCGAATCAGAGGGATGGATGTGGAGAGGAAGGATATGGGTGAGGTGGGACTTGGGGAAGAAGATGCAGGAAACAGAAATAGATGGAGACTCGAGCGGCCTATCCTGCTATACAGTGGAACTAATAAGGTCGAAAGAAGAAGAAAAAGCCGGAGAAGATAACATTCAACATCTTTATTTTTCAATGCATTCGACCAAGGTCGTATCATTAAAAATCTTTATGAACTCCTCTTCAGTGCATTTAACCAACGTTTGGTCTGTATCAACTCCTTTTCAATGTATATTACTAATGTTACATCTGTCATAATCTCTATAAAACCCTTTTCTATGCATTTGACCGATGGCATAAATCATCCAGCATCTTTATGGACATTTGACTTTCACATCATTCACCATTATGAACTTTTCAGTGTGTTTGACCAATTTCATATTCAGCATCTTTATGAACTGTTTTTATTGCATTTGACCATTCAGCATCTTTATGAACACCTTTTCTACATATTTAACCTACGTCCTATGATTCAGCATGCTTATGAACTTTTTTAACTGATGTCAACACCTCTATGAATTCATTTTCAACACCTTTTATCAGTGTCGTGTTATTCAGCTTCTTTATGAACTCCTTTGGCCAGTGTCATATCATTCAACACATCTATATTTATAAACTTGTTTTCGTATCTCAAACATTTTCAGACCCTCTCTCTCTCCATTACATAATAATGAGGTTTGTACTACTCCATTGTATATACCAACCTCATCTTGCGATGAAGTTGAAGAAACTTTTACCATCTTACTTTGTATATCACATCCCTCCCAATTCGTCTTCAGTCCACTTCAAAATAGTACATCAATACTCCCTACTGCAGTCATTCAGACTTGCCAGTGTGAAGGCAAAGAAAAAAAAATCTAAACTATCAAATTTTCTCTATTGCAACACCTATGGGTAAAGTAAAAGGGCCAATTCAATATTTAGCTTTATTATTTATCAGTACAAGAAAATATACAATAAGGTAATCATATAAACCTTAGGCTTATTTCTAGCTACAATAAGATACAAATCACATTATAACCTAATTTGGAATATGACGAGAGAAGGGAGAAAGTTAACATTATCAGAAGATTTTGTGGGACCTATTGCACTGCTTGTCTCTTTTGGGCATTGGGAAGGGTAGTAATTTTTAAAGTTTTATATATACTGTATTTATATGACGGAAGCACAGTGTAGTAATTGGAGTAGACCAAAAACATGTATAGTAGGAACGTTATCTTTCAGTGAAATGAGTGACACAGAAAAGCCACTGTCTGTTGCTTTTATGGGTTTTGTATCTTTTATCTTTTTTAATTTAATGCATTCAATCCGGGTCTCTACGTACTTTGTACTTGGAAGCATCCTGTTGAACAGACATAATTATGTGTTATCACTTATAAAAGACAAAAGGGATGATGAACTACATAATGTTTTCCATTCTGTTCCAAGCTCAAATCGAAGGAACTGGATAAACACAGACACACGAACACACAATATGGAGTGATGTAGGAAACATTGAGAAAAGGGGTTGGAAGGCTTGGAATCCAGGCAGAAGTTATGTCCAGAAGCCTTTGAAATACCATCGTTCAATTTTTATATTAATCACCTTAAAAGTCTACTGGTATCACTTTGAAATCGAGCCAGAATATCAATATACATATTTTAGTGAATATACATATACATTTCTTTATAATTTGTCTACAGTATATACATATCATTTTAATTTACAGATTTCATACCAGATCCATGATAGGACAATGACATATACAGATGGTAAAGCCAGGACAAAACCCCATAAACTGGCACCGAAAAATGGCTCTAGACCAGTGCTAAGTTTTTTTTTATTTTAAAAGTATACTGCTTCAATTTTTTTTGTCTCTGAGTGAAAGCACAAATTTATGAGCATATATTATACTGAGATCGATAAAACTGCACAAGCCTATACACCACGGTAAAGTCAAAGATCGGACATTAATAGGAAAAACCCTAGGTCTAGAATAGACTACTACAGAGTAATAGTAAAATGGAATACCATATTTTGGAGGGAAATGTTGAGAGAGCAAATAGGACAAAAAATAAATTTCTCCGCGCAGTCATGGACATTTAGGGATCATTCTCTTTTATATCACACAATGAAAGTCACTTCTAGCATCTACGTTGGAATGCTTATTGAGAATGCAAACATCTGTTAAACCATTTAAAGAACTTTTAACGCAATCTTTGCGCCCAGTATATACATATACAGCGAGATTCCACTAAGAGATGAAAAGGCACGACACCGTTCAGAACATGATGGCTCTGTCTGTCATCATATCAACCATTGCAGTCACAGCGCCATTTCCAATTAAAATGTACTGTACTAGTTTCTAAAATTGGTTACGGATCAACAAACACCAAAAGGGAATGTACTTTATTCAAACCTCCTCGACAATGGTGGTCACTTAGCCAATCAAATTCCAGAGTTTCTCAGAGTACAGAGACCAAAGTGAACCCACCAACCAGGAGAGAGAGAGAGAGAGAGAGAGAGAGAGAGAGAGAGAGAGAGAGAGAGAGAGATAGAGATTGAGAGAGAGAGAGAGAGAGAGAGAGAGAGAGAGAGAGAGAGAGAGAGAGGTTAACATTAAGGAATGCTACTGGCCGGGAAAAGGGTTCATGTGACAGAGGATGATGGTATGGTCAGAAACCATTAGGTGGTTACTGCCACTGAATAAATACAACTAAGAGGGGTCTCTTGGACAGAGCCCCTTTGCGGTGTCTTTTAATATTTTATTTTTCTCCTTTTGGGGGATGACTAAAAAATAATGAAGAGGTGAAAGACTTTGACTGGGAGCCTTAGTGGTCTGTGCTGCCAGTTAGTCACCTGTCATGGACGTTACTCTGTGTATAGCCTTGGGCCCGGCTCAGGGTGATATGGAAGCACTCTGGTACACTATTGTGAAGTACGGTCTCTATACAAAATAAATTTGCATATGTATACTTGATAAAAATAAAATTCTAAAGTTTATCCACATTCCTAACAAGTTCCTATTAGAAATCTCCAGTACTTATTTTGGCACAATCGTTGCTTACAACCAAGTTAAAATGGCATTTGTTTTCGTCATTCAAGAAAGTAGCGAGAAGAAATTGGCTTTTAGAAGCTCATATGGACAAAGGGTATAAACAGGTGCCAAGTATGGGACAACAAAAACTATCTTCTAGACTAGCAATGACTAACAATGCAAGTGGTGGCAATGTTGAGAGGTCATGCTACCATTACATGAATACCTGACACAAATTGGCATTGAAATGAGAATACCTCAAAATAAAGTTTCATTGCCTGCCTTGGAAATCTAGAAAATACAGAGATTGCACGTTGAGATTAATTTGGACTAGTTAAGTGACAGAATCAGCCACCATGAAAGTTGTACATATATATGTATATATTTATTTTAGTACTTAACCCTCAATAGGAGGAAAATGTTATAAGATTTTATTAAAGAAAAATAATCATGGAAGCTGGTGATGTCACTCATTAAAGGATGGCACGAGGCACAAGGGATCCACTAGTACTAGATGCTCAGAATATGGGTTCTAGTACATTTATGGAAGACAGCGGATTTATCGGCAGAATTCCTGCTTTCCTTTTCATTTTCATCTGCAGTGTTACCAACAGCACCTAAAACTGAAAGTTCCCTAAGTCCATCAAGTTTTATCATAAAACAAGGCAAACTGCACTGTGAAATTGTACACTAAGGAGTCTAAAAACCCTTAATATCATAGAAAATATATTCAACTGAGTAACTTCCACGGAATACTCAACTCCTTGGTAACACTGCATTCCATGCAGAATTCTGACAGCGCTTTCCGATTTAAAATTTGAGTATTTACTATACATAGGTACTGGCAGATGTCGCATGGTTACAACCCGCTTAATTTCACGCCTATCATAACTCGACTACAGAACTAGAAGAGAAAGAGAGAGAGAAAGAAAGACGGAGAGGACTGAGATATGCTGTCCCATACCCTCGACTATTAAAGACCCCTGTTAAAATTTGTCAGAGGAAGTGTAGAAGAAAAAAGTAGTTGGCACATGCGAATTCACATTAATCCTATTCAAAAGTAAATATAATATTTCTTTTTTTTAAATAACAAAGAACACTGCATAGTATGTCCATGTAAATCTAGCAATGTAAGATAGCACATTACTCGACATATTGCACACCAAACATGCAGCCTCTTCCTTAACAATATGTCAAGTATCAGAGAAACTTTTAACTACTGTAATCACCACAAGTTTTGATCATGAACGTTGACATCTCGTTGCATGCCAATGTTTTGATTAGAAATAACTCTTTGAAACAGTTGTTCGTTGTCTTACACGTTTGCATCACTTTAAATGTCACTAGAACTATTATAACTCTTGTGGTTTAGCAACCAATTCCTCTTTAACCAAACAGGACGCTGTCTCTAGAGGCTCAGGAGATGAAGCTAAAGGTGCAGAAGTGGGGGCTTCGTCTGTTGTCGTTTCTAGAGGGGAAACGGCTTTCAAATCAGCTGTTGCAGTAACAATAACGGAAACTCCTTCTCCGTGAGTACTACTTACACCATTCCCACTTTCTGAAGGTGAAGGAACAGGTGTAGATGATTCGGATATTAAAACAGTACCATCTGGGCGGTAGGGTTTGCAGTAAGAATACCGGTGATTCATGTGTTGAGAATAAGAGCCTGAATGGGAAAATCTCTTCAAACATTTTTGACATTGATAAGGTTTCTCCCCAGTGTGTAATCGACTGTGTTCAGTTAAATGGTGCTTATGCTTGAAGGCTTTAGGGCATAGGTCACACTTGAAAGGACGTTGGCCTGGAACAAATTACAAATTCACATCATAAGGACCTTCCGATATGTACTACTTTTGGTAAAATGATGAGTCACAGATTAAGAATTTTTTTAAAAGCTGGTGATACCATAGTTAATAAAACGAAAGCAAGCATGATACAGGCAAAGGATGAGAATTTTTCACAATAAATCTTTCGTGCTCAATAATTATTCTTGAAAAAAGCTTCCTTTTTAACAAATTCAAATTCTTGTATGTACAAAGAACTTCATCCTTCACAAAAAATGCAATAAAACTATTTTCAATTAACAAGGGCAGGTACACTCTCTTATGAACAGCTTCCAACGCAACTAGTAATGCGGTATAACCCATAATGTTGGATGGGAAAAGTTTAGCATCACTGCTTTTTAATTAAACTAAAACTTTGGCTGATATAATAAAATAAATCAAATTAAGCTAAAGTGAGAAATTTAATCCATATTGTCCTTGATAATCTGTTAACACTGAGCTACGGTATAAAAACTATGATGAAACTGACACGTAAACAAAATTCTCATCAAATCTACTACCTTTCCATAAGATCATGACCACAGCTAAAACAATCCACAACAGACTGAACTATGCATAGTCTGACATTCACCTCACCTGAGTGTTCATACTTGTGCCGAGCCAGTGAAGAAGGTTTATTAAAAGACTTGTCACACTGGTCACACTGAAAGCTACCCCCTTCATCTTCACGACGTCTCTTGCGACTTTCATCTCCACTATCATCATCCTGAAAGAAAGGTCCTTATGAACTGCGAGAATTCAAGCAAAAGTCACATGAGGATCTTACAGAGATCAATTAGGAAAAAATTGCCTCTTCTACACTGATGAACAACTTGAGAATTAACTGCTATTTCAAAAATATTAAGCAGGAAAATGCACTATGAATCATAGAAAACACATGCCTAACAGGTCATAAATGTGTAAAGGAAACCTTGCTTACCCTACTTCTTTTATCATTGTGATCCCCATGTTCTGAATAAAGAGAAGGAATCCCTAACTTTGCACCTTGTAGAATTTGTGCTAGCTTGCTTTGTTGCTCAGACACTGAAGATGGAAGAACTGTACTTGCCGGTGCTACACTGGATTCCTTTCCTTCTTTACACTCTGTAAGATTATTATTTAATGAAGTTGGTGTAGGAGTGCGTGATTCTGACTTATATGAAATTGCCAATGACGTTGAGTCCGCATCAGAATCAGAGAGAATGGAGGCAGGCTTAGGAGAAGCTGAGGGCGACGACTTTTTAGTTGACAAATCCAGGGGCTGATCATCATCAAGTTCATCTGCTCTGTCAGCAGGTGCTGGAGAGGTTCTCCCTGGGCCAACAGGATACATTAGGCCTGGGGCTAATAGGGACGGGTAGTATGGAGTGATGCTGAGAGCCCTACTGCTCGCCTGTGAGGTGGGAGTTGGGTAGCAAGTGGGAGCATAGTTAGATGGATAGTTTGAAGCTGTGTAGCTTGAAGGTGAGAACTCAGAGGGATAAGAAGAGTGTGAATATAATGGTGGGGTTGGAGTGACGGAACGTCCCTCACTGCGTTCACGGGCGCGATTGTTTTGGAACCAGACTTGCACTACTCGAACTGGGAAGCCAATCTTTTCAGCGATATTTGAGAGCTCCTCCTTCTTGGGTCTTGGGTTCAATGCATAATGAGAACGGAGAATGACTAGATGTTCTTCTCTGAAGTGTGATCGCACTCTCGCCTTTTTCCCATCATTGGTCATTTCTTCATCATCTATAACATGACCTGAATCAGCATCGCTTTCATCTTCCTTTCCAGTATTCAATCTATTCATTGTAGTATAATGTTGCCGAGACATCAAAAGGGAAGGATGTTGTGGATGGTGCTGTTGTTGCTGGTGTTGCTGACTTTCTGCTATGACATGTAATCGTGCAGCTAGACCTTCAATTAGGCAACCTTTGTAACGCTCACTTGCATGGGTAACTTCTGAAAGTCGAGGGCACTGCCTATAAGCATGAGAAATTGCCTCCAGACGATCTTTTGACATGGCACCACAGAGTTTGCATGTAAGGTCATCAGCGATGGCAGTTGAACTTAGAAGAGAGCCAGAATTGGCACTGGAAATTTTTTCCTCAAACTGTTGCTTGGTTACAGTTGTGTTAACACTCTCCAGCATTCTTTTTAAAGTGGACATACTCTCCCTGTCCCTGCTTGGGAAGCATATTTCTCTCTCTTCCTTTTTACATTCTTCTTGTATAGTTGGGGACTTTTCCTCTTCATCTTCCCTTGTTTCTTCTTTTATTACCAATTCACCAGGTTCGGGATCATCATCAACATCCTCCTGTGCTTCAGCAGAATTCCCCTTTTCATCCAGACCATCGTTTTGGGCTTTGTTTAAAGCTGCTTGGGTCATGGTGAAAGACAGCAAAGTGGGATGAATGTGAGCGGCTAGAATAAGGGGATTCAGTGGATGATAAGGGGGTAGTCCTTGAAGGTTACTCTGAAGACCTTGTGACAGTCCTTGGGGGAAGCCTTGCGGGAGTCCTGATGTTAAGCTGGAGCTGTTCAAGCCACTTGGAGACACAAGTGTAGGTGGAGACATGAGAAGAGAATCTCTGGAGATCGGTCTCGTAGGGGATGAGTATCCTAAGTCAGCAGATGGTGTTGGGGATTTATCCTTTGGCAAAATGGGTAGATACGATGATGGATTGAGGACAGGACGTTTGCTGTTTGTCCCTGGATACTGTGGCGGTGTCCTTGGTAAGAGACCATTTGTAGTCCTGCCACGTCCAAGCTATTGAAGATAAAAATACCATGGAATCTATGTAATAATCAAGGAGACATGATTTTTCGCGTCAAGACTCTGTGAAACAGAATATTCATCTTGACGACAAACCAAGACTTAAAAGTATTTTAAGAAACCTTATCAAGAATATAATTAAATTACACAGTATTTTTTACAGTAATATCAAACTAACAAACTTTATCAAAAAATTTATTCATTTATAATGTTGGCGAAGAAAAGTCCATCCACTCCACTAAGTAAATCAATTACAAATAATTTAGCCTAGCCTCTTAGCAAAAACAAATATCCTGACCAAGCCTTTTAACAAAACCTAATCACCTAGAAAGCATAGACTGATACTGATTTCATGATATCAACAGTTGTACGTACAACAAAGCATGTTTATCAAAATGTTTGGATATTTCTGGTTTAATTTTGTAAACTCTCAAATTGAAATATCAAAATAGCACTGCATTTTTCTTATAAGCAGAACAATAATTCAATCTCTAAGAATGGTAAGAATCTCAGAAGAAAGGGGTGGAAGAAGAATTAAAGAAAACTTAAGCAAGCGAATCCCAACTCCAAAGGTTGTTATTTTCCCCTTAAAACTTAATAATATGTCCTGACAAAGATTCTAAATATGAAAATTCCATTAGTTTTATAAATTACTAAACCAACCTGTACATTTACCGATAAAACTTCATCAAAATGCTCCTTCTACTTGAAAACTTCAAGAGGAAAATAATAAGGGAAAGTTACTACCAATCTCCAAGATTCCGGAAAAAAACTTGAAAAATAAGTGTATAAAATATTTTGAAAAAATATTCGCCTACATTCCATGGTACCTACCAACCAAATTTTATCAGCATGAGAGAAATATAAATTGTTCACCTTTAAATTGACCTGCAACCTTGAAAAATTCTCAAAAGGATAAAAAATGTTTAGGCAAATACACCCCAACCCCCAACCTATAGGATTGTCGAGTACTTCTTTAGAAGAAAATAAAATCTTACTTTTATGTAAACTTCATGACAGGAAAAGAATCTCAAGGTAAAGACAGGAAGTAAAACCTTTATGCACTGAATTCTGAAGATTACAGGAACAATTTACATCCTGACCTTTGCACTGACTTAGCAAATTTTATGTATGCAAATTTATCATTAAGACTTCGAGATTATATTAAGCAATAATACGCCAGATCTATCAGCTATCACCTGGGGAATAACTTACTTCTAAAGGGAATTACAACTGATAAGTGCGTCAGCTAGGATTTGAACCATTGTATGGTTTAGGAACTCAGATAGTCAGTGACTTTTACAACATGGCTATCACAAGAGAGATTTAAGTGTGTGTGTATAAATATATATATATATATATATATATATATAGATATTATATATATATATATATATATATATTATAATATATATAAATAAAACTTATCACATACACAATTGTGCTGAGCAATGGTACAATTACTAGAAGGACCTCATTAAAACTCGATGGTATTTAGCAGTTAGATACCATCCAGGTTGTCCTGGAAAGCTTGAAGCTTTTGTCAGTAAATAACTCCGCTAGATACCAACCACTTTTACAGAGGTCATTAGAGTAATGTGTGTGTGTGTGTGTGTGTGAGATACAGATGATCCCCTATAAATTACCTATCTACAAAATTTCAACGAAAGTACCGAAAAAAAGGGAAGGATACTAAGAATAATATAGTTTGTGACTAAATACCAAACTGCACAACTGAATATTAATTTAGTAGTAAAGATAAAAAATAAGATGAATATCATAAACTTCACCGCAATTTTGGTAAAGTTTGGCTACAATAATAATGATATTGGTTTAATTGAACTGAATTAAATACAGAAGTTAAGACCAAAGGCCAAGCACTTTGACCTACGAGGTTATTCAGCGCTGAAACAGAAATTGACAGTAAAAGGTTTGAAAAGTGTAACAGGAGGAAAACCTCAAAGCAGTTGCAATATGAATCAATTGTTAGATGAGGGTGGAGAGCAAGATAGAAGAGAATGTGAAAGGAGGTAGAGTCCAAGGAACAAAAGGGTTGTAGTCAGGGGCCGAAGGCACAATTCAAAGAACCTTACGTAATGCCTACAGTGCACTGCATGAGGTGTACTGACGGCATTACCTTCCTCCGGGGAATAATGATAATAATATTTATATGAAATGATGGTGAAGATTAATATTATTATAATAATAATAATAATAATAATAATAATAATAATAATAATACTAACCTGGCATTTCTTTGAGGACATATGAGATGAATAAGAACCTGAGTGAGAGAACCTTTTTCCACAATGTTCACACTCAAATGGCTTCTCTCCGCTGTGGATCCTTTTATGTTCCTGGAAATCACAATTCTAAATTAATGAGCGAATCGATCATTCAAAAAGAATGCGTTTTCTTCATAAAATCATGATTCTTTTGAAAAATAATGTAACTGGGCTTTAGATCATAATTTAATATAATATAGATTCTGGAAAATCCATATAACTGAGATTCAATCAAATAAAATTCTAAAGACGCAAGTCATCTCATAAAAATGGATTTAGTTTTGATGTAACTGTTAAAAACCTAATGATGAAACTCTAGATTATGAATGGGTTCACTCCAAGGTAACATGACCGCTCATATTTGGATCCATCCACTCATTATGCTGACAAATGTGCATCTTATTTCAAAGAAAACTGAAACATGGAAGAAAAGAACATAAGAAGGTCCGATAATTTGCAAAAACCTACAAGAAAGGATAAGAATAATTAACCTGAACCCATAATAAAATTTAAAGCTATTTACAACCACAACGCGCTTGCCAATTTCCGACCATTGACGTTTATTTCAAAATAAATAAATAATTAAAATTTCAAGTCCACGGAGTCATTAAATATTCTCAAAGATATTTTCCAGTCTGAAGCTACCAGTGACTCACTTCCCGTTAACATACCATAAATGTAAATATCGAAATCAAAACAGCATTAGTTACTTTTCGCTAAACAGTTATTTGTATATTTCCTCTCTTGATTTAGGAAAAAAAGCATCAAATACTCTTGATATATTACTGGTCAATAATTAACTATCTGATAACTAGTGTTATGTAATTATTATTAACGTAAAATTCATTACAGCTTAGTAAGACGTATTAACACCGAAATGTATTTACACAGACAATATGGGAATGCACCAAGGGTCTCGCAGTTACAAATTGGCTACAACTTTGATAAACGAATTCAAAAATTATGATTAAAAAATCAAAAGTCACATTCTGTTGAAGCGCTTGGCCATGACAAAGTTGAAAAAGTCCTTGCTGCTGAACTAGACTTGCCAACATCTACGTAACTTTATAACAGAATAAAACATTCGGAATGAATGCATTTTTCCTCGGTTCAAAAGAACAGCACTTTCAGTAAACCTTAAGCTCAAGTTTAGTGTGAAGCCTACTGAATACTTTTTATATGTACTTATTTGGCTGCACTATTAGTTTGGCGACATTTTTACATAGGTAACGTGCACACAATTAGTAGACAAAATTCTAGTTGCCATACATTGACATACTGTTCCGCTCTTGATATTTTCCTTAACAAAACCTACATAATTGTAGAGATTTATGGTCTTGAACGTTTTTTCAGCATAAATCTCAACAGTCATTTCTTGCAAATCTGCCGAATTGATCATTGCAATACAAATCTGGGACGGTTTCACTTCAGATCTCTACATTTGCCCAAAATTACCCTCTTGTGGACGTTCATCAATAATTACTTTATGACATTTAGTGCAGCGCATTGTCAATACAGATAATGAACACACGGTTTTCTTACAGATATACTTGGCCAAAATTTCCCTTTTCGTGCGTCTTCTGTCATGAGTGACACTAACAGAGAAAGGCGGAGGAGACCTACCTTGAGGTGGTGTTTGAACTTGAACGCCTTCCCGCACTCATCGCACTTAAAGCGTCTGAGGACGTCGGATTCCTGGTGGGAAATCATGTGGCGTTGTAGACGGTGGATATTGGCAAATTTTTTGTTGCAAACTGAACAAGGCTGTCATGGAAAGAAAATGACATCTTGATTAATTTATAAATGGCGATAGACATCTTGGAATTAAGTTTAGACGGGTAAAGTTTGAATAGAAAGCTGTCATTGGAAAAAAGTGCAAGGAATTCATTTTCAATTAAAAAAATCGGCAAAGGAAAAGTAAAAACGAAGCAAGGCAGCCATGGGAAAGAAAATACACGCAATTTAATTTCTAACTAAAGAATTAAATAGAGGTGCCATGAGAAGAAAATTTGTTTAGATTAATATTGACAATCATCTATGGAAAACAATGATGGATTCTTCTTTTACAAAAATTAGCTTTATAAGTACAACTGCATAGCTAAAAATAATTCAATGAGCTCTTTATTATATAATAAATAAACGAAAACATAAATAAAAAAAATTTTCTTTCATCGGACTAATTAACTACTTGAAGTTCACAAAGAAGAGCCTGATCACATTTATTTCTTCTCGACAAATATTTATAAAATTAACAATAGCGCTAAGTTCTCTAGGACTCAAAGGTGAATTCCCTACGTAGTTGAACCAAAGTTGCATTTCCAGTGAATAATAAGTTGTCAATGATAATACGCTCATTTCCTATGTTTCATTGAAATAATAATGATAATGATAATATACAAGCTTGTCTACCATCCTCTAAATCCGTTTGTATTTGTACACAAAAGAGAAAGTTGCTGAGAACTCACCACACTTGCACCGTTTAAGAACTCGGCGTCGTCTCCCATGGAAGGGTCCGAAGCCGAGGTTATGGCAGACGTTGGGGTCAAGGCGGAGGTGGGCGGGCTCACAGGGGCGTTGGTGGGAGTAACGGCTTCGTCTGAGGGCGTTTGGGGGCTCACACCTTTTTCGCCACTACCGCTCTTATCGCCAGCTGGTGAAATGGACGGGAATAGCGACATTAACATATTATCGGGAGTTTCATGTATGCATGAGTACCAAACATATTTCTCCTCCAGCAGGAACATCTGCAATCTAAAAATGTTATTAAAACAGATTTTAGTGGTATTTATTTTCATGTGTATACTTATTAAACCTGATGTCATTATTTTTACATGTATATATAAACTTAAATTTTGTTTATATGCTGCAGCGGTCTTAAAACAGCGACGGGTTGTAATGGCAAGCTAAAAAAAAAAGTGGACGTTATGGGTTTCTTAACCGAACCTTTCAATAAAAAAAATGACTGAAAAAAGACCATTGATAAAGATACCGTACTTACCATTTGATGATCTCTAAACGCACCGAGTCTTAGCGTTTTTACAGATGACCAGTCAATGCATTTTCATATTATTAAAGCTAATAAATCTGATGCCATCATCTTAGAAGGACGTGGAAGAACGAAACTAAAAGGACTAGTTGGTACCTGACACTGAGCGGAAACACTGCATCCTGAACCAGGAAACAGCCGACGCATCGTTGGTTGGTTATCTGCTGTGTATTTAACGGACGCAACCTTGTGAGGTTATCTCCTCATTCGGCGATAGTTATACCGCACGTTCTGTTGATAGTCAATTTTTACAGCTCAAAACCTACCGGATTCCATAAAAATCTAATTGTCAGTGTCTTTTCCAAGGACGATTTCCGCTCCTTTATGTAAACATTCTATTTGATATTACCGTAACTTTAGTTATATTTACTTAGTTTCTCGATATTTTTATGCACTTTTATTGCAATGTAATTTTTAATACATAGTGAATGGCGTTTCTCTGTGGCAGCAAATTAGGAAGTGATACTGACACACACACACACACACTCGATGGTTTTTGACATTCGCGCGGAACTGTTAGTGTTCTGCCTCATTTAACCACGAAAATCGCATGTAAAGTCTAAACATTCAGCCGCCAAAATCACATGAAAAATTGAAATCAAACTAGTTTCAATCTAAATCCACCGCGACGTTGCCAACGCCCCCCTCCCCCTCCCCGACAAGGTAATGGGCAAACCATATGCCTGGTTTGGTACGTCCTCCCAAGGGTGAAACGTACGTGCCATCCTTCAACGTACCTGGAATTAGCTAGCGCTTATAAAGGTTCCTTTTCCTTTTATCTCTTCGTGCGCGGCAATGCCGTGTCCGTATGAGAATCCGTCTCAACAACTCCTGAAAATACTTTTAATATATGCACTCGGCGACGCACGGTGTACGGGCTGAGTCATCTTTTATTATGAAGCATAATCTTTTCCGGTTACTCTAAGCAAAAGCCATCTACACACGAACGGCTAATCATTTATGAGTTTAGTTTAATTCTTACTTTCTAAAATTTCTTTAAATTATTTCCCCTTGTTTTTTTTTCCATATTTATGACAATAAACCTTTATTCTTGGCCTTCATTTCTCTTCAGAGAATGAACAGATTATTTTACTATAGTCTTTTAATCCTAATAATAATAGACCTTACTTAATATTTCGATATTCCGAACACCATTTATAGCGATTTACGCTATAAATTCCATGACCCTTCCGTGAGCGACAGGATTCCACACAACCTAAAGAAATGCTGATCTCTTGTTTACCTTCCGCGGAGCCCTAACCCCCCTTTACAACACATTTTCTTCACGTAATGAAGTGGGGGGGGGGGGGGGCGTTCTTACTGAGTGCAACGGAACTGCACTAGAAATTCTTTGCAGTGTTCACTAGGTGCAATGCTTTCTGCTTTTACTTTTCAACCTTTCCCTGTGGCCATTTGGAGGTCCGACTTTTTAACGTTAACTTGAACAAATTTCCACGACATTTTAACGTTAACCTCATCACATTTCCAACATCCTAGGTAAAATCTACTTGGAGCGTGCCCCATGAGAGTACATCGTCTCCTTCAACTACATAATTATAATAACTCAATTCTTGCTATCACAATTACTTTCATGTCAACCCTTCGCTGTTGAGCAATACAATTAGTTAGGTCTGTTTCGTCGTTGGCGTTAACACAGCGGCAGATCAGAGTATCTCTCTTTCTCTTCTAGTATGTGGTCCCAGTGGCGCAAGTATAACAAGCGCTCCTGGTTCGCATGGAACCCACGTTCGAACCTCTAGGAATGGCCGAGGAGAGGGACGTTTTGGTATTTTCTTTAAAAATAAAATGACATAATGAACTGAAGGTTAGTCGGCTGTTATGAGTCACATACGAGAGAGAGAGAGAGAGAGAGAGAGAAACGTGATTAATCAGTGATCCGTCAAGAGATACATTACTTCTTAATTTAATTTAAAGAAGAATGGCCTCGACGAGATCATTCTCAACAGTATACAATCATAATAAATTCTCTCGATCCCTTTCTTACTACAACCGTTTTCTTTGGTTGTATAGTATCAAGAATCATTCTGGAAATAACAGCTTCTCGTCAAAACAATGAACTCTTTGGAACAAAAGGGATAGTAAATTGGACATCTAATTATCAACGAAAATAAGATCAGATCTCTAACGCTGTCACTGTCTCCAGTTGCTGACCTCGGCATTTAAGGTTACCGGGCTTGGACGCGTCTCCTGACCCTGACCCCCGCCGGTCGATAACGCTACGGGGCCCGATCGACTTACGAGGGAGAGAGGAACGACTAGGCGTTCGATGCATAGTGAATGGATGGTCATGGTAAGTCGTCATCGGATCGACGAATTGGGATCATCATGAAATCTTTTGAATGGTTTCATCCCGGTGGGATAAGGGTTACTCGTTAGGCCCTCATATCATGACATAAATTTCGACGGAATGAAAGTCAGTGTATATATGTCTGTTTCATTATGTCTATTTTTCCACACCCTATCTGCGATTCACAGATGTTGACTACCAGCTACCCATCTAATTTGCTGGTTAAATCAACAGACGCTTTCCAGATTTTCTAGGAAACGCATCCATCGGCCTTTCCTCGCTTACGCTTGGAGATCAAAGGTGAATTTTTTGCATACTGCCCCCACCCCCCCCCCCCCCCCGCCCCACAGGAAGGTCAGAACACAAAAATGACTGCAAAATTCGAATCTCAAAAAATCCACACAGTCAGTTATTTTTACAAAATGCGTGTACAAGCACTTCCCTAATACATTCTTATCAATTTCAACATTAATGTTCCTATAGGAAATATCAGCGCGGAAAATTGAACGCCAGCTTCCGAAAAAAAAAAAAATGGCGAATTTAAGGGGGTTGGGAGGGGGGACCTGGTTACGTGCGCCCCCCTTTGAAAAATAATACATTGTATTCTTTCATAAATCACTATGAGTAGCATATATATATATATATATATATATATATATATATATATATATATATATATACATATATAAGTATTGATATATAAGTACAGTATATGTGTAATGTTACATATATACATGATAATTCTAAGTGTCCCACGGCCCCCTGAAAACTTTCTTGATCCGCCACTGACACCTTTCAACTCATACATTCGTTTACTTAAAACTATCTCGACCGTGATTGTCATTAGTATGAGCTGGCTGTTGGGTTCAGGAGACGCCAAATCATGATAGAATTATAGAACCTGATACAATAACGCAAACTTGTCCCGATAATGGCTCCGAACTGCATACTACACACACACACACATATACATAATGAATATGTGTGTGTTTTGTAAACAATATTTTATCATATCGCGTCAGCTCTTTTCCACACAATCGTTTAACCTTTAAAGTTTCGGAACTTGCAAACATAAACACTAACCGACAAGGCTGAAAATATCACACATCCCGTAGGAACTTTCCCTCTAAGCCGAGATATTCAAACACACAAAATGAAGAAAAAAACTCTAATCCTAAGTTTCTTTTACGATGCATGGCAGCAAGACCAGAAAGTTATGGGTCATTGCATTAAAGGGGAAATGTCCCTGTTTCCCAGCCAGAAGGTGTAGAGGTGCGTATGAGCAAAGGAAACAGCACTGAGAAAGGGATTCTCAATGGAAACTTAAAGCGGGGGAGGGTAGACGCGCTTCTCCCTCTCGTTAAAAGCGACGAGAATCACGTACCTCTACATTTAACCAGGGTAACGGTACGTGGGAAATAATAAAAACGAATATCCAACAACGACAATTCCAAATGCTTTTACCTCATGCTATATATATATATATATATATATATATATATATATATATATATATATATATATATATATATATATATATATATATATATATATATATATATATATATATATATACACATATTTGCGAATACTACTGGAAAAAGATAGGCAGAAATCCAAGCGCTCTCGTCTTTACTATGTCTTAGTAAAGACGATAGCGCTTGGATTTTTTCCTATCATTTTCCTGTGGTATTGCTTATTTAATGAAGTTACGTGCACCTACTGTGATTTTCAAGCATATATATATATATATATATATATATATATATATATATATATGATATGAATAATTATCACATCGAACCGTGATTCATTTATATATCATTCGAGCTACAAATGTCCTTTAATATCTAAATTCGCGAATTTAGATATTAAAGGACATTTGTAGCTCGAATGATATATATATATATATATATATATATATATATATATATATATATATATATATATATATATATATATATATTTAAATGATATATATATATATATATATATATATAATATATATATATATATATATATATATATCATATATATATATATAATATATATATATGATATATATATATATATATATATATATATATATATATATATACTTAATATATAGATATATATATAGACTATATATATATATAATATAATTTTACTGCCAAAATAAGAACTAATATTCTGGGGCAAAGATAAGTCAACCAAAATTAAACTGGAGGAGAGATGACAAATAAAAGAGGCAAGGGGGGGGGGGGGGGAAGAGGCCAGAATGGGGGCCTTCCCTAGGAAAAGCGGGCCCACTCTAAAGTGGTGGTGATGCTGGGACGGTATTCCTCAGGATAGGGTCTGGGGATACCAAAACGCTGAAGAAATTTTTCTTTCGTTTCGTTTCTAACTCAAGAGAAGCGCTATAAGGTGGGCAAAACAAACTCTTCTCTTGAAAGGAGGCATCCAGTTCAAAACATCAGCTTTCACCAAATGCGCTGCATTGACGATTCCATTCCTTAATGTAACAGCATCTTAAGCTATTATTGATGAGTTACCATCAACTCGTACAAAGAGGAAAGACTGGCAACGGTGGGTCTAAGCTTCCAGCGCAGAGGAGGAGGGGAGGGGCAAGAGGGAGAATGAGGTTCGAAGGAGGGGCTACGGGGAAGGGGAGGAGCCAACGAGAGAGAGAGAGAGAGAGAGAGAGAAGAGAGAGAGAGAGAGAGAGAGAGAGAGAGTAACCACGTAGGAATGGGGGGTTGGGGGGTTAAAGGGAGGGGAAGGGGATTGATAATAGCACACGTGCACCTACCAGTCCTCACTCGGCCAAACTACGAATTTGCAATGCCTCCCAAAACGATGGGACAAAGGACAACTCGATTACAGTTGTTCAACGAGAGTGCGTCAGGAAGAATCGTGACTTAAAAAACTGCTTTTTGCAAAATTCTCAGTAAGAACAAAATGGATATAGATATTGCCAACATATAATTATTTTTCCGGCTATTATACAAGCAGCTACGCAATTTGCAATTTAGTCAGTTTACACCTAAGGAGCAACATAGGTCAAATAATTTGGTGTATTTTGCAAAAATGACTGATCCCAACTGCACGGAATCACTTTATAGCTATACAATCTACTGCCGAACTGACAGACTCCTCCCAACCTGCGTCATGAAACAAGAGCTGTTGTTTGGTTTCTGATGTTTTAAGAGACCAACAACGCCTATGTTAACGTTTCTTTGCAACAAGCCTAAACCATTTCTTTAGTAAAATATGCAATGCACATCATATAGCAAGTAAATATAAAATCACGTGCTTACATGTACCTGCCTTTTTCAGCTTTCTACATACAAAATAGACGGAAAATTTTACTAAACGTTAACAATCTTACAGACGATTTTATTATTTGCTGCAATAGTAAGTGAGGGGTTAACACTTATGTAACAATTAATGAAGTTTTCCCAGGACGGATTTAGTGATGAATAATTGTGAATGAAAAACCATCCATTTTGAATCCATTTAGTCGCACCTTAATAATAACGTTTACATTTTTCTTACAATGTGAACGAAAAGTGAAGGTGGAAGAATTTATATGAATTCTGGTCAATGACATCAGTGTGACAATACCTAGTTTTAATGGACTGCTGAAATAAACTGTAGGATATGCAATGTATGGCAGGAAAAGGAAATAAAAATATTACGATAACAAATGTGTAAGTAATTTTTACCCAAACTGGTAACAGTGCCAGCAGGCAAATAGCTTGTAAACTGAAATATATAAAAAGCTCATTTAATCATCTATCTCACTACTGTAGTTTCAATATTATATCAACCATTTCCCTATATATCAGGTAGTAAATAAGTCATATATGATATACCTAATTAAGTTTATATCTTATTCGGAAAGTATTCTCGCAACTGTGAGTCACCCTTATTTCATTATATTACTTATGCATCAAGAAAGCTATTTATTTGCATATGAAAACAAAATTATATTTTTATTGTAGAGAGCTGTAAACACACACACACACACACACATACATACATACATACATATATATATATTAAATACTCGTGCCGCAAGGGTTAGGCAGGGTATAATTTTTATGATGATGGCATAAAGTAAGTTATACAATATTTAGGTTTTATTTACCTCCAAGTAAAACATTATTAGAACTCGTACATACATACATTTATACATACATACATACACACACACACACACACACACACACACACATATATATATATATATATATATATATATATATATATATATATAAATAAACTCGAAAGTAGTACCTACAGTAAAATACAATCACGCAAGTGATCAATGTTTGATAATATAATTCAGGTGTTTGTTTGCACAGTTAACTACACCTTTAGATCAGCAAAATGGACTAAAACAACAGAAGATACTGTATTCTTGTAACTTGCCAGTGGCCAACGTTGGTCGGAAGGTGAGCTTGTACCCTCATGGCTTGAAGTCAATACTTCGTGAGCGCGACAACACACATACTCACAAACACACACACACCCCTGAGGGGAATAAGCTACACAATGCGTAAGGACGCGGTCAAATGTGGCATGAGAGTCCCTTAGATTGTTTTACCTACAACTGCTGTAGGATAATACTTGCAATGATAATAAAAATAGATAGTCTAACAGGTGGTTAGCTCTAGGTACGATATCCGTCACGGAGTAGGTCGATCATTTTTAAATGTGACCGGTCGGTGATTCGTAGTAACAAATTAAGGCAAGTTCATGTTCAATAACCATCCATAAATAAGAGGCCAATATCGTACAACCTGGCCTATACACTAGACCACTTATTTACTGAAGATTATCCTTGTATAAAACTGGAAATGGCCTATGTCTATCAGACGGCTGCTATAACCAACCGTTAATGTACGAGTAATAAAAATGTACACGATATTCCCTTATTCTACAGACTGATGTAGAGCATAAGGGAATGAGATACATATCTATATAACATTTTCTCGGAAATTATAGGTACATAGACAGTAATAGGCTAGCTACCGCTGAATGAAAATCGACGAATTTTACACACTTGCAACATTCAGAGATCTTGCAAGGCCACAGAGAAAAACATTTATATAAACTGGCTTCATGTTGTTAACAAAGAAATATTTAGGGGACAATTAGGTACTCAACACAGATGTAAACATTGCACCATGAAACCGGCAATCTGCGCATGGTACTACTGAAATAAGTAAACCATGCCAATATCCCCTCGAATCAAATGACACCCAAGCAAATAAATCTAAAGTACTTACACAGATAACTGAATACACCAGCGATGTTCCAAAGCCTGATTGAGTCAGTGTATGGTGAAGGAGCGTACATAGTACTAACACCAGCCATGGTTTTTCAAACACCTTCCTTCCTTCCACCTGTCTTCTACAACCACATCTCCCACTCAACACTATCTGAAGACACGGTGACGAAGGCGACAGTGATTGCACATCAGAGGCACCAGTTTTTCAACAGATTTCAGCCCGGATAATAACAAAGTCCCAATGCCGCCGAAGAGACCGTCAGAATCCTTAATATAATTCAAGTCCTGAACTGTAGGGGACCGGAAGTTCGAATATGAATTTTCCGAAATATCACGTGTCGCCAACTAGAAAACGTAGGCTACACCAGTCTTCATCCAATTTCAAGGTTGAATTTTGAAAAGTCCGTCTACTCCAACAAAATGTTTCGTCTTCGGTTGGTACAATGGCACTGATATTCGATATTTTGGAATGTGAAACAATTTGGGGCACAATTTCGGTGTCTAACTACTGCGTTGCTTCTTCGTCAGGTTTCGTTGTCAATCAGGTGTCAACACTCCAGATTTCCATTGATCAATGCTATTATATTATTTTCATCACAGTCACAAGCGTCTAGGCTATGTAAAAATTCCTCTTAGTCGTAAGTGTGGAGATTAGAGTGTAAAGTATTTCGCCGGCTCACTTGATAAAAAAAACCTTTAATAATTTGTAATCTACACTTATAATTGTAGCACACGTAGTAAAGTTAGTGACTAAAACGGTAGCACCTTGAGTTTCAGATGAGGAGCGCGAAAATTGACATGTTTTCGAAGTCGCGTCTCCTACATGACTGAGGGGAGCTAGTGAGCGCCTCAGGTAGGGGACGCTACATTCATCCTCATTGGCTCCACAGCTTCCGTTGCCACGCCTACTCAGCTGAAACGGTGCAATATACCACCATAAAAACAATAATATATCCCCAATTTGGTGTTGATTGAACGTTAATTGATACATTTCCATTAGTAAAATGACAAGAATTTACACGAAGATTGTATTGGCCATCTCAGTTTCTTATAAAATCTCAGAAATTAAGAACTCAAAAGCTTTGGTAAGCGAGATGAATCACTAAGCAGAGGAGAAATCACCTAGCATAGTATGAGGATGCTCAGTGTTACGCGAGTTGTCCCTCTTTGCAGATGTCTCTCTGGAGGATGTGGTGGGCGAAGCCCTACCGTGAATGATACATTGCATGATGGTTCCTCGTAACCTTTTAACAATACTCTGAAATATAATTGTGTACGAGTTTCTCTAGCTTTCTCGTTAGCGTTCTGAACATGGAACTTTTTATTTTGTAATGTATTTATCTATTTAGAAAAACTGTGAATTTATGGACAACCTCAGATTTAAGTAATCAATAAAAGATATCAGATCTTTAAGGAAAAAATCACTGGGTTTAAGTTAAATTATATTTGTTTATGTGTTTATTTTTGGAAACAAAAGAAAGAAAGACGAGGTTATAACATCCTTTTACTGAAAAAGAATCTGCTTCAAATTCTGTCTGAAATCTAGATTGCAACCACTACGTCTTTACAACATAAACAATATTTTTAAAGCAGACATGAAACATCATCAACTTACGTTACTGTGTACTAGTTAAGCTCTATTTTTAAAGCGGTTGACGTATTTACATCAGATAGTTTCAATACTAAAGCAAAATTATATTCGAATCATTCACAATGTTAAATTCCAACCACCGACGTAACCGACCCAAAAATTGACAATAACGACATCAACAGCAACCACTGTCAGTTGTAGGAGTACGCAGAGCTGCCCGCTGTACGATACCCTCTCAATCTGTCCATTGCTTCAAATTGCGTATTTATCACTATCCACAAATAAACTTTAATTTTGGAATATGTAAAGGCAAAAATTACTTGCATATATCACGAAGAAAAAAAAAACGTTATAATTTAGCATCGTACATCAAACCAAAGGAAGCGAAAG
>NC_061108.1:55602514-55607514 GCF_015104395.2 Macrobrachium nipponense | reverse complement strand
CGATGGTCAGAAACTGAGTACCGTAAGTGTTCAGATACTGCCTCTATTCTTGGTTATCATTGTTGCATGCTTCTTTCATGAGATCGCAACGCAATTTTATTTGTGTGTGTTTTTTTTTCTTTCTCTCATACGTGTTCAACTGTTGGGGCTTTGGGTGTCGGTCTGCACTTAATCTCTGTATGGTAACTGAAGGCTAGAAGCGATCAAGCTAAAATGATGTACTTGCGATTTTTTGCCGTCATAGTTCGTACATGCGAGTCAGTACTTGTCGGGGAGAAGGGGGAAATGGGGGGTTGTGGGGGGGGGGGGGGGGTGAAACGGGGGACCTGGTGTGCGGGAGGCTGAGAAATTTCTCTCTCTCGTCTCTCTCCTCTTCTCTCTCTCTCTCCTCTCTCTCTCTCTCATCTTAGCCTCGTTTTCTTTGCTTGGGTCGTTTATGCATTTTCTTTTTCGAGGGCGAACTAATGATTTTTTTTTTTTTTTTTTTTTTTTTTGTAGGATAGGCCTTCGAGAATATCGCCTACGCATGCATAGCAAATGCATTTTTTTCCTCTTCGTGGAGTTGTGAATTACGTATGAATTTGTTGTAGAAACTAGGGTTATATGACAGCTTGTTTTGTGGGAATCTTTTTGTCTGTTTTTTTTTTTATTGAGTTTTTTCCGAGTGGGATATATATATATATATATATATATATATATATATATATATATATATATATATATATATATATATATATATGTGTGTGTGTGTGTGTGTGTATGTGTGTATATATATATATTTATATATATATATATATATGTATATATATATATATATATATATATATATATATATATATATATATATATATATATATATATTGGTGTTTGGAGTTTCTTTTGTTTTTGAAGCTAAACATTTTGTACATGTGATCAGCCAAGGGGGAATTGAATCATGCCTTTGAGGAAGTACAAAGTTTTAGCAAAGTGGTTGAAGGAAAAGAAGGCTAGACTTAGGGTGGAGGTCCGTTCCGTTTCAGGAGATCGTGGACGTTGTAATGCCCCAATTAGTGCACCAGACTTTTATTGAGATTGTTAATAGTTTTTTTAATGTTAACGAAATTACAGATGACAGAGAGGCTTTTAAATTAGCTGAGTCTCTGTTGGATTTTAGGAATGGGGACTTGAATCTTCGTTGTCAGAGTCATCGTTTTGCCAGTTGTAGATCTTGGTCAGATCTTCAAGAATTTCTTAGGGTAGCTTATGGGTCTGAAGAGTGCGGAGGTTTAGTCTGCAGTTTAAGGGGATTTTATAAAACCAGGGGTAGTCAGCTGTCTTTGGCTGATTTTAGTTCTCAACTTTGCGTAGCCACAAGTGATTGAGTAGAGACGTTGAGAAGGTCTGAATGGGTAAATAATGAAGGTATTTCCTAGGATGAGTTTCAGATATTTTTATGTCGGTCTGAGTTGGCACATGGGCGAATTAACAGTTGTGTTAAGAACACAGACTGCATCTGACAATGTGTTAAATTTTTCCCAGGTACTTGAGAATACGCCGAAATGTCCACCAATGATTAGCACTTTGTCTGAGGGAGTAACTTCTTCTGATGTGGTACCGAAAGGGGATTCCACTTTTGCTTCTAGAAGCTCTCATAGAGAGCATAACATTGCTTGGAGTGGCCCTGTGGCCAGAGTTAATAGTGATAGGAAGTTTGTGGATCGAGTGCTACCGTTCAATTGTTTTAATTAACATAGGATAGGGCATACTAAGAAGTTCTGCACGGTTAAATATGATAATAGTTATAAATGTTCTAAACATTATTGACTGTCTTGTCCGTTTCTTAAATGGAATAGTGTTCATCCTGCATTTCAGGGTTTTTATAACTCGAGTGAGATAGCTCATGAAGGGGAGTATTTGGGGGAAGGTCGGTCAGTCAGAGACCTAAAATGTTCCTGTCATGTAGCTTTGTTGAAGGACGGAATTGAACCGAAATCTGTGGTTAGAGGGACAGCGTTCAATTCAGTTGTGTATATGTTCATTGACGCCGGAGTGTAAGTTAACTTGATGAATTATGACTTTTATTGGTTGTTTTCTCAGCAGCCGCTGAAGCCTACCAGGGAAAGAATCTCAGATGTGCAAGTGCACAGTCTGAATATTTTGGGCTCTGCAGAGATTTTTTTTTCTCTTGGGGAAAGAGATTGGTTGAACCAGTGTTGGTGATTAAAGGTGCTGCTTTGGGGAAAAGAAATTTATTGGGTCACCCTGCATGTCGGCGTAATAGCATTTCTATGAATACTGGGGTTGGGGCTATAACAGTCGGGGTCCCTGGGGTATTTGTCCCTCGTGTGAATGTTGAGGAATTGAGGGATGTTAATAATAATAAAGGTAATACTGACGTTAATGCAGGTAATGTTCATGTTAAATTTTATTCTGGGGTGAATGAACAGTCCCGAAATGGCAATCTGCCTGATAGCCAGTTGAATACTTATATATGCAAAGCAATTATAGTTGATAATGTTATTTTAGAGCCAGGTATGGCTGCTCTAGTAAAAGTCCAGTTAAAAGGCGCCTCACAGCCTAATCAAGTGTGCCTTGTGGAAGGTAGCAAACAGCTTAGGGGGATCGTCAATGAGGTTTCTGTTAATGATGTGTCTTCAGGTGTCACGTGGGTAGAACTATTGAACTGTAATGACACAGTTAGGAAGTATCAGAAAAATACACATCTCCTAGATTTTGAAAAATGGATTGATGATGCCAAATCTGTTGCTGTTGTAGGAGAGCAAAATGAATATTCTGAGGCAGAGATGCAAGCTAGGAGGCAGGTTTTAAAAGATCTTTTAGCTAATGGGGGTTATAAGGAATATGTAGGGCAATTAGGCGAGGTTTTGGTAGATTTTGTAGATATTGTTGTATTAGAAGGGGATAAGTTAGGATTAACTAGTGTGTTAGAACACAAGGTCCATTTAGAAGAGAAGACAAAGCCTATTCACATACTGGCTTATAGGATCCCATATAGAATTAGGGAACAAGTAGAGCAGGAAGTTAATAAATGGGCGGACGAAGGTATTATTATGCCCATTTCGTTACCTTTTAATTTTCCCATACTAGCGGTGCCTAAGAAAGATGATTCTGTACGGGTCTGTGTAGACTTTCGTAAATTGAATGAAAAGACTATTCATGACAGATATCCGGTCGCTTGTATGCCAGACCTGTTTGTTGAGATGGGGGTCGGAACATATGCTCTTCAATAGACCTGATGCAGGGGTTCTTGCAGGTTCCTCTTAATGAGGAGTGTCGAAAATTTACCACATTCTCATTGCCGAAGGGTTATTTCGAGTTTATGCAGCTGCCTTATGGCTTGTCAGGTAGTCCTGTGACTTTTACACGGTTAGTGAAGACAGTTTTGCATGGGTTGTTGGGGAAGTCCGTTTTTGTATACATGGATGACATATTGATTGCTACAGACTCCATAGAGGAACATTTTAGATGTGCTGAGAGAAGTTCTTAGAAGACTTAGATTGGATGGCCTTAAGGTCCAGATGTCCAAATGAGACTCTTTGAAGAAACGGATAGTTTATTTCAGGCATGTCATTTGTAAGGAGGGTGTTAGGGTTAATGATGATAAAGTTAGGGCTATTGTAGATTTTCCCGTACCTAAAACTGAGAAGCAAGTCCATTCCGTCATCTAGAAGACTGGCTTCTTCAGGTGTTTCGTGAAGGGTTTTTCTATTTTGTCAGCTCCCTTAACAGATGCTTTAAGGGACAATGTACAGTTTGCATGGGGTGAAACTCAGCAGTTAGCTTTTCAGAATATTAAAGATGCTTTCGTAAATTCCCCTGTATTGAAGTTCCCAGATTTTAGTTGACCACATCCTGATGTTGAGGGAAGGCTTAATGTTGTTGCGGATGCACTTAGCAGGAGTTTTTATGAGGACAATTCTCTGGTTAGTTGTAAAACTGGCAATTCCATGGAATCAGATATTAGTTTAATAGAGCAGAAACAAGATGAAAATGAGGGTCTAGCTGACGCTAAAGATTTACTTAGAGGAGAATTAGTTAGGAAATGTTATAAATTGCCTTTTGCAGTGTTAAAATTACAGGGTAATTTGTTAGTTAGAAAGGTTAAATATAAGCTGCGAAGCAGTAATGATAAAGGGGATATAACTTAGATTGTGGTCCCAAAGAGTTTGATTCCTACTATCCTCAGGATTGTTTATTGTGAATTTGGTAGTCCACATTTGAGGACTGAGAGGACGTATCATGAGATACACATGAAATATTTCTGGAAGAATATGGCTTCTTCTGTTGATGATTTTGTTAGGTCTTGTGCTGTGTGTAATGCTTGTAAACCAGCGAAGATTACTTCCTGTACCGTCAAAACTGTATCAGAGGTTACTAGGTTTGTTGAGAATTTTCCTTCGAGAAACAAGACAGGGGAAGAAGTGGCTATTAATATCTTTTAGAGTTGCATCTGCTGTTACGGAGTCCCGGAGGTTCTGAACTGATAATGGGCAGGAATTTGTTAATAAGATTTTAGAATGCTTTGCAGAGGTTATGGAGAAAAAAAGTGACCATTATTCTGTATAGACCAGAAGCTAATGGGCTGTGTGAAAGAGCCAACAGGAACATTTTAGAAGCATTATGGGTCACTATAGGGGATAATGATGTAGATTGGGATCGGTATATATCGTATGTCCGGCTGAGCATTAATATAATGGTTAGTAATACAATAGGTATGTCTCTGAAAGAAGCATTGTTTTGGTTATCCAGCACGAGGCGTGTTTGATTTATTGTCCATTCCAGCTAGTTGTAATGATTTGGTTGAGTCCAAGACTCAAGAAATGGTTAATGGAAGTAATTCAAAGGAAGGTAATATTAATATTGCTGTTGGTGATAGTCTTCTTGAAAATTAACGACTGTAACCAACTAAATTATAAACTAGGTTCTAAGTTTGAGGGTCTATTTTGGGTTGTTGAAATTAAGACAGGGAATAGATTTGTTATGTTAGACAAGAATACAGG
>NC_061108.1:55572514-55595014 GCF_015104395.2 Macrobrachium nipponense | reverse complement strand
GTTTCTATGTTTCTACTTAAGCAAAACACACCAAGTGACGTCTCCCTATTTATAACTGCACTGTACACGAATTTGCTATACAATTTCATCATTTGTATGTGAGTTTTACTGTATTTCTACGGATACAGACTTCTGCTTCAAACTCCTGATTAATGAGTGAAGATAGGCTAAAATCTTTGTTTCCTTTCTTTTTATTCTGTTGAATCTGAGAGGGCCGACCTTATTTTATAGTTCTTCTAACGAAGCAACTGAGTAGCCTACTTCTTTTCAACGAATACATTTTGAATGACCGAAACATTCCTAAATAGGCGGTGACTCCTGACAAGAAAATGCGTGAGGAAGAGGATGGATAAGATGAGTCACCCAACCTTCCTGCGAGTCATCCTGGGTTTGTTGTAATCTGTGCTACCTATTCACGCCCGTTTACCCCCATTGAGGGCAGACGCATGCGGGCTCGGAAGGAAGGAAGGACAGGATCGAAAGAGCAGGAAGGGGGAAGGGCGCGGGTACTCTGAGGCAGAGCTGATGAATTGGAAGCTTTGTGCACGCATGAAATTAAGAGCTGAACACAGATCCAAGAAAAAGATTCTGACGTCACTTATATTAAACGAAGACCGACCCTGGTTGAGTGATGCATGGTTAATGGAAGAACATTTTATGATGACCGAGGGAAATAAAGGTTCAACTAAAGGAGACAGTTGAAGAGGCAATGATCTAGAATAACTACTGAAAATAAGACGCTGATGAATTCGTTGCGTTAGAACGCATGTTTTTGTTGTTCAATCAGCAACGAAACACTGATTGTCATCTTCAAAAATACATTGTCAAAGATATTCAGAGACTTGCAGTATCCACACTAATGTTATGCACTGTCATGTGAAATAAAACCACGGGGCCTAAACCCGTCTGCTCGAACTGCAATGAATGAAATATTTCTTCCGGATTAACTTCCCTTGGTTTTTAAGTCTTCCGTCACAATCAAACCGCACACCCGAAGAACTACACAAAGTGTGATCAGTCTCAGGAACTGAGAATATCGATGTTCTCAAGGTTGTAAAACTGTGTTCAGACTGGCTGTCGTCAAGCATGGGCTAGACTCGCTCACCTCAAGTCTCTATGATTATACAGAATTACCATTCAGAATTCCGAGTTAAATTAGCTACACTTTACGTTTCTGTACAGAGATCAATTCGATATTGAGCGTCGGAATTTAGATAGTTAGCCAACAATTATGTACGTTTTTATCTTTTAGGAATGGACTTATTTGGTTTCCCCAAGAAACGTAAGCATTCAATGTATGTATGCATATATGTACTATATTCAGGCTCTTTTATTGTATATATATATATATATATATATATATATATATATATAAATGAAGCTGTTTGCTTTTCCCAGTAAACCCGCACATCCAAAGAATTCTCATTTAATCAAACTTAATGTGTATTTAATCTTTACATACATGTATACTGGGTGTTTCGAAATTAGAGCCCCTCCCCTCCACAGAACAAATGGTCAGTTATGAAGTTCTCTGCTATAGCCTATCTCCAAGTTACATTATCTTAAGTTTATATTAAGCTATTTTTCATTTTACATTTCTTGTATTTTCAGACTGAATGATGGAGTTAGATACCGCCATGGCTAACGACTCTGAGGAAATCAGATGGATTGATGTGGGACTGAGAGAAGCCAGGGATGCTGGCACATCCTTCATTTCGTGTTCCTGGATAGCTAAATACACGAAAAGAGATGAATCCTTTGTTAAAAGTAACTGGAACAAAAATCCATATAACTGTCACCACGAAAAGAGTGAGAATCTTGGAAGGCCTGAAGTCCTTTCTCAGGAGCCAAAAGACATCATAGCTGAGGCAGTTGGTAGACAAAGAAAGTTTTTACAGGAATTGGCGCTTGAACTAGAAACAAAAAGGGGAAAGAAGAGAAGTTATAGTGCTGTGTATCGTGAGTTAAAAAAAAATCTGGTATCAAGCCATTTCATGTTATCAGCAAGTCCAACATAACTCAGCAACAGAGAGAAGACCGTGCAGGGTTTTGTGGTTCAATTCTTAAAGACTTGGTTGAAGCTGATTTTCTCCATGTTGCTGCATCAGATGAATTCTTCATTTACTCAGTCAGGAAGCCAAATCATTTGGGCTGCAAAGTTGGATGATATCAGAGAACTGCGCTTACCGGTGGAGTATTTCCTTTCCTCAAAGATCCTGAAAATGTGTTATCTGTTAAAGAAGTCACATTTTTGCATGATAAGGCACCATGTTTCAAGGCTCTTCAGACACAGGAGCTGCTTCGAAACAGTGGTATCGATTTCTTCTCATCAAGTGAATTTCCAGGTGGCTCCTCTGACCTTAATGTGTGAAAACATTGGTAGTATCTTAAAAATTCATGTTGAAGTGCGCACAGTGAACTGTGATGGTATACCAAGGCTCCGACGACCTGCGAAGAGAGGTAACCGAAGTGCTCAGCGAAATGGAGTTTGAGTCTCAGCTTTTTTACGATTTGCTGAAATCATACCCATCAAAAATGCAGCTGTAGTACAAGCAGATGGAGGCCACACAAAATATTAAATACTCAGAGAGAAACTTAAATAAACTCCTGTTTTGAATTACTTTTGTTTATGTCCATATCAATTTTAGTTTATGCTGTAGAAGGGGGGGGGGTGTCTCTAATTTCTAAACACCCTGTATATCGATAGGTATTGGTGTGTGTGTGTGTGTAAATACATGTAAGATTCAATGAGCGTATATTGTTTTAGCATAAAGAACCTCACACTCAAATACACAAGTATATATATATATATATATATATATATATATATATATATATATATATATACATATAGTGTGCATATTAAAATATGCATGTGTACTCGAATTTGGTTCGAATTAACAATTACTATTACTATTTTATTATTATCATCAATGTTGTTACAACGAGAACCAAAAGGGAAAGACGACTGTGTGGTCAAATACTCAGGGAGCTATGAAAAAGGCGGGAGGGCCTTGAACATTTAATTTAGAAGTATTAAGATCTCAATGACTTCAATGTTATGGTCGCTACATAATTCATTGTCAATTGGGGATTTCAATTTTCCGTTAGAGTTGCAAAATTAAGCGTCTGTACTGTTTTTCTGTACTATGTGAAATGATTAGAAAAGAATCCCTGTCGCAGTTAAAGTAAAGAATAGGAAATAAAAAAAAAGTTTTCACGTTATTAGTCACAGTGGCAAAGTCATACTCGCAAAGTGAGAGTTTTCATTGTGTCCGTTATAAGAGTGTATCTTTTCAAATATTAGTAATTTGTAGCTTTAATTCTGTATTCTATAAATTGATTAAGAGGGAATTCACCTTTTGCAGCTAATCCAAGAGATAGATAACTAAATGAAAGATGGGAAGAATCACTCATGAGATGCTACATTAGTGACTGAAAAGAAAACATACATTTTTGTTTTTTGAAGGAGCGCGGATGTGCTGGACTGGATACTTCACAGCGACCGTTACCTAAAGGGAGTGGAAAGGTGGGTGGGAACCTAAGGAGAGAGAGAGAGAGAGAGAGAGAGAGAGAGAGAACGGGGTCCAGGGCGGAAGAAGAGCTATAGCTACTTTGGTGGGGAAGATGAATAACCTATACTATGTACTGATTTATGCCTGCGTTTCACACACACACACACACATAGACACACACAACCACACGCACACCACACACACACACATATATATATATATATATATATATATATATATATATATATATATATATATACGTATCTATATGTGCATTAGATGAAACCCTGGTATTCTGAACGGCTGTAATAAGAAGGGAACAAAGTTTACTTGATCATCCTTTGTTTGTGTATATTAACCTTTAAAAGCCATTTCTTTTCAAATGTCTTCTATGTAATGAATGCCAATAAACCGAGTTTCACTTCCTCCTCCCTATGTGTACGTGAAATACATAAAGAGAGTCTGTTTCTAGTCTTTCTCATGAATCAGAGAATGTCTTCGAGTTCACTCTATTTGTGAATAAAAAATGTCAAGTAATCTGAGATGAAGGTGATTTACAATGATAAAGGAGGACTTTGAATCTCTTGAGTTCTTATATTCAATCGAAGAGGCATATCACAAACAGTACAATAAAAAAAATCACACCTAACAGTTTATTGTATGAATTCCTACAAGTGCTGCTGAAATCAGTAAACGAAAAGAACTGCATTGCTGTTTAAATATACTGAAAGGCTTAATTACATAAATCCAGAGGAAGCATGCCCCTGAAGTCCTGCTTAATTATGTCTTGTAGTCAGTTTGGGCTTAGATTTCAACCTTTCAGCATTACTCTGATAAGCAACAATTAAGATTTACGCTTTTCCTGGTTTCCTAAATGGACAACATCTGGTAAAGGAAGGGATGAGCAATACGGTATTAAGTTCTTTATTTGCAAAAAGGATATAGCGATCCACATCTCAGTAACACCTATCCATCGCTGACATTGTATGTAAAGCACCATATCTGCTGATGATATGAGAGTTTCTTCATCTTACTAATGTAAAGTATTTCCCTTATTATATTTTCATGCAGTATTTGTGTATGGCCATTAGCCGAATTAACGTCGCAGGAACGGGAACGTAGACAGAGGCGACGGCGCAAAACGACAGCAGTCAGCGGTACTGGACAGCTGAAACTTATTCTCACAACAATCATACGGCCATCTTCTCTCCCCTCCCCATCGAGCATTCTTACCGCACTGCCTTTACCAAACCCTTTGCGTCGTTTTCTTAAACGTTCGTTCGCTTTGGTGTCTTCCTCCACCGGCCACCCTGAGAAGGACTTACTCGAATAGCACACTGTAGCCTTTCAGCAGTATGATCATTTGACCTCTTCGGAAACGAAGCCTTTCCATGGCGAAAACGATGAGCCAGGGTTTGAATAGAACTGGACGGGTGCAGATGATTTCGACCGATATATTATGTAACGCGAGGGAAATCCGAGCCAGGGCATTCGTTCATTATGGCAGCGACCAGGTCGTGTCGAATGGTACTTTGTTTAAATCGTAGCAGTTGTAATGACGGATGTTATCGATTGAAAAAGTTATCGATTGTTAAAGAGAAGATAGAGCAGTTGTAGTAGAGTAGACCACGTCGACTGAGTTCTGATGACGTTATTCAGTAACTCGATTTAATGAATGCATAATGAATTTCTGCTGAAGTTCCATACAGCTAGAATTACGGCAGAGAGCCCGATCGATCCCACGGGAATGGACGAGCGACGTGGGCGAGTTCCCTGATTAATCCATTGCGCTTCTGTTGATCCTAGAATGGATCATAATACCTAGTGGTTAGTCGACTGAGGAGGGTCACAACTAGAAACTACAACGTCAGCCATTAAGAAAGACGTGCTGAGAAATTTATTGGTGACTCTCTTGGGCAACGGCCTGAAAGAAGAAAGGCTCAACGAATATTAATCAGATTTTAACCTTGAGCAGATCGCAAGTTTGTCATGTGCATTATTAATGATAAATAATAAGCTAAAAATGCGCCGAAGCTTCCTCGAGTTTTCTGTAGTACAGCATATAATGCTGTCATGAAAATCAACCATTGTTGGTACCAATAGCGGTGCCAGACGCATGATGATGACCAACATTAACCTTAAGTATATTAAAAACTACTGAGGCTAGAGGGCTGCAATTTGATATGTTTGATGATTGGAGATGGATGATCGAAATACCAATTTCCAACCCTTTGGCCTCGGTAGTTTTTAAGATCTGAAAGCGGGTAGAAAAGTGCGGACGAACAGACGACATATAGCCATCTAAATAGTTTGCTTTTACAGAAAACTGAAAATGATTATCTATTTTACAGAGTTGGCAAGGAAGATGAAAATCAAATATCGAGTGACACTGAACACATTCTGAATTGTCTCATAAGTGAAATTTGCTTGTTTATCCAAGTCAGTGGAATGGCGGTGAGTCGTCGTGCAAACTATGAACATGGTCGGCATGGGTCTCTCTTCCTGATTCAGCTCCCTTGAGTTAAAATGGCCATTATACGTAGGCAATGAGTTTTATGCTATTCAATATTGAGATGAAAACAGACATCGCTCGAGGATATTTCAGACAACGCAAATTTATGATTAGCATATATTCTGGGCATTTCGAAGCTAGGGGTCTATAAGCATAGGAGATGGATAAGTCCCTAAATTTTTAGCAAGAGAGCAGAATGCGATAATTTGGCTGAGAGAGTTAGGCATATTATTATTATTATTATTATTATTATTATTATTATTATTATTATTATTATTATTATGAGGTCATATAACAACAAAGGACCTGACCGCTTATGCGTACGTTTTCAAGTAATAACTATTTTTAGAAAACAGATAATAAACATCTTCCTTCTTACATCAAGACTTGTGAGATGAAAAGAATGCCTGCCATGACCCATTAGTCAAAGAGATACATGGGGCTTTCTTGCTAAAGTCACAATCGGGCAGATCCAAGGGTAAATAATACGAGAACCAGGAATAGGGAAGGGACAAACCAATTACCAGTTTTTTTTATGAAAACAAAACACAAGCAATTTTCTTCAGGGAACATTTACAATATCAACTGGGAAATATTTTAGACCATACAGCGCGCTAATATACATACATAATGTAAAATCCTAAAGGAACATAACATATTTGTCTAAAAGATAATCCGGCAATTTCTAGGAAGGTTTCCTGTAGCAATCTGTCTCTTTTGAAATAATGATGTAGATAAAAATTATTAAATGAGTGAATAACATTGAAATGATAATGACGAGCCAAGTGATTCAGGGGATTATTCAAAAGCCAAGAAATTCATGAATCGATAGTCCTTTTTAATTTCATCGTCTTGAATACTTCCTCTACGAACTAATTACAAGGAAATTCATTCATCATTTACTTATTTAATTTGTTATTCCTGCCAATCATTTAATACTGACATCCCTACCACATCATCATTCTTCCCTTTTACTGCCATTCCAAATTTGTCATGATATTGGGTTTACCCTGCTAATTACTTTGTAAGCTTAAATCTGGTAAGTAAAAAGTTTATAAATCCGTTTCTTATCAATAGACATTCATTAGGTCTGACACCAGGACTATTGTAATGAATTTCCTTGTTATTGAGTAATTATTATCTTCATCATTATCCCATTATTGTAGACTACTGTATGAGACTGTATGGACACACTTGACTTCTCGCCTACCCTTTATCTCCTCTTTATCAGCATCCTCTTGTCTACTCTCCCCCCTCTGTTCATTCATATGACGATGACTTAACCATCAGCATTTCTACAGCCTTCACCTCCCAATCGTCCTTTGTCGCTCGCAATCAGTTACTAACGATTCTTTTAACTGCGATCGTCGGACATATCAGAATTGCGTAGGGTTGGTTGGGCCAGAGTGAAGGGGGATCATTCAACTTTGTTCATTTCATTGCTTCTAAGAGTTCCTATCCAGTTCTCTGATACTGGTTGATCGAAATGTGACTAAAAATTTAGTTCATTAAGGATTTTCAATGTCCAGATAACTTCAGCCTTGTCCTGGATAAATCACATACTCCAATTGCTGATTAAAAAAAAAACTAATACGTATTGGTGTAGTAAATAATTTGCTTCGTTTATTTATTTGGTCTTTATATCAGCTTTCCGATCACCATTTGAAATACTGCTCTCGTATGGGTTCCTTTTCTTTCCTGAATCCAATCTTACCTTTTCTCTAGATAGCTTTCAGTTTTCTGAAAAGAAAACTATTGTGCCAGCTTTGTCTGTTCGTCCGCACTTTTTTCTGTCAGCCCTCAGATCTTAAGAAAAACTACTGTCACTAGGGGGCTGCAAATTGGTATGTTGATCTTCCACCCTCCAATCATCAAACAGCAAATTGCAACCCTCTGGTCTAAGTAGATTTTTATTTTATTTAAAGTTTAGGTTAGCCAACAATATAGGCCAGGCCACCACTGGGCCGAGGTTAAAGAAAATCGATTTCTTAGGCGCATTTTTACATGTTTGTTTTTCCGTCACTAGATGGTAGTGTTATCTCTTATCGCCTATAGTTCAATAGAGGGTAAAGAGAATCCTTCCTCTACTCAGGCGGCCCAAAGACACCTATCGGGTATCTCCTCCTATTTTCAATCTGTGGAAATCTGGGACTGTTGTGTCTTTCCATGTGCATCCAAGCCGTCGAGCTTCTCTTCCTGCTTCAATTTTTCCTCATTTATTGCATTTCCTTCCTTTTTTTCTTGTAGGAAGAAGGGCAATAGAACTGGCAACTCTATGCTTATCACTCATTCTGGCCAAAAGATAAAGGCAAAGAAACAAATAGTCAGGGTGCCAAGTCCCGATTTTCAGCCAAGGTGTACATTATGTGATGCATAGTTTTTTGGAGTGGATTTTGACTCTTTAGATGCCCCAGATGGATATCCAGATGGGTGCCACCTTTGCAGCCTTGGTGAAATTGTAATATTCTTTGTAATAGCTATGGCTTTAGCAACAGGTTGGGACATTTATGAGAAAGGGGTATTGAAGTATGAACTGGCTCCTTTTCCATTATCCATATCTAAACAAGAGAACAGTCAGCCTCAACTCAGGATTGCCAAAGCAAAGGCCTCTTTGAAGAAGTATCATCAAAATGATCTGAGAAACCAAATGTCATTGTGCTTGATGCCTGTGCTATCCTTTGGGTGATTCACTGGCTGGTAAATGGGCAAGTTAAAGACTTTGCTGATGGGGTCATGGCTTATATACTTGCTAGAATGTCTCAGTGTGCCCATGTGCATTTGGTGTCTGACAGATAAAAAGAGTTTAGTACCAAAGATGGAACTCGCGCTTCCCGATCCAACAATGTAACAACACATCAATATAAGCTCTCATTGGATACTCCACTGCCAGTTATACTGACTATGCCAAAGAACAAGGAGAAGCTTATAGATATTGTCAAGGAATAGCTTATAGATTCTGTAAGGAACTTGCCGAGAAAGTTCAACAGACTCCTAACCCATCATCCCTCATCATAACAGGAAAAGACCCTGTTCCAATTGAAGTCAAGGATGGGTCTCTTCATGAAAGTCTTGATCTTGCTACTACCCATGAAGAGGCAGAGGTCATAATTCTCCAACAGGGGATGAATCTTGCACGAAAGGGATGCAGGTCTATCAAAGTAGTTTGTGATGACACTGATGTCCCTGAGTAGTAACTTCACTTCTACCATGAGAGAAATTAACGTCAGTGGTCCAGATGGAAGCGACCAGTCCTGGCCAAACATGTGTAGATATTGGAGAAACAGTAAAAAGCATTTTGACATCATAACATATTTGGTTTCAGCACATGCTGTGATAGGTTGCGATATTATTGGAGAGTATTATGGTACTGGCAAGGCGAATATGATCTAGGTTTGCAGTCTGGCCACAAATGAACTTGTATTGACTGGTAATCCAAACTCAGATACTGGAGAATTTATCAAGGAGGCAACTGCATTCATTGCAGCTTGTTACGGTGTAAAGCATACTCCAGAAGAAATGATGAGTGATATTCGGTTTCAGGCTTGGCTGTCAAACTCTGGGAAGAAAAAATCGTTTGTGCACCCAAAATGATGTCTTTGCTTCCTGTATCAGAGGCCTTTGAGGAGAATGTGAAGAGAGTAGCTCTTGTCACAGAACCACCAACTACAGAGGTTTATAACCGGATGGGGAAAATATGGACACTTCATATATCTCCAGCCAGTCACTATTTCAAAAGATATGGAAATAGCTCCAACAGAACTCCTGAAAATCTAATGTTCTTGTGCTTCTGAACAACCTTGGTCTACAGTAAGATGCAGTTATACTTCATCACAGCTAGGTTGTTCTGTGTTTCGTAAATGTGGTTGGGAGGACAATTGTCTGAATCCAAGAATTGTGACTCTTGACAAGGCCAATGACGAATAAAACATATATTTCATAACCACTTTGTTGTTTTCTTGAATTTGTTATTCAATATTCATAAGAATACAATTTGTCATCTTTTTAAACTATATTTCCTATTACATAGTTTAAAGGTGATATGATGGACTTTGGCTAAGTAGCCCTTAACCACCAATTTAATTTTAAAGTTCATACAAATCCTATATCATTGGGAGCCTGCATAAAAATCTCCGAAAAGCAAGGCAGCTTAATTACGTGGTTTTAGTGAATTTGAAAAACTGATGGATACCATTCGCTTTCTTATTTAGATTCAATAAACAATAGAACTGGCTTGGAGTTCTAAAAAAGCGTGTCTTTTAAAATGTACGGTTAATTCACTGATCACCAAGACTAAGGTTACATTTGATATTAACTACAGGCATTTTATCATCTATTGTCAATGAATCTTGATAATTTAAGAGTAAATGTCTGTGATGGCAGTCATTTTGCTTTTTATAACAATGCCTGTCACTAAGAATTTGAAATTATTTTCACCCATCCTAAAACTCTGAACTAAATAAAACTGCCATCTGTTTTCAAGAAATTTGGGAATTTTATGAATCAATGTCCATGTTGGCGACCAACTTGAATTTTCAGACAATAATTTCCGTGTGAAATTAATGTAATATGATTGACTAATATCTCTGACCTTTAAAACTATGATTTAGGTGACAATGGCATTCAATTTATCAATTGTTCTAGAAATCTTTAGTGATTTCTCAAATCAGAATGTCTAGAGGTGGCCATCTTGAATTTTTCAATTTATGCAAAGTGCAAGAGTGGCACCCATCGAAATCTTCATCTGAAACATCCTAAGAATCGAAATTCACTCCAAACAACTATGCACCATGTTCTGCACACCCCAACTTTAATCACCAGACTGAAAAAGCCTTTGCCAATTCCCAATTCTGAGTAAAAAATGTATTATGAAAAGTATATTATAAAGTAACTACGTCTAGAAGCTGGTAGTCTTGGGTACAGCGAATGGTGTGAGCCATGGTGTTCCAAAGACACTAGTCTACTTTCAGATATAAAAGCGACCACTGAACTTATACAGTAAGAAAATATTATTATTGTTACTTCAGTAGATGAAACCTATTCACATGGAACAAGCACACAGAGGCCACTGACTTGAAATTCAAGTTTCAAAAGAACGTTGGTTTCAATCTCCCACCACGGACCCAACACTGCAGCAGTAACTGATCATAATACAGAGCCAGTGATTTTTCACCGCCTTGCAGGAGGCACGAACCTGCAACATCTGAGTGACATGCCACGACGCTAGCCACCATACCAGCGGACTGAGTCTACATCTCAGGGAGACAATTATCTATTTAAGTTTGACTAGGGCCTTCATCAGCATGTCTATAAAAAGCTAAAATAAACTTCAACGGTTTAAAACGGATTTCAGTAGTTTTCAGTTTAAAAAGAACTACACGAGATTTCTGAACTGCAACAGATTTCAGGAGTTTAAAAAGAGATACTTTAGGTTTCTGGAATTCAATTTGAGCTATAACTGATTTCAGTTCAAAGGAAAGCTACTGTAGATTTATGGAGTTCGCTATAAGCTGCAACAGACTTCAGGAGTTAAAGAAAAATACAAATTACTGGGAACCAAATAGAACTACGACGCGTCACAAGCTTTGTAAAGACTATGATAAATTTTAAAATTGTGATAATATCTACAACGAACTTCAAGATCAAATAAAAAGAAAAGCAATTTTCAAGGGTGCAAAAGCTACATCATATTTCAAAAGTTTTCCGAGACCCAACATATTAAAGTTTTAAGAATATGGGTAGGAGATGTCATTACTATAAAAAGAGCTACCTCAGATATTTTTTCTTTGAGTGCAACATTAACTTCAAATCCGAAAAATCTGTTGCATCCATATATGGCAAAGAATGGAAGATTCATTTAATAATGTCATAATTTAATGGAGAGGTCTTTGTAAAGCTTTTAGAACTTTTTCAACCTGGTTTAACACAATGCTGGTTTCAGCTCCGAATCTATTTAAGCTCCCTTTATCGCATTAAGTTACAGTCTTCACTTCTAAATCCATGTAAGGTTAGAGGTCTCAGGACAAGACTGTGAGGTTAAGTCGAAAGTTTTACTCCTTTGGTCGAATGTTTCGTTTTTATGGCATTCTAGAAGTAAGATGCCACAGAACTTTCTACTTTGCTCTCCGTGTCCATGACCTTAGATGTAGCAAAGGATAGATCAGATCAGTCAAAAACTAATATTTCTTGGGCGTCATTATCTTTATGATATTAACAGTCTTTTGTTTATGTCTTTAGGGTAATCCCAACGGTCTCGTACTACACACGCCGCGAAGGTGGATACATACCAGGATAAAACCCTTGGGGGTCACTATCCAGGAAAGATCCACAAAGCTTTTTCATGCACGACAATGTCACAAGTTCCAACTAAACAATGAAATATGTGTGAAATACTGTTCAATTTTGCGTGTTCATCGCTGAAAGTATTTGCATACATTAGTGAATCGAAATTCTCTTTGATCATTCTCCTTTTCTCAGATACTTTAACAGCTGAGCGAGTGACAAAATCATCACTTTCCTTATATGGAAGCTTGCCGGTCATTTCGCTTCCGGTTTTATTTGTTTGTTTTTAAAAATGTTCTGAGGTTATAAATTATTTTTTCCATTTTATTCACCAATATAAGTATATAAAAAGCCTCAATTCTCAATTAAAATAATATAGCTTATCTACTAATGTACTACGTAAGCATTTTTTTGTGAACCTGTTTTTGGCTACGCATAAAATGTTTCTTCAGTGGAAAACGGCTTCAGTCCTGAAAGCCGTTTATTGATCAAGTTAGTGTTTATATTACATTAGAAGTGCGCAGTTGAAAATTTTATGCCTCAATATAATCTTGAAATATTTGTGAAGTATTATTATTATTAGTAACAATAAAAATACGTTCCTCGAAGGGAAATTAAGTTCAAGCGCGAAGTCCAAAGTTACGTTTACACAGACTGCAAAATTTTCCTCCTGATCATGCTAATAGCATACACGAGTACTCAACAATGCTGTTTGAAAATGACCATAAATTCCTTTGTATCACTCCTGCATGACAATTGGCTGCATTATCGATTGCTTTTCTGCACAAGACCTCGTGTGAAAGAAAGTCCAGTGAAAGGAAAAGGGAATAAATCAGAACGAAGCATCCTTCACGACGCGTGTTGCCGTGGGAGGGTGCACGAGAAAGACCTGGTGTCTGGGCATCGGCTCCCCTGTTCAAAACCTGGGAAATGTTTACAGTTCATTAAAATGGCCAACTACGAGAGGATGACATGATTTATCCAAAACACCTCTTGGGTCTCATGGCCCTTCTTTTACCTCTCTGCTACCCCTCCCCCCTTCTCGGGTGTTCCTTCCACATCCCTAACAAGGGGCAGCGTTTTCTCGTTGATAGCCCAAATGTCATAACCTACGAGGAACAACAACTGTCTACCTGGCAAAGCCTCCTTTTTTTCCTTTCTCATATTTGGGCAGTTATCTCCACGTTGGTGTTCGCTACCCAGCTAGAATGGGATAGGTTAGGAGCAGGGAGGGAGGGAGGGAGGGAGGGGCTATTAAGAGGATCAGGAGGTGCGTAATAGAGACCAAGATTTTCCGAGCTTCAATAAACTTTACCAAAAGACATTTAAAGTACTAAACAGAAACGATATGGATAGCATAGATTACTGTAAGGAATTGCATTTACAATAATTTCCTGATAGGTTTCTTAATATCATACCATTTTATCTCCTCCATAACAACACTTCACACAAAATCCCTGTAAATGCTCTGGGACAGACCATCTAAGAAACTGCTTTGGTAGGTGGCTCATGAGTCCGACGTTTGATTTTCATACAATACAGGACTACGTATCACAGGTAAAAACAGACTTAATTACACTGAACATTAACGTGACAAGATTTTTAAAAAATCATGAAGATGATTACAGAAAACTGTTACATTCTTTGAAGATGGAGATAAAAGACGACCTTTTTGTTTATTACAAACTGATATTTAAATAATAAGTCACATAAGACCCTTAAACTTTATGACGAATCCCCATCGTCAAAGGGAATGTAACTACATATGGTGTCATTCCCTCTGCCCAAGAGGACAGTAGTCCTCTTAAAACTTATTTGGCATCAGCGTATTTCTAACTATATATAAAGTTTTAGTTTGCAAAAGTCTTATTTCATCCAAAATAATCGTAATTGTAATTTTGCAGATAAATGTTTTTTTGGGGGGAGATCTGTGTAGATTTTTGCAGTGCAGTGACATAGCAAATACTGTAAAATTTTTCAAAACTTATCGTACCCCTTGAAGTAGGAACTAAATTTAAAGCTTTGTTGGAGTTGTGCTTAACACAATCTCCCGCTCAAAATTATACCACACTTACACGATTTAGCTTCACGTTTAATGAACAAAAATGAACCCCTTTGTTTCTGCAATCAACACATTGGCTAAGATCCCACCACTGTCAGTAAACGTGGAAAATTGTTAAGCAACCCGAGGAATAAATTGAGCCACTATTGTGCATTCAAAGCTAAGCAGCAAACCTGTCGTCCTGCACCACTTGCTACCAAATCTAGCTTACACTTCAAACTTTAAGAAATCTACTCAGCTTAAACTTAAATTTATTAAAATTGATCCCCTTTAATGTCAGTAAAAACATTTTGTAATGGATAAATGTAAATTAATTGGTTTCTACCCACTTCAGCAAATGGCATGAGATTAAAATGCAATAGTTTTTAGATAGTCTTATTTGGTCCATTGCTTTCTCATGCAGCTGAATTGTTCAATTGACTCATTGATTGCCATCTTTAATCTATGTATTTGCTTCTCGATTAGTTATTCTAATATACATATAGGTGGCATCTGGTTATTTGTGATGTCATAAGTATCCAAAATACATTAAGAAACCGTGAAGTCCAAAGATCATTATGGATATTGAAAGTACACAGTCGAAGCAACATAAACAAACACATATATTATTCTAGATGTGTATATACATATGTATATATATTGCAACTGACAATGAATCTTTATAAGAAATCTAGTCTTCAAAACTATTCAACGTCGTCACAAAAAGTGCCCACTTTCAATTAAGTCAATTCCAATATATATCTAGCACGTGCCCGGGATTTTATGAATAAATATTATATGTATTCGTATATATACTCATATGTATATATATAATACACACACACACACACACACACACACACACACACACACATATATATATATATATAATATATATACATATATATATATATATACTATATATTTTTTTCACGGGCGTGGCCGAGAGGTGGATGGATGGCTCTAAATTTACCTTGTCAACGACACTCTGACCACAGTGATTAGAAGAGTAGTACTTTATTGGTTACAATAGACTTCAATTACTCACCTGGGATTCAAGGCAAACTTAAAGTGTCCACTTAGAGCATATAATTCACTAAAGGGTATCGGAAGAAAATATACAGGAGCTAACTTTAGAGCCCCGTGGCACTGCAACTTACTGTACAAATCATAGTCTCAAAGCAACGTGCCACAATACTGCAGATAGGTACATAAACCTCACTTGGTTAAGCTCACCAGTCAAATGGGGAACAGGATGCTTGCAAGGCATTGGCACAAGGGACTCGCAAATTGGACCTGCAATACAGGGGAGAGTTGCAACACACGAGGAAAATTGGAGTGATGCAATTATGGAATACAACAAGCAAAACTAAATTCTTAAGAAAGTAAATTGAAAATGATCACTTCTGATATTTAACATTGAGAAATGTATCACTTCTATGTTAACACTGGTTTTCTAGCACTTATGAGGAATCGTATGTACTGAAGGGGAAAATCATGGAAATCTCTGAGGGATATTGCACAAGATAAGGGTTTTGGAGAACAGCAGAACAGGTGGGAAATAAGTAAAAGTAATAATGAGGCCAACTACAACTTCCGTTCACTATACCTTGTCCATGGACAAGACGTGTAGAATAGAGCTAATCTGCTGGTTGCAGGGAACGTCAATGAAAGCAGTGTTACAATCAGTCGAAACCAAGGGAGAATGCAGTGAGAGAAGGGGGTATCTGGGTTACAGGATCTTCAGCGTGGAGGTCCAGCGTGGTTGCGGATGAAACCCAACCTTCATAGGGACAGCATCACAGCATCTATGGCAGACTCTCATAAAAGTCCTTCTGAATTCATGTGCAGCAAACTCTAATGTCAGGTCTCCAACCTCTTGCTTCTAATCTCAGACCTTGGGTGTCGGGCCTCCAAACTCTAGCTGGTGAGAGATGATCAATAGTTCCTTGTTTTAGTATTTGTTAATCCCAGTTGGCTGGCCGATTGTCTCATCTTCCTTCAGGGATGCAAATCCTGGTGGGTAGCTGGAAAGGAAATTATAACGGCCAGCACAAAGGTTTGAAAGGGGGTGTGAACAAAGGAGAACCAGGTGTGGTTTGGGTCAGGTAGTTGTAAGATGGAGAACAGGTGGGCGTGAACTGCTCCCCAGAGAAATCCACTAATGACCTTGGCACGCTTCTCAAAGACATCTAGGGTGCAAACGGAGAATTGCTTCCTACTTGAGCTAGTGGGAAAATCCTAAAAGACTGTTGGGATGTGCGTCTTAATTCCTTGCTTCTTAATTACTTGTGGGACCAATGCTAGGACCAAAGGAATGTTTATGAAATATAAGGGGACATGTTTTCTGAGTACTACTTTATTTATTCAATGTTCCCCTATCTTACTTTTTGTTTGAAGTTTACGGCGAAGCAATAATAATACACAAGGTTATATTCGAGACAATATATATATATATATATATATATATATATATATATATATATATATATATATATATATAGAGGTATAGAGAGAGAGAGAGAGATAGAGAGATGAGATTGAGAGAGAGAGAGAGAGAGAGAGCAGCAGCAGCAGCAAGCAATTTTTAAATTTAGAAATATAAATCTACAGATCAGATGAATAAATAAAATCATAGGTCATCGAAAATATGGAATATAACCAAGAAGAAGGGGTATATACCCTCAAGCAATAGAAAGCAAACCGAAGACTACAGTTCATGGTGCAGAGGCTATGGCGCAGACTAAGATTTTAGGAAAATGCTTACAGAGCCATAACCTGGTGTTATGCAACAAAATTAGGCTTCTGAAATTACGCAGCAGGCAATCTATCTATAAATCCTTATATGTTCTATTCTATATATAGATCTATCTTATCTCTCTATCATCTATCTGTCTATCTATCTATCTATCTATCTATCTATCTATCTATATATATACATACAATACATATATATATATATATGTGTGTGTGTGTGTGTGTGTGTGTGTGTGTGTGTGTGTGTGTATATGTATAAATATATTTCACAAATTGTAAATAACTCGATGCAAATTCAAAATCATATATATAAAAAGAGCGTTGAATCATCACTTGCAAGAAGCCAGCTTACGCCAGATATTATTATTCATTTTCACTTGCATACTGTCCTGAGGATGATTTAACTAGGAATAAGGGCAACAACATATTGAAGTGAAAGATTTGAAAGTCTTGGCGTTTTTTTGTCACAACTGGAATGAAAAATTTGTAAAAAAATAAAAAGAAAGATATCAAGTTTTTCAATTATGTTCAAGGGAATCTATTTTCCAATATCGTATTTAGAAGTGTCTGCCCTCCCGCTTCTTTAAAACGGCCATCAAGTTCTCAAATCATCAAAAAGTTGAAAAAAGTTCCTGCCAGCACTCTAAGTCGCAAGCTTCAGACAATATGTCGCTAAATTCCGTGATTCTCACGACATTGCATATAGGAACGTACCAGTGGCGCCAACAGAGAGCACACACGGTTTCCATGTGCATAGGAGCCACAAAGGCTCATATATAAAACAATTGTACATGATTGGTCCATTAGTTACTGTGTAAGTCTCCTGGCTGATGATTGGCCAGTAATTCATATAAATACCACTGTAGCGTGTTAATAAAGTATTTCAAGATCATACATTTTGTCTTAATCACGTCCTTCTAAAGTGGTGACCCCGCCACACCAACACCCAGCAAAGAGGTTCAGTGACAAAAGATCACCATCCCCTTCTGCCATCCCTGCCGATGCCATTGCCCTGGAACTCAAATTCCAAATGAAGGGCATACGGTTACATTCTCTGCGACTTGCTGGACCACCTCTTCCCCCAGCTAACAGAGTAGCTGGACGCTAAGAGCACCGGCATCTTCATGAAGGTGTTACTAGACAGATTAATGACATCCCCCAGCCATTCGTGTACAACAGATCTTCGACGTAGCACAGCAACCCTTAGGTGATCAAGGCCCTCACTTGTCTTCTTCCTGCAGTGGACAGTTCTCCCAAACTAATTGACACCCTCAAGTCCCTGTCACTACCAACGTCAATAAGTCAGTAAGGGCGGCACTCACCGATATCGAAGACACAGCTGATGTTACCCTTGCCACTCTAGGAGACAATCTGACAGATGACCATGCTGCTGTAAACCGCCGCCACAGCCACACCTTTGCTGCCCTTCAAGGAACGTCCAACCCTTCAGCGACAGACAATCCTTACTAATGCCACAGAGGTCACTATGGCTGTCAAACCCTCACAAACTTCCAGGACAAATTTTTGACACCCATCCCACCTTCAGAAACCCAAGGGTGCTGACCACACACAGCAGAAATCACTGCAGTTTCAGCTTTGCTGATACCACAGTAGATTCTGCCCCTGCCACCAAGAACTGCCTCCCAAGAAGCCCATGACCAAAAAATGCATGAAATGATTACCGCCCCTAGCGGTAGCCATAGTAGGTGTATAGGTGTATATCCCTCAGTCAGGTTCCATACTAATGCATAAAAATCCAACCCTAATCCTGACACATCCAATCATACTGTTCTATCAGCCCATCTGTCATTTTATCCTTGATTCCACCACAGGTACTCGCTTTTTGGTTGACACAAGGGCTTGCCGTTCCCTTCTGACTGTATTCAGTCATCCAACCAAACATCCACAGCCATCTGATATCCGACTCAAAGCTGCCAACAGCTCCCCTATCCTTACCTACATAGGTCAGAAGCGTCTCGCCCTTAACCTCGGTGACAGGAAGTACCACTGGGGGTTTTTGGTTGTAGCGGATTTACTGGCACAACACCAACTGCTCATGGACGTCACAAACAGGCGCCTTGTTGATGCCACTGATCTGTCCACAATGACCATCTCTTCAACCCCCGCAGAACTTGACCTCCACATCACTGTTTCCAAAGATGAGTTTGCCTACCTGCTCGCCACACACCCAAATGTCTTCAAAACCAGAATTTTGACAATTTCATCGAATTCCTGCCAAGCACAGTGCTTTCCACTATATTAAGACCTCAGGTCCTACTGTACACTCCCATTTCTAATGTCTACCACCCGAAAAAGTCATCGCTGCAAAGAAAACCTTTGCAGGAACGGAGAAGATTGGTGTATCAAAAGACATCCAGTCCTGGGCATTTCCATCTCCCCTCCACATAGTAACAAAATAGTATGGCACCCTTCACCCATGTGGGGACTACAGAAGGCTGACTGTGATCACCAAGGCAGACCACTACTCCCTCCCTAACATTACAGATATGACCACCTTCCTGCATAGCGCAAAAAATTTCTCAAAGCCGAACATTCTCAAAGGTTACTTCCAGGTCCCCATGTATCGGAAAGACATCCCAAAGACCGCCATCACAATGCCTTTCAGCACCATCATCTTCAATTACTCCTGCTTTGGCTTCTGTGATGCCAGGGCTACTTTTTGACGATTGATGGACAGCATCGTGGGAAACCTTCCCTTCTGCATCTGTTATGTCGACGATATTTTAATCTTCTCTGCGTCTAAGAAGCACCTCCAACACCTGTATATCAGCCTCCAATGCCTGCAAGAAAACAGCCTCCTTATCCAATGTAACAAATGTTTCTCCGCCACCAAGATGGTAGAAAGGGCACCTCATAACACCTGAAGGCATCCAGCCCTTGCCCAAAAAGGTCACCACCATCACGAAGTTTCCCACCCCTACTACTGTCAAGTGTCTGCAAGAATTCATTGGAATGATTAATTATTATCATCACTTTTTGCCCAGCATCGCCTCGACCTTGGCCTCACTCTACAAAGTCCTCAAGGGCAAGCCCAAGGCACTTGCCTGGGAACCCATGCAAGAAGTCGCCTTCACCTCCCCCAAAAATGCCTCACCAAGGTCATTCTCTACTGCTTTCCATGGACACCAGCAACATAGAGCTAACTTGGACCAGATAGTCCACGGTCTTCCTTGACCCCTCGCTTTTTTTAACAAGAAAGTCAGCAAGACAAAGACAAACTACTCCACATTTGACTGCAAGCTCCTGGCGGCATACTTGGCAGTCAAACACTTCCAACATTTTTTGGAGGCCATGCCTTTCACCCTTCAAACTGACTACCTACCACTAGTGCATTCAATAAACCACCAGTCCGATGCCTAGTCACATTGTCAGTGCTGTAACTTATTAGCTATTGCTGAATTCAGCTTCACCCTTCATCACGTCCCTGGGAATCAAGCAGCTGGTGGACAAACAACAGGAGGACCCAGAGGTCAACACCTGCAAGACCTCTTTAACATCTCTGCAATGGCACGACGTCCCCCTCAACAACAATAGCCCCACCTCCATCCTCTGTAATATTAGCACTGGCTGCCCACGCTTATGGATACCACAGTCACTTAGACATTACGTCTTTGACATTGTCCATGTTCTGGCACACCCTTCAGGATGATCTACAGCCTCCCTCCTGAAGCAGTGCTTCATCTGGCACAGGATATCAAAAGGTGCAAAGACTTGGGCCTGTGAATTTCCTTCCTGCCAACTCTTCAAAATTCAGAGTTACACAAATTCAGGTGTAGGCTCTTTTCATCAACCGCAATGCCGTTTCACCCATGTCCTCATCAACATTATAGGACCCCTTGTACATGCTCAAAAGGGCATCTTCACCTACACACAATGGTCGACTTCTCAACAAGATGGCTCGAAGCTGCCCCTATGACAGAATATGTATCAGCAGCATCATGTGCCGTGTTTTCCTCTCATCATGGGTTTCCAGATTTGGTGTACCCGATCACATCACCTCCGACAGTGGCACTACCTTCACATCGCAGCTATGGACATCCCTAAATCACCTCCTCACAACCCAGTTGCATCACACAACTGCTACCATCCTGAATCCAATGGCATGATTGAGAGGTTCCATCGTACCTTGAAAGCAGTCCTCATGTCTTGCTGCAATTCCTGGAACTGGTACTCGCAGCTTCATGGGTCCTCCTCGGCCTGTGGACCACCCCTATAGAGGGCCTTGACCTGTCAGCAGCTGAGATGGTGAATGGTAATCCGCTTGTGATATCTGGCAAATTCTTCCCCGATGATAACACCTCACCTGACATCAGACTCCGGACCGTCGTTGGAAAATTCGCCCCTTGTTGCCCATCCTACAAGCCAAAAGAGAAGACCTTTATCTCAAAGAATCTACATAAGGTAACACATATATTCATGAGACCCGATGCTGTTCACCCCCCTTTGGGATTGGGTTGCAATCAACAGCCTGAAACCAGCATATCTGCCCAACCACATTACTCCTCCAGTCCTGTTTTCAAGGGCAGGGCGCCCTCTGCGACACCCTGGTCAACTCTCAGGGTGGTGGTGGGGGTGGGGTTGGGGGTGGTGGTTATTGTGCCAGCACTCTAAGCCTACGTTTTCTCATGGCCAAAAGTGACTGGTCATCACCAGCTTCAGACAATACGTCGCCAAATTCCATGCCACCAACAGTGAGCACACCTGGTTTCCATCTGTATTGGAGCTCTAAAGGCTAATATAAAATAATTTTACATGATTGGTCCATTAGTTACCGTGTAGATCTCCTGGCCGCTGATTGTCCAGCACTTCATATAAATACTGTATCATTTCAAGATCATACGTTTTGCATTAATCACGTCCTACTAAAAGTTAATAGCTCATATTAATGGGTCTCTCTCTCTCTCTCTCTCTCTCTCTCTCTCTCTGTATATTGGTTGGACAAGCTCTTAGGACGTCATAATGTAGAAAATGCTTAATGCTTTCTATTAAAATGTGTGTTTTTAGTTTTCTGTAAAAGAAAATTATTGTGATGGCTTTGTCTGTCCATCTGCACTTTTCTGTCTGCCTTCAGATCTTAAAAACTACCGAGGCTAGAGAGCTGCAAAGTGGTATGTTGATCATCCACTCATAAATCGTCAAACTTACCAAAGTGCAGCCGTCTAGCCTCAGTAGTTTTTGTTTTACTTAAGGGTAAAGTTAGCTATAATCATCCATCTGGCAAAGTTATAGGTCAGGCCATCACCGAGTCATGGCTGAAAGCTTTATGGACCGTTGCTCAGACAGAAAACTCCCTTTCACCGAAGAAACTTTGGTGTAATTGTTACTTGTTAACTCTCAAATTAACTTCTTTGTTTGTTCCAAAAGGTCACCCACCC